>NC_080064.1:33163633-33466911 GCF_949987535.1 Balaenoptera acutorostrata | reverse complement strand
TTAAATAATAGAATCACAAGATTTTTAATTAAAAACCAACACACTATGTCTACTTAAGATTTGTGTACTTCACTGTATGACAATTTAAAGCAAAGGAAAAAAACAGAAAAAAATAGTGAACTATGGTGAGTGATACATATGTTGAAGTGTTCAGGGGAATGTAAACTTTTAAATGCATTTAAAAATAGATGACTTGGGGACTTCCCTGGTGGCGCAGTAGTTAAGAATCCGCCTGCCAATGCAGGGGACATGGGTTCGAGCCCTGGTCCGGGAAGATCCCACATGCCACGGAGCAACTAAGCCTGTGTGCCACAACTACTGAGCCTGCGCTCTAGAGCCCGCGAGCCACAACTACTGAGCCCACGTGCCACAACTACTGAAGCCCGCACACAGAGAGCCCATGCTCCGCAACAAGAGAAGCCACCGCAATGAGAAGCCCACGCGTTGCAACGAAGAGTAGCCCCCACTTGCCCACGCGCAGCAATGAAGACACAGTGCAGCCAAAAATAAATAAAAAATAAAAATAAATAAATAAACTGACTTTGGAGCAGCAATGGTGGCTATGCATATTCCAAAAAAACCCAGATGACTTGATGGATAGAGGGAAAGACAGACACGGGAACAAAACAAGTAAAATGTTAACGGTAGGATCTAGGCGGTCAGTATACAGGTGTTCACTGTAAACTCTGCTTATATTTAAATTTTTTTGTGTGTTAGCATGTTGGCTTTTCCCTCCAACATAATAAAATGTTGGAGGGAAAAGCCAACATGCTAACAGAAATCCTTAGCAAGCTCTATATATCACATCTTAAAAGAAGGTGACTCATCAGACAAAATAGGAGGGGATGGAAATTTTCCTTCCCTTGTCTTTGTGATGGCCCCAAGCCATTGAAATGCAAAACTCCAGTCCACCCTTCTTGCCAGCCACCAGCCTGATAATAACCCCTCCCAACCGAAGCAGGGCACATCTTAAGGCTGCCAGGTCTCATTTAAGATTAGTACGATATAGTATCACATTCTTGATGGTGTCACCTACTCGAGCTACCCAAATGGCTCATCTATGGATAGAATGAGGGGGAGAAAAAAAAAAAAATCACCTCCAAACATACACCAAAGTGTTCTACAGACTTTTGGAAACAGATATACTTAAATGGGTCTTTTTAACATTTTTATTTTGCCATTTTTAATGCTAGTATTTTACTGATTATCATATTTAGTAAAAAAAAAAAAATACAGAAATCTTAAGTACACAGCTTGATGAATTTGAATAAATATATGCACCCAGGTAGCTATCACCCAGATAAGAACAGACAAAGTTTCCTTCTATCCCTTTCCAGTCAATTTCCTTCCCCTACCAATCTGAGGCAACAACAACTCTGATTTCTATCATCACAGATGGTGATAATATATGGGGTCACATGCTATGCAATTTTTTCCTCTGGTTTCTTTTGCTTAATATTATTGAGATTCATCCATGTTGTTGTATGAATAGTTTGCTTCTTTTATTGTTGAGTAGTAATCCATTTTATGAATATATCAATTTGTTAATATATTTACATCTTGATGGATATTTGAGTTGTTTCCAGTTTTTGGCTATTATAAACAAGGTTGTTATGAACATTCTAATACAACAATGTCCACATTTTTGGGTGTACACGTAGGAGTGGAATGGCTGGGTCTTAGAATAAGGAACATGTTTAACTTTATTAGAAAGTGCCAAATAGTTTTCTAAGGTGATCGCACCTTACATTCTGACCAGCAATGAATGTTTCAGTCACTTCACTTCCTTGTCAACACTTGGTATTGTCAGTCTTTTTTATTTTAGCCATTGTCGTGGGTGTAAACCAGTATCTCATTGTGGTTTTAATTTGTATTTCCCAGATGACAAATGATATTGTATACCTTTTCATATGCTTATTGGTCATCTGGGTATCTTCTTTTTTGAAGGGCCTGTTCAAGTGCTTTGCCCATTTTATTTTTTAATCTGAATTGATCTTGAAGGTAGCTTTAATTGGATCTCTCTAGATTCATAGACTTTCTTCAAGACAGCATAAAATAAGTTTTCAATGTCTAGCCACACTAGAATATAGACTTCCCAAGGGTAGGAATTTTTGTCTGTTTTGTGTATTAGTCCCCAGGGCCTAGAACAGTGCTTGGCACATTGTGGGTATTCATTTAATATCTGTAAGATAAATGAATAAAAGCATGCATTTTCAATTTTGGAGATAAAGGGAAACAGAAAGCATAATTTACTTCCTTGGCTTTGTTGTTAAAATACTGTCACTCTTGTATCTGTCACACCCTTCCTCTTATGTCTGGGAAACGTTTCCTCTAACAACTAGGGCCTGGATGTTGAGCAGAGGGCCTCTAGAGCCAATGACCAAGGGGTCCTCATACAATATGAATGCTGATTTGCTGGATTAAAATAAAAAAGGAAACATGAAAGAAGAAAAGGATTCCCAGGAGAGTAGGGAAGGAACAAAAAGGCTAATGAGGTTAGTGAGACTATTCTTCCTGGGACTGTTCTTTTCTGGAGTCTCTCAAGGCTTCCAACCAGAAGTTGTTTAGATCTGGAAATAGATAAATACCCCTTTAGCGTCTGTTTATAGTGAGAGCTCACCAAGTACAAAGTTCAGTCACTGAGCTGTGAAAAACAGGAGAGTTGGAAATTAAGATTCTTGGTGGGGAAATACAGACTATCTTGGCTGTATGGTCTGCCTGCCTCCCACCAGTAGAGGAAGACGCCAGTTAAACATAT
This sequence comes from Balaenoptera acutorostrata, assembly GCF_949987535.1. Classification (NCBI taxonomy): domain Eukaryota; kingdom Metazoa; phylum Chordata; class Mammalia; order Artiodactyla; family Balaenopteridae; genus Balaenoptera; species Balaenoptera acutorostrata. The sequence goes on along the minus strand of NC_080064.1, from coordinate 33,464,153 downwards.
CAGCTTGACAGAGTCCTAAGGAAAAACAAAAACTTTGGTCCAAAGCCATGCAACAGAAGAAGGCAAAGGCAGCTCTTGCCTAATTTTCTACAATATTACCTGAAGAGTCCGGCGCTTGTTATCCTCTGTGTGGATCCAGGCTCGAAGAGTCAACTCAGTGATAAAAATCTGGGCCGCCTTGGCAAACAGCACAGGGGCTTCTGCACTGATCATCTGCAACAGACGTAGGCCCTCCCTGTCAATCACCAGCAAGTCATTCAAACCAGTCAGTTCATCCCTTACCTCATGTCCTGCTCTTGGGCTATGGGGCAAGGGCTAGAAAACAAGAAGGTGGTAGCCTTACAAGATTCCAAGGTAAAATAAATCCATGAGTAGGGGACAAAGCAGGTAGTGGATAGAAGAAGGGAAGAGGGAAAAAGGATATTTATCTAGCACCTACCACACACTTTCTTTCTCTCATAGTAGCCTTTCAGAGAAACTAGGGTTTAGGAGAGATGAAGTGATTTGCCTATGGCCATAGAGCCAGTAAGTGGTAGGATTTAGGTTCTAATCCAAAGGGAGACAATGTGGGGAAAGATAATGAGTATGAGAGCCAATGGATTTAGGAAAATCTCTGGCTTCCCATCCTTTTGGGCTTTATTTTTCACATAGTGAAAAAGAGGATAACAACCTTCCAGGGTTGCTGTGGGAACAAATGACATAATATATATAAAAGCACCCAGCACAAGGCCTGGCACACAGTAAGTGCTCAAGTAATGCAAGCTGCCTTGCCAAGTCTGAATTCAAAGTTCAAACTCTTGGTCAAACAAAGCTCTGAACCCTTGGTGAGGTGGTCTATGCAGGATATAGCCACGGGAAGAGCTCTGGAGTTAAGGAAGTAGGAGGTGAGAATTGGGATCTTGGTTCTCCTACTCTGGGTGAGACACTTTTAACCTCTTTGTGTCTATTTCCATATCTATATAATGGTGAAACTAACAATTCTTATCCTATCAAATCTCACAGGGTTACTATGAGGAAGAAGTGAGCTACTAAAAGGGAAAACTGTGGTAAACTGTTAGCTTCCCACACAAATACAAGAGACTATCAATTTTGAGTGGAAAGAGAGACAGTTGCTCTTTTCCTGTGAGAACTGTAACAGGAGGTGGACTCCTAGGAATACAGATAAGGCCACCCCCAAGTAAATCCTCTCACAAGGATAAATCACGTGAAACAACTCATAGATTGAAAAGTTAGAACAAGTGCAATATCATTATCAAACATTTCTTAGAGCTCAGATCAACAAACTAGAGATTGCAATAAGATGCTAGGAAGACGTCACTGTCCTGTTGATGTGATGATACATGTTTACACTACATAGTGAAAAGAATCGGGCGATTCAAAAAGCAAATACTCAGCATCTTTCAACATCTGGAAAACAGGATATCCCCAATTTTCAGAGAAGACCATACAACAATTAAAACTGTTCAATTTTAGCTCACATAACAATTTTAGAGAGGATCCAAATAAAGAAGCAACACAATATTTTCATTTTTGTTTAATTAAACTTTGAGCTCTAGAGAAATGAGCAATAATTTTCCCATCGTTTTACTTTCAATATGAATAACGAAAACAAATGTGAATTCACCTTCACATCTTCATCCAGTTTCATAATCTTCTTAATACGAGCCAGTGGGAGTTCCTGTACTCGGAAATCTTTCTGAAATGAGTAACAACAGGTACATAAATGGTAGGAATAATCAACAGGGCATGACAGGCAGCATGAAACACTCTGATTGGTTTAGTCCCTCCTTTCAGAAAATATGGCAGGAGAGGAAGTACAAATGAAATTAACAAAATACAAGCTCTAGAAGCAAAATACTTCTTAACCAATGCAAAGCTTCAAGCAAAGGGTTTCAGGATAAACTTATGATGGCTTCTAACAGTGCCCTCATGAAAAGCGGCCCCAAACAATACCAGATTCTTTGCCAGCACGATATAGAGATGTATTATACGTGTCTTCCCCCACCCCCAAGAAAGTTTACCAGCTTGCATGCAGATTAAAATGAGATTTTTGTCTTAGGGATTTTCCTCCAGTTTTTCCTTCTAATCAAGGACTGCAAGGGCAAGTGCCAGCAGCACCTGACCATAGTGATTGTTCTAATCAGCCAATGTGGCACTGCCTATTTCTGACTTTTGCACTAATGTGACACCAGAAATTGGGGAGGAGCTCCTTTCCCATCACAGCAGCAAAGGCCTTGTCTCCAAAATCTGCTTGGGGGTGGGGGTGGGAGTAGAAGAGTATGGAAAAAGGGTGAGGGTGAATTTACCAGCTGTCATTTAGGAAAAGCCCTGTCAATTTTTTCTTAACAAACAAGACTAAGCTGGGGAGAATCCATTTAACTTTACTGTGGATAGGATTTAGGAAAGGGATTTTCGATTAGCACTACTCAATTACTTGCAATTTAAGTGCTTTTTCATTTTATTTTGATACTACTGGTATTTAAACACATGACCAATGATGGATGCAATTCTAGAAATAAAAATCAATTTTGGGTTTCAGAGCTGCAATGAAGAGAAAGGTGCAAAGGCAGAGATTAGCTAAAATCAGCAAAATCCCTACTGGGACTAGGTGTCAAATGATTGATTCTATAAGTGGTCTGAAATGTGACTCACCAAACCCAATACGCTCACCTGGGAATTTACATCATCACATTAAGGAGGAAGCAGCTCTTATTAGAGATTTGGTATAATTAACATGCATTAGTGAACTTTCTTTTCCAAGACCAACAGAAAACCTCAACTATACATCAAAGAAGGCAGTGGGGCATTTTGGAAAAACATCACCAGCCTTCCCAGAATCTATTTTATGAATACAGAAGAAGAGCAACTATTAGGATAAAATGTACACCGAGACATCTTACTTACTTTACTTACTTACTACTTAATTTATTTATTTGGCCATGCCGGGCGGCATGCAGGATCTTAGTTCCCCGACCAGGGACTGAACCCATGCCCCCTGCAGTGGAAGCATGGAGTCCTAACCACTGCACCGCCAGGGAAGTCCCAAGACGTCTAATTTCTCCACCCAAACCCAACAAGCTGCTTGGCTACCACTCACCTCTACAAATTTCCAACACTAATTTTTCATCTTTTCCTTTTCCAAATTAGGTATCATGTTCCATAAGCCTCTAAAAATCTAACCCTGGAGTGGTAGAGGCTTAGAAGTCCAGTTTATTAAAGTTTCACCAAAAGGAGACAGCAGGACACATACTATTCTTATTTTTTCTCCTCCTCTTTCATTTATTACTTCATGCAACTCAACTAACAGCAAATGTATGATACCTACTACTATGTGGAAGATGCAAATATATTCTTACCTTTGAATAGCCAAATAGTTTGTTACAGACTATCACATAAGAACATTATAATCCCCTATCCTATACTAGAATGGGGGTGTAAAATCCCACACAGAAAAGAAAGAAGTGACCAGCTGGCAATGGGGGGTGTGGGGCGCTGGAGTGAGCGAGAGGAACTGGCAAACGTTCCACAGAGGGGCTGAATCTGAATTATGTCTAGGGATACTGCAAATTTGCTTGCTGGAAAAGTATGTTATTCAGACAGAGGAAACAGCATGCACAGAAGCACAGAGACAAAAAACCTGGCCTATTTAAGTTTTCAATGTATGACCTTAGTACAGAGGGGAACAGCAGGAAAGGGAATGCTGGATTGGGGCCAGACTCTAAAGGGATTTTTTAAAAAACATTTAACTACAGAAATCAATCACTGGTCTTCCTTCTTGTGTGGCATATCACACAAAATGATGATGTTAAACAGAAATGCCAAAGAGAATACTAGGGATGATAATTCCTTTGGAAGGCCTCCCAGGATGATACACAAAGAACAAGATTATGACCACAAGATTTAGGTCTCTTGCAAGTGTGCTCTCATTTGGCTTGGTTATTTAATATAATTCCCACAAGACTGCTCTAAGATTACTTAACTAAAGCCCAAAGCTAATAAAAAGACCTCCTTCCCCAACTTGAAAGAATAAAATATTACTTTTAGAATTTCTATGAGACTAGTCTTTAATTAAAAGAAAAAACAAGAAAAGGTCAAGGATATCATCCCCACCTTGATGAGGTGTAAAATCAGGCAGAAATTTACAAAAAGCTCTGCTCTAAGCCCCACCAACCTTTTCTTTTGTGAGAAACTTTCTTATGATCCCCAAACCTTGAGATCTTAAAGGATCTTCAGATGTGCGTGTGTGGCTCATTATCGCTGACGACAGCCCAGTTTTCTATAATCTCAGCCTAGCTTTCCAGTCACATGTAAGGGTTTACGACAAGCTTATTGGAGAGGGGAGCCCCTTCACTATCAGTAAATTGGCTTTCAAGTCAATGCTCCCCTTGTCATTGGAAACCATGCAACTGACATGAGTAACATTAAACTTCTGATGCTAATCCAAGTGGAAGAACAACTAACACATTTTACTCTTGGGAGTGACATCAGCATGGTAGAAGAGCAGATTCTCTCTCAGAACATTCTCATGCTCCTGACCACAACCAAAGAACTACACTTAAAAATGTTGCCAACTGAAACTGCCGAATTTCAAGAAGTCTGAATTCACTCAATGAGAGTTCAAAGCCAAAGAAAAGTCAATGGGTCTCAGGCTGCACTAAAGAACATCCACAGTTTCAAATAATGATGAGAAATCTTTTGCAGGCCTACCTAGTCAGGCACTCACTCCGGCAAAGTCAAGATTCTATCCTCTCGAAAGCAGTGATTCTCAACCTTGGCAACATGTTAGAATCACCTGGGGGAGCTTTTGAAAAACAAGATGTCTGGGCTTTACCCCAGACTAAGTGAATCAGGAACTCTAGGGAGTGGAGTCCTGGCATCACATTTTTTGAAAACTACCCTGGTGACTGTAATCCATCCACAGTGAGGGTTAAGGACCACTGCTTTAAAGCCTTGTTGCTCAAAGTGAGGTCCCTGGACCAACAATGGCATCATCTGGGAACTCAAAAGAAATGCAGAATCTCAGGCTCCAATCCAAACCTCCTAAATCAAAATCTGTATTTCAGCATGACCCTTATGTTGTTCACATATAGACAATAAATTCTGAGAAGCACTGTTCTACAGGAAGAGCTCAAACAGCACAGGACCTATTTTTTAACAGTCCACCAACCTTTACCTCCAAGTTCTTGTTTAAATGGTTATCTGATTTGATTGTAATGGTGGAAATGTCATCTTCCAATCTGGAGGCATTGAAGAATGAAAAGATATAATTGGCAATTAAAAGAAAGTGACCTAAGCATTAAATTACAGCTAACTGAAGGCTAAATGGGATGTAAGGAAGGAGCTTAAAGGAGGATTAGATTTCTCTTTAAGATTCAGCATTACTACCTCCCCACCTGCCCCCCAAAAGACAAAAGTTAGCTTCTTCTTCCCCCCTTTCAAAGAGGTCTAGAAGGGTAAAATTCAATGCCAAGAAGTCTATTAATTATTGTTCCCAGAGTTCTGCTAAGGAGGAATACAGTATTTTACACAATCATCCTGGTGTACAATCGTTTTGGTATGACTTTTAACCAACTTCAATTCCAGTTGAACACCATCTGGGTTTATGGACAATGCAGAGCTTTCAAGAGTGAGGAGAGCCTGATGGCCAAGCTGAGATGAAAGACAAATTGCTTTTGCAGAACACAGACCAAAACGACTGGGGCCAATGTCTCCAATACATCATGAACTATATCATCTAGCAAACTTCAATTACTTGTTTTTGGAACATCTTTGTCCCAGTCTTAGAGAGACCACAACACCTTATGAGTATTCTCATAAGTTTTATTTACGTTTGGATGGTTTGAACATATGGATTTTTTAAAAAATCTGGTAGACATTTTGAGATGTCAACCTAAGAGGCTCTGGCGTATCTGAGGAAGTCTGGTTGTAAGTGCTGTTGAGTTCTGGAAAGGCACAGACTAAACACTAAAACATCAGCCACATTACACAGGCAGAAGTGCAGTCAGAGAAGCAGACGCCTTCTTCGTGTGCCATAGGCAGAGGGAAAATAAAAGTTTTACAAACGGACTTTATTGGATTGCATTCTCACTCAAACTTGGCACTATGTTGCTTCACACTAAATCTGAAGCAGAGGAATCTGATTCATTCAAATATTTAACGTGCACCTATTATATGCCAAACATCATTCTAAGCATCTGATGTAAGAGATACGATGGTAGCAGTCTAGGAGTCTTCTCTCAGGGGTACACAGGAGGAAAATTTTAGTTAGCCATCAGTAGGAGAATGATTAAAGATGACTTTCCTCTTTGATCTTCTTTCTCCTTACTCATAAAACTTGAACTAAAAGTGAATCCCTCAAAGTAACCCACTTTTTAAAAAAATAAATTTATTTACTTATTTATTTATTTTTGGCTGCGTTGGGTCTTCATTGCTGCGTGCGGGCTTTCTCTAGTTGTGGTGAGTGGTGGAGGAGCTACTCTTCATTGTGGTGCATGTGCTTCTCACTGCGGTGGCTTCACTTGTTGCGGAGCACGGGCTCTAGGCGCGCGGGCTTCAGTAGTTGTGGCTCGTGGGCTCTAGAGCACAGGCTCTAGTTGTGGCGCACAGGCTTAGCTGCTCCACAGCATGTGGGATCTTCCCGGACCAGGGATCGAACCCATGTCTCCTGCATTGGCAGGTGGATTCTTAACCACTGCGCCACCAGGGAAGCCCCAAATCCATTTTTAACCTCTGAAGGACTAGCTGTCTAGCGACAAAAAGTTGGTCAACACCACGATCTGCTCTGATGTCAATCAAACTTGAAAATTAAACCAAGTAGGATAAAAATCAAAGCCCACATTCCTGTTCACTGCAGCATTATTCACTATAGGCAAGAAATGAAAGCAACCCCAATGCCCACTGACAGATGAATGGATAAACAAAGTGTGGTATGTACACATACACAGGAAATATTATTCAGCCTAAATAAGGAAAGAAATCCTGTCACATGCTACAACATGGATGAACCTTGAAAACATTATGCTAAGTGAAATAAGCCAGGCACAAAAAGACAAATACTGTATGGGTCCACTTACGTGAGGTACCTAGAGTGCTCACAGAAACAGAAAGTAGAATGGTGATTACCAAGGGCTGGGGAGAGGGAAAAGTGGGTGGTGGTTGTTTTAAGGGTACAAAGTTTCAGTTCTGCAAGATGAAAACGTCCTGGAGATCTGTTTCACAACAATGTAAATACACTACTGAACTGTATATTTTTAAATGGTTAAGATGGTAAATTTCGTTGTGTCGTTTTACCACAATTAAAAAAAAAAAATCAGGGCTTCCCTGGTGGCGCAGTGGTTGAGAATCTGCCTGCCAATGCAGGGGACACGGGTTCGAGCCCTGGTCTGGGAGGATCCCACATGCCGCGGAGCGACTGGGCCCGTGAGCCACAACTGCTGAGCTTGCGCGTCTGGAGCCTGTGCTCCGCAACAGGAGAGGCCACGATATTGAGAGGCCCACGCACCGTGATGAAGAGTGGCCCCCACTTGCCGCAACTAGAGAAAGCCCTAGCACGGAAACGAAGACCCAACATAGCAATCAATCAAGCAATCAATCAATTAATCAATAAAATAAATCTTTAAAAAAAAATCAAAAATCAAAGTCCAACAAAATACAGAAAAGCTAGGTGCTGAATTTGAACTTCCAGAGTTTATCTGACCGCTCGCCTGAACCGGGATTTTTTCTGCGCTCAAGCTGGAGGACAGACTTGCTGCACTGGCCTAGTCCCACCATACCCCAAGAGGGCACTAGTTTTACACCAGGCTGATCCCAGCACTAAAACCTGATAAGCTTAACCATGAGATTATCCCCTCAAAACATGCACAAAATACCCCACTTTTGACTTTATAATTTCATTGTTTTCCTTCCTTCTGTTTTATATCTAAGATAGTACAGATAACTACCACCTTTAGACCGCAGAAGAGAAAGAATGATTTTTCAGTGGAAATCCACCTGTGAACACAGGCCACTCCGAGAAAGCTCAAGCCAAGTTCAACTGCTGAAAATCCCCCATATAAACAAACATGACCCACAGGTACATTCAGAATATAAATTAGTTTCTCTACCCCTGAAGTCAAAGTGGGCGTTTATCACAGTAAGTTATTTTGTTTATTTTATTCATTCATTACCTGTTTATAGTCTGTCTCTCCCACCAGAATACGTGTTCTGTGAGTGCAGTGATTCCATCTGTCTGGTTCACAATTGGATCCACAATAACTAGCATAGCCATAGTAGGTGCATAAGTATTTGTCGAGTGAACAAATAAACTGACTACGTATGTTAGAGGTTAAGGACCAAAACTCTAAGAAAATGCAACATGAGTTCTACATCAAGAAGGAATCCAGTGTTTGCTCTGCCAGGATGCTAACATTGATACCTTCAGGGCAGGAATGACACATCTAACACAGAGCTCCTTCAGCATTTGCTGAAATGACACCAAATGGAACATTCTTCATTAAGGATATGACACCATACTCTGACTTTTATTGCTTCAGATTCATCACTGTGCCTGACTCAGTAACTATTTAATAAATACTTATCAAATAAATGACTCTGGTTGTAATTACTACATTGTAAGCTCCTCAAGGGCCAGGGTTTTATTTGATTCTTCTATGTCAGAGGTTCTCAACAGGGGATGATTTTGGCCCCCAGGGAACATTTGCCAATGTCTAGCAAAATTTTTGGTTGTCACAACTGGAAGGGGAGTGCTACTGGCTGGCATCTACTGATTAAAGGCCAGAGATGCTGCTAAACACCGTACAATGCACAGAAGAGCCCCTCAAAACAAAGAATTATCGGGCCCAAAATGTCAATAAGGCTGTTAAGAAACCCCAATCTAAGTGTATCTTTTGACACCTGGAAAGAGTGCCTGCTTACAATAGATTTGTTGTTGAATAAACTGCCCAATAGTTTTCACCAGGTCCTAGGAATTTGGCAGGGCCACTAAATCAGGCTTAAGAAATGACCTACAGCTACTGGAGGAAAGTAAGCTCTGCTTTTCTGCATTCTCTAAAAGATCTGCCTCACATTAAAGTATCTCCAAGTCAAAGCATCCACTATACATCCACATGCCTAAAGAGAGCCATTAAGATATAAAAAAAAATCCTTGTAGTTACCTCACCTAAGGTAAATTATATTTTCATTTTCCTATCCAAAGGTCAGAAATGAATTATATTTTTGTAAATGTGCTTGAGATTAAAAATACTTTAGTCTAAGTTTTGGTTATTCATCTCAAAGCTTTTACACTCTTTAGAAGTTTCTCGTTCTTCCTTACCACTGTTAAATTCCGGATTTCTTCCATGACACGAGGCCAGAAGGACTGTAGGCTTTGCTGGGCATCACTGCTGCTAGCACCACCAAATCCTCCTTCTGTGGACATTCTGACAACTAAAAACAAACACATACATGAGATACATTAGAAATAATAAAGTCAGACTTTCTGTCCAGGTTATTTATAGCTTTCCTTGTGGATGTTTTCACTAATTCATTCCATTTCTCAGCCTGAGAAGGTATACAAAATTGTGCTGAAGGGGTTTTTCACACCGACTTAAGTCTTAGCAAAAAATAAGGAGGAAAGTTTTCCCTCCTATCCAGCTCATACCGCAGAGACTAACAAGGAGCTCCAAGCAGAAAATCTAAAAATTGCTAGAAATCCAAACTCAAATCCTAATGTGAATCAAGGACTTTTAATGTCTTATTCTGCGGAGGGGAAAGAAAAAAAGGCACTTGGTTGCCCCAGTCTGGTCCATAATTTTCAATGCCATTCTCTCCAATGTTTTTCAAGTTCTATGTGGCTTCTCACACTCCATGCCACAGCCTGCAGCACATACATTAAGGGTCCCCAGTGATTAATACTGTACAGAAATGTAAACCCAAAGTCTTAAAAAATAAGAGTCAAGTTTATTCTTTTGTTTTAGACACTGCGGTCCCATTTCTTTGGGGCTACTGATGATTATTATTCTTTCTAATCTCAAGCTAATCTGCCTCAAAGGACACAAAAGCACTAAAGCCTAGGCCAATAATTGAGTGGATGACACAAAGTCTCTGAACTGAAATCACTTCCCAGTTCTTTCCTTACCTGAACCATGCTGTTAGGCACAAAGCCAAACAAAGCACACCACCAACTGGAAGCTTTAAAGATGGTTGAAAAACATTGAAGAATTAAATTTAGGACAGAGAAAAGAGAGTCAGAACTTGCATTTGGTCAATTGCTTTGTGATGGGGGAGGGAAGATGCATAAGGATCCCCACCTCAGCTATAAATATAGGTAACACTGTAATGTCTTAAAAGATTTACAGGGGGGAAGTAAAAAACTCCAGATGGCTTAAATGCTTATCTGGCAAATACTTACACCCAAGAAACAGTTTAATTAAACACAAAGAGCAAGAAACTTAGTGATGTCCTAAGAATTTCTATTCTGGGAAACTATTTGAAAAGGTTTGACATGCCAGTGACAGGATGCTGGTGGACAGCTATGTAAGTCATTAAGAACTAATTCTGAAGGGCTGAAAGAAAAGCACCAAAGCCAGGTGTCACATGACCAAATTGCTACTTTCCAGGCTTCATGTGGATGCATGCTGGGCACATCACTCTCTATCAGCAGAATGGAATGAAGGCTGATAAATCTAGGTTTAGACTGTGAGGATGTTTGATTCACTCTTAAATGTTTGCCTGGGATTGTCCTAGAGGTCTCTAATTTTTTTCCCCTTTTTCTTCTAAAGGAAATGATGAGAGGAAAGAAAAGAAAGGAAAACAAGAGTACAATCTTCAAAGCAGATTTCACTCTGGTGTAATGACATTAGTGGCTGATGATGTAATGGGAAAAGGTTTGGAGCCAATTTCTGGTGCTGGAGGCCTACAAGCAGCTCTATACATCAACAGGAACTCTAAGTGCTAGGAAGCAATATGATCTTGGAGTTTCTGGAGAGAATTAAAGTGAAGAATGTTGAATCACAGTTGGAAATGACTAGATAAAATCTTGAGTCCTAAACAACCAAGTAAGATCCTCTCAACTCAGCTCCCATGACATTTTCACTTATCACCATATGCACATGGCCTATACACTATTCTCTCAGATGTACTGAGAACAAAGAAACCAAGGTAATCTACAGAAATTTAATTATTTAGTTTTATTAATAGAGTCTTACGAGATACTCATGACAATGATGAGAGACTCTAACCTTTTTAAATGGGGCAAGTAAAATCTTTCTAGAAATGAAAATAATTATCAAAAAACTTTAAAAAGAATCTAACCTTTCATTGTATGGACCCCTGTACATGACTGATCTTAACAGAATCTGCCATGAAAACTGCTATGGTCAAAGGAGGAAGATGCACAACTGCCAGTGTGATGTCTCTGTATAACTTGCTAATGATGAGTAGGTGTAGTTTGAGTGCAAAGGCCTGTGAGATTTAGAAAGTTGGTAACCAGTTTTGATTGTCCTCTGATCTCTTCCCACAAACATTACCAAGGTACACAATTCAAGAAGCATTTTTAAAACCATCTGTGCACAGTCTGCTTTTAAATCTTGAATTGCCCCAACTAAGGATGTGCTGGCGCAATCAGTTCCCAAACATCTGTGCAGTCAATAGATTATGAATGAATCTTTGGCTGGCTCAGAGCCACACACTGTCAGAGTGGGGGTTGGGTACAGAACAGAAGTTAACAAATCTTTCTGGAACTGACAAATGTATTAAAGGTTAAGTTTTTAACTTGAGAGACCTGTTTGAATTAGAAAATCATAAATGGATAATGGTAAAAGAAATTCAAGTCAGTAATAATGTCCTTTACATTTTACTGCATCAGAGAAGTTTAAAACTGGGGGGGAGGGGGGGGGGGAAGGCATTAAGAACCACCCAGGTCAGCTCCTCTAAAAGATGCTTACAGCTCTACTTCAAGCTCTGCCCAGCTCCCTCAATCCCACCCTAAGTAGTCATTTAGCTTAAACAGGAGCTCCTCCCGCTATAGTTCTAAGAGACTGTCTCACTGGTAAGGCATTCTTTTCCATCTTTGGACAGCTCTCACTGTTCTTTACATTAAGTTGAATTTACAAACAAAGGATCATTTCAGCTTTTGATTTAGAGTTACAACTTTTATGCTTTTTCCATTGAGAAACCTCTTTTCATAAATTCCTGACTCCAAAAAAATAAAGGTACTATATACTTTCATCAGGGACAGAAGATCCTCTCATGAGGAAAAAGAGAAAATGGTTTGGAGCATGTTTTCTAGCATCTCTGCACAGAGATGATTTGTAGCTAATTATCCTAATATCTCTTGGGGGACTTCCCTGGTGGTCCAGTGGTAAAGAATCCGCCTTACAATGCAGAGGATGCAGGTTCAATCCCTGGTCAGGGAACTAAGATCCCACATGCTGCAGGGCAACTAAGCCCGTGCGCCACAAATACTGAGCTCGCGTGCCTCATCTAGAGCCTGCGTGCAGCAAACTACAGAGCTCGCGCGCCACAACTGCAGAGCCCACACACCCTGGAGCCTGCGTGCCACAACTAGAGAAGACAAAATCTGCACGCCACAACTAGAGAGAAGCCCGGGCAACAAGACGAAAGATACCGCATGCTTCAACAAAGATCCTGCGTGCTGCAACAAAGACCCGACACAGCCAAAAATAAAATAAAAATAAATAAATAATAAATAAATCTTAAAAAAAAAAATCTCTTGGAAGAACATAAATTGTTACTATAAATTCCTAGAAAGTGAGTATTTTTATTCAAAAGGCTTTCCCCAAATCAGATCCAGTCTTCACATGGGGCTTTAAAAATTAGATCAAATGTCACACAACAGATCTTACAAAAACAAGTTGGTGTTGTCAATATTTTCTGACCGTGGCAAAACTTAACATTAAAATAATAAAACCTAATCATAAACAAATTTTGCTCACCAAACACCCAAGAAGTTAAAAAATACACAGTAACCTTAGTTAATTTTATCACTTATTTTAATAATTAATACATAAATTGCAACTGAATTGATTTTGCTACAGAAGTAGCCTACTTACAACGTCTACAACCCATGTCAAATATGCCAGGTTCATCTTCTAGAGTGATAAGAAAGGTATGTATTTAAAAGTAAGAAAGAGATTTATATTCCAGGATCCTTTTTATTCCATGTTAAATTGCTATCACTATCATGAGATAAAGCTATTTATATATAGTAAGACCAAGCCGCATTAGCTTAGATGACTCTTATGAAAAATGCATAATAGAATTTCCCAGATTTAGTTCATAATTAATATTAGATTTATTATTCATGTTCATTAATTAGATTATAAACACTTGAATAAGACTGCCTGTTTAACTATTTAATAAAGACTTAAGGACCAGATGAAATATTGAATGTTTGTTGCTATAAGAAATCTCAACTCCCATCATCTCTTAATTTATCTGGTTTTAAAAACAGTTTGCTTTCCAAAACTAAAATGGGAAGAATCAAAGTCCACCAAGAAAAGGCCACTTCTGCAATGCTCAAATCAACTGCCATCTCTCCACAAGTGTTCTCTAAATAACCCCAAGTGATCACTCCTTCCTGTAAACTTTCAGAGCCCTTAATCTGTACTTCTTCCTGACCTCACCACACTACCTTGTATGATCATTATTTATGTATTTCTTACCATATTTCCCCTTCTGATTTATAAGCTTGTGGGTAGGACCTGAGTATGATTTATCTCTGGATTCCCTCACAGCACCCAGCTCAAAGCCTGAAAAATAATTACTTCTGCATGAAGGAGCAAGAGAGTTGTTACATATGGCCTTTCTGAGAAAAAAGAGGCCTCTTGGAAAGCCTGGCCCTGAAATAAGACTTATTGGGACTACAAACTATCCTAGGAGTTTCAGAATAAACGAGGTTCTCTCTGGGCCTTGAAAGTATAAGTAGGACTACAATCAGAAATCCACATGACTTGCCGAAGTGAAGTTAAGATAAAAGGGCATGGGACTTCCCTGGTGGTCCAGTGGTTAAGTCTCTGCGCTCCCCATGCAGGGGGCCTGGATTTGATCCCTGGTCAGGGAACTAGATTCCGCATGCCGCAACTAAAGATCCTGCGTGCTGCAACTAAAGATCCTGAGTGCCGCAACTAAGACCCGGCTCAGCCAAATAAATAAATAAATATTTTTTTTAAAAAAAGATAAAAGGGCATGACAGGAAGGGGAGACACACACACACACACACACACACACACACACACACACGCACGCACACGTCCTGGAAGTTGCAAGGCAGACTGCAAGGCTAGAAACATGGGTGCATACCATTCCCAAGCGTAAACCTTTTGAAAGTCAGAATCTTCTCAGAAAGGTGACCAGGATAGATTAGCAAAGTTTGAAAAATTAATGACAATAGGTAAGTAGGAGAAGAAGGGGCAGGGGGGAGACCTGTGTTTGGCCACTGCCAGGAGGATAAGGAGAAAATCATGGAGGAAATGGGATGATTCAATCAGATCACTCAAGGACAGACAATTTGTCATTCTAATATCTGGTTACTCTTTATCATTCTTGAAGAAAGAGACCTAAGGAGTTTTCAAAATATCCCAGAAGCAGAGTGCTCCTCCTTTAAGATTCCCTTGGAAGTCTTTCAAGCTCTTTCTTTCGACCAGTTACCATTCTCACCAAATCCTCCCTTAGTAATATGCTAGACATGGAACAGGATGTATCAAAATGACCAACCTCATAAAATACAAAGAAACATAAGGTTTTACTACAATATTCCCTAGTTTCTAAAACTCTGCACCTTTAGGTTTTGGCTATTTCTTGGCATGTACCTCACTCTCTCTACAAAAATCCTTTACATTATAATATGCCTAAACCCACAACACAGCTCTCTGACACAACTAAAACCAAATAGATATTGTTGGGAGATAATACCTAAATCCCTATCATCACAACAACTATTCAAGGAAAAAGGACCACAGAAAGTTCCCCTAAAATGAAGCCCAATCCTTGCCCAATGCTGCTTCCTATTAAAATACTAGAGCTGCCCCATCCCAGGCAGTCAAATTTTACCTAAAAATAATGCTCTCATTGTCAAATGCAAGCAAGTATCTCTTAGCTCAGTTGTGACTGAAAAACAAATCTAAACACTGGTACCATCTTTCATCTTAATGCACCACCACCCCAATCCAACTTGCAGCCTTTAGGCCTTTCAGGCTGAAAATGTCCCCAATCATTCCTATGTGTCTCCAACTTAACATATATCAAGCATCTCCCTATGTTCAAAGCAAATTAACTTCTTCACTTGCTTTTTTTTTTTTTTAATTTTATTTATTATTTATTTATTTATTTATTTATTTATTTTTGGCTGTGCTGGGTCTTCGGTTCGTGCGAGGGCTTTCTCTAGTTGCGGCAAGTGGGGGCCACTCTTCATCGCGGTGCGGGGACCGCTCTTCATCGCGGTGCGCGGGCCTTTCACTATCGCGGCCCCTCCCGTTGCGGGGCACAGGCTCCAGACGCGCAGGCTCAGCAGCTGTGGCTCACGGGCCCAGCTGCTCCGTGGCATGTGGGATCTTCCCAGACCAGGGCTCGAACCCGTGCCTCCTGCATTAGCAGGCAGATTCTCAACCACTGCGCCACCAGGGAAGCCCTTCACTTGCTTTTTTGACTTGTATTTTGATCATGTTTTCCTGTCATTAGATGACATGCTTTTTATTTTGCCCCATTAGCAGCACTATCACATGCATTTTATGTTCCAGTACTGCTCAGGTATTTATTGACATTAGTTCCAGGCTTCTTTATTTGAATTGGCTAAAACTGTTGGGATGTTATATTTCAAATGGGGAATGAGAGATAAAGAAAGAATATTAATATGAATGAATAAGAAGAAAGGGGGTAAGATTTAAGCTAACTTGTGCTTGTTATTTTAGATATTCTTCCAAACTACAAAGAAAAGTGAAAACTAAATTTGAGAACTAAAATTTCTGAAACAAAACAATTCCACCGGAATTCCCTGGTGGCGCAGTGGTTAAGAATCCACCTGCCAACGCAGGGGACACAGGTTTGATCCCTAGTCCAGGAAGATCCCACACGCTGCGGAGCAACTAAGCCCGTGTGCCAAAACTACTGAGCCTGTGCTCTAGAGCCCACGTGCCACAACTACTGAAGCCCACACGCCTAGAGCCCGTGCTCCACAACAAGAAGCCACCGCAACGAGAAGCCCGCGCACCGCAACGAAGAGCAGCCCCCACTCCACGAAACTAGAGAAAGTCCGCGTGCAGCAATGAAGACCCAACGCAGCCAAAAATAAATAAATAAATACATTTAAAACAAAACAAAACAATTCCACCAACATCAAGCTGGTTCTCATGTTTATACAGATGGACATAACGACCATTATCAATCACAATGGCTAAAAAGCATTTCAAGCCTTAAGGAGGCATATGTTCTCCACAATAAAGCCAACCTTACACTGACAATTTCAGGAGAAAATAACAATGTTCTGGCAATAAAAAGACCTATGTTTGTGAACTGGCCTGCTGCCTACAAGCTGGTGGCCTTGGGCCAGTCACTTCACTAAGCCATTCCAGAAGCAATGTGTACTGAACACATACTCCAAAGGCCGAAGGGGTGGTCTGGTACGGAAGGCCTACACTTCACTGCTTGAAGATGTAATAAATGAATGAATACAAGGGAAGGCAGGGTGACTAGAGAGAAAAGAGGGTTCAACAGTCCTTTCTTTTTTTTTTTTTTTAACTTTTTGGCTGTGCCACATGGCATGCGGGATCTTAGCTCCCCAACCAGGGATCGAACCCGCGCCCCCTGCAGTGGAAGCACTGAGTCTCAACTGCTGGACTGCCAGGGAAGTCCCTCAACCGTCTTTATTTAAGCTCATCTAAGGTTTCTACTGAAGCAAGAAAGCACTAAGCCTAGTGCCAGAAACCTTACTACTTAAATTCTAAACATAACTGGGTACCAGATGGTCATACTTACTGGCAGGTTATTACACAGTACCCCACTACTCTAAGAATGAATAATGTAGATCCCTTTCCCCAATCCCAAACAATGCCAAGTTCAGTGTTTGAGGGTGTGTCTGTCTCGAGCTCCAAAAGGTTAAGTATGAAGCCCCTTTTCAAACTGCTTACAGGAGAAATCATGCTTTCCAAAAGACTAGGGGTTGGAAGCGGCTGCATTCTACTCTCCCTAAAGATCTGCTCACAAAGATACATTTTCAAATTGGCAGCAGAGATACTCTTCCTTCAAAAACAAAACATGTTTCTGTTTGCTGTCTACCACAACATAATCTTTCAAACAAGGGCTAGATCATAATATAGTGTATCTGGGAAAAAAAGGAAGGCAGAGCAACTGGTATAAGCAATGAAACTTAACAGGAAGGCATGACCAGAACATTTAAAAACCTGTTCCTGTGGAACAGAAATGGTATGTGAACATCTTACTTCACATAGTTTCTTCCTCATGCCTTTACTGATATTCAGCTTACATGACATGTACGTCTATACACTGGCATATATGACAGCAACAAAACACTATCAGTATTTTGTATGATGGAGAAAAAAGACCAAATATTTTAGTGAAGTATTCTAAAGCAAGGGTCCACAAACTACAGCCCACAGGCCAAATCTGGCGTGCAGCCTGTTTTTGTAAATTCAGTTTTACTGGAAGACTGCAGCCCCCATTCACTTACATTGTCTATGGCTGTTTCCACGCTACAACAGTAGAGCTGAAGTGCCAGAACAGAAACTGCATGACCCACAAGCTGAAAATATTATCTGGCCCTTTAGGAAAAAAGAAAAAAAGGATCTGATAATATAATGATGGGGAAACTGAGCGTCAGAGGTTTGAAAAGCTTGCCCTAGATCACACAGCTGTTACATTGCTTCCTCACCTGTTCAACCTCCATTAGGAGTAAACTAGGCCAGCCCTCTCTACCCTACAGAAATATTTGTTAATCTCTCTGACACTCCAACCTGATGACAGTAAATAAATTCTTGAAGGAAGAATGACAAGTACGTAACTGGGTTTTCAGACCCTGAGCCTCAAAGAGAATTCTAACATGAGCTGGAGAAAGAATAGTGCCTGTATTCTGAGCTAAAATGTAATCTAAAACAAAGAGCCATTTTGCTTACTGGATCCCCTCTGAGACTCAGAAACTCTAAGAACAATCTTTTGCCCAGCTTCTAGCAGGATCCTGTGTTAATGTATGCCCAGGAGAGGTGAAAAGTGTGATTCTGAAGAATGTTTCAAAGATGCCAACTTAAAAGCTTTAGAGTTTTACCCTCAATTGGTCTTCACTCAGCTCAGTGCCAAAGATATCAGTATCATTCCAATTTTACAGATAAGAAAGCCGAGGATTGGGTATCTTACGTCACCTGCTCAAGGTCACAATATAGTAAATGGTGCAGCTGGAAATACAAAAGCTCTAAAATTCTGTTCTTGATTTAGTACAGCTTGTTCATTCTCACTTTTTGTTGCTTTAAGGTATGTGTATATTCAAACCGTCCAGGGAGATGAGCAGTCGGCTTGGATCACTGACTCAAATCCTCAACCCAAAAGATCATTTTTATCCACTTGCTCACAAAATCTCTGTGGCAATCACAGAGATGCTAATGGCACTGCTATCTCCTATCATATAAACATCCTTCTCTTATTTCTCTGTTGTCTCTCTGCTTGCTCCATCACTCTCTTTTCTATTTTATCCTTCCCTCTTGCTTGTCTCTAGGACAGTCAGTAGCACCTATGAATACTCAGCAGCAAACAGTGGGGGGCAGTAAAGTACAGGGTAAATACATAAATAAAATGTATTGGACCTGGAGGTTCTTGCTCTCTGGCTACTAACTTGTCACTTAACTTCTTGAGGCCTCTTTCACCTGACAGGGCAGCTGCAGCACAAATGGGAAAGACACGTTAGAAGGCCTTGAAAAATACCAAGCATCATATAAATGCCAGATGGCATATCAAAATCACTGCTCAGAGCTAGATAAGACATCTACTCCTGGCCTGAATAGTCTCAAACACAGTACCAAGCCCAAAGACAAATCTCCCTCACGTACTGTAACAAGTAACCCAATTTGCTTCTTTCTCTCTCTAATTTAGACTACTTACTTTATTTTTAACATGTGTCCTAAGAGTCTTGCATCAGATGCATGGAAACAAATGCAGTGAGAAATCTTCTTCCATCTCTTTTATAAGCATAAAATAATTTTTAAAGCCCTTTAAACTATTAAATTTAGAATGAATGTACTAGTTCCAAATAAAGAATTCAAGATGGAAATGACTAGGAATGCTCTTAACTTAAATCCTTGGGAATGTCAATGATCAGTAGCCATACAGGCTCTCCCTCTAGACAAATCCAAAAATATAAAAACTCTTAGAACATGTCTCCTTGTACACCTCGGACTTCTGTAAGCTGACAGTATGTGGCTGTTCTGTCTTGCAGAAGGAAGGCAGAGGAGACCTGAAGTCTAAGCAGCATCCTACCCCATCTGGCCCCACCAACCAAGAAAAAAATTCAACACAACACTGAGCTCTGAAGAGAGCTCTGGCTGCTTCTATCTCCATCCAAGATCTTGGAGTAAAGGGAATATATTCTGAAGGCAGTAATTTTTGAGACTATCTCATGGATTGAAACCAACTTTTTAAAGTTTTTTGGGACTAGCACTGATAAGAAGCTTGCTCTCACAGTATGCACAACTATAAGAAATAAATATACCCAGTGACCACTAAACTTTTTTCTCCCCAAGAAACCATTCCTGGCACCCAATAAAATCTATTTCTACAATTATCATATTCACTTTCTTCAGACGTATATTGAATATTATTATTATTAGGCACATTATTTCTTAAGCCTAAAATTTCCATGCTCTTATTTTCTCCCCAGTTCTTATGTAACTGTCTTTGTTTCTGACACATCCTCAAGGGAAACATGCCTTGCACATAGTGGGGACAGTCAGTAGCACCTATGAATAGGACACATATACTGAATAAACAAATACAAGCTCCTCAAGAACTACTTCAAGACCCCAAGTATCTTTGACTTTACTCTGGGTTCTTTTCTTTGAAATGTGCATATGGGGAAATCCCTTCTCAAGTACCTGAGCTCAGCTGTGCAATGATCTTTGGTAGTAATACAATGGAAAAGTCAAAAAAGAGTGGGGATGGGGAGAAATCCGTTCTACTTTAGAAAATGTAGCAGAAATGTACATAATTATCTAATCATAGACTCCACTGGAAAATGGAATACTGTGCTGGTGAGTTAATCCATCTAAATACTGGAGAATTCTCGATTAAAAACCTGGAGGGTGTTATGAGTGTCAGTGAGAGCCTGGCTGTATTGATTTGGCTGTATGGATTCTGCTGATTCACAGACACACTGAATTCTCCCCTCTGCTTAGTGTCTTTTAGCATTGATTTGAAAGTTAAAAGCAAGCAAGCAAGAAAGGGCATGAGAATAAACAAATCCTCCAAGTCAACCAAACTCTAAATCTCCCACCTCCGTGTATACAGCTGTCAGGAACAGAGAATGTAAAGATCACTTCAAAGAATGCAAAGCAACTGAGATGGTTATGCTAATCCTTTGCATTTGTACATGCTTTACACTTTGGAAAGTAGCTTTCTTTACATTATCTCATTTGTTTTTCACTACAAACACAACACAGGTACTAATATTCCCATCTGACGGATAAAGATACTTTATCCAGGTAGACTGAGGGACTTGCCTTAGGTTACAGGGCAAGTATATGCCAGAGCCAGAACCACAACCCATATGCCCTTATTCTCAGTTTTGTGCTCTTTCACGGCATGTTCTCTTCCCTCTTTAGAATTGATAACTCAGTAGAGGACTAAGAATTTAAGAACCTGTGGATCTTCTCAGCCTGGAACATAAATCCATCAAGCCTTTTATCTTTAGTTTTCCTGATCATTCTCCTGGAAAAAAGTACTCCAGGGACTTCCCTCGTGGCACAGTGGTTAAGAATCCGCCTGCCAATGCAGGGGACACAGGTTTGATCCCTGGTCTGGGAAGATCCCACATGCTGCGGAGCAACTAAGCCCGTGCGCCACAACTACAGAGCCTGTGCTCTAGAGCCTGCGAGCCACAACTACTGAGCCTGCGTGCCACAGCTACTGAAGCCCAAGTGCCTAGAGCCCGTGTTCCACAACAAGAGAAGCCACTGCAATGAGAAGCCCGTGCACCACAAGGAAGAGCAGCTCCCGCTCACCACAACTAGAGAAAGCCAGCATGTAGCAACGAAGACCCAATGCCACCATAGATAGATAGATAGATAGATAGGTAAATAAATAAAGTACTCCAAAATGCCAAGATGTCAGATTCTTACGCATTTCGAAGTGGAAAGCTTAAGTTTTTCAAGCTTGTTAAAGCTGCAGTTGCCCACAAGGACTGGGACTTGGGGATATCTGGTCACCAACCAAGAGGAGAGATAAAAAGGTCCAGTAGATCAAGTTCACTCTCTGGGGGCCTGGTGATGAGAAGTCACTCTATCTTTTCACTATAGTTCAGAGGAATAGCCTTAGCCTAGCCCCCCTTACTGGAGCTGTTTTCATAGCTGCACACTTATAGGAGGAATCATCTGGTTAAATTCTATGCAGTGTTTCAAAATTACAGCCTTTGCAACACTGTGAACATGGTGACAATGTTATTCTAATTATGCAGCCATTACTCTCAGAATCAAAATCCCTGTTCCAACTACCTTACTAGGGATAAAACTAAGATTATAAATCACAGCTAAGAAATACAAAGCAACTGATTATTTACGAACACCATGACTCATCTAAAAATATCAATCTCTGTGGTTCAAGATAAGAACTCAAATATAAGAGGTGCCCAATACATACCACAAAGTATAGATTTGCACAGCTAAAGAACACTATAGGTTTCCCTGGTGGTGCAGTGGTTAAGAATCCGCCTGCCAATGCAGGGGACACGGGTTCGAGCCCTGGTCCGGGAAGACCCCACATGCCACGGAGCAACTAAGCCCGTGTGCCACAACTACTGAGCCCACATGCCACAACTACTGAAGCCTGCACGCCTAGAGCCCGCCCTCCGCAACAGGGAAGCCACCGCAATGAGAAGCCCGTGCTCCGTAACGAAGAGTAGCCCCCGCTCACTGCAACTACAGAAAGCCTGCACACAGCAACGAAGACCCAACGAAGAAAGAAAGGAGGAAGGAAGAAAAGAACACTATAGAACACCTAACACAATTCTAACCTCATATCTATTTGGAAATCCTTCAACTAGTTATCTGACCTTAGTGAATTTAGGATTAACACAAGACAGTTTCCCAACATACTGGTAGTACTCATACTAGTATATAATCTATTTGCACTATGTTTTGTTCTGAAAAGAGGGTTGTGTTCACCTATCTTGTTTGACAAAAACTTTAAAAATCACTCCATTAACTGCAAAGTACTATGTTTCATACAAACACATTACATTGCTTAGCTACCCTCAAGGGTAGTTTCATGGGCATTTGGCCAATTAATTACCAGGAGAGAAATAATCATGGAGTTCAAGATACAAATAACCAAGTAAGATGGCTGGAAATTTACCACTGTTTCTCTAGTGAAAAGTTTCTTATTGCCTTTATTTTAGACTGAGGATAATTACAACATACCTAGCCTAGAAATCTGCTAAATTCTACAGATGAGGCTATCCTATTCCTGGTAATTTACTGTGTGTGCTGCTCTTCAGTGTTATCATGACCATGTGTATATAAATTACTTGCTAAGTAAATGTTGCCAAATTCCTACTTGTGTATTTATGGCTGGCTTCATGCAGAATGCTGTCATTTAAGACTTTACAAAGCTAACACCAGTAAGATTAAGCCTGATGCAACTCAGGAAAAAAAAAAGTCTTTGCATTGGATGGAGATGTGGGTGTATACTTAGAGCTTAAACAAGAAAGCTTGAGGTTATGCATGCACACACACAGACATAAACATACACATAACTAATCTCAAGGAGCTAATGCATAACATTTCAAGGAAATACTTGTACTTCTTCAGAAAAAGTGAAGGCCAGATCGTAGGGCAGTATTTCTAATCTTTTTCATATCAAGGCACACACAGAAAATGTGTTAGTATTAGCTTTCTGAATATTTAACCTATGGGCTGATACTGATATCCTCGCTCAGTTTAACTTGTGACAAGATCGTGTATCACGCACGGATACTCTAAGTATTCAGAGGAAAATGTGGGCTGGTAGCGATACCTTCACTTTGTTATGTTTCCCTAGATAAGGGAAGATATAGATATTCTCTAGTTTTAACTAAATTAACATTCCAAAACAGAACAAGTGACTTTTTAGAGTAAAGAACACTAACTCATATATGACAGCTGCACACTCAGATAATAGGGGTGCACACACAAAACAGCTTAGAGAACACTGACCTAGAGGACTCCGCCATGCCCATCTCTAGATGTCTCAACTTCAGGGGCCAAACTTTTGTGCGTTTCCATCATTAACAAGAAGCTTTATTCTTCTGGTCCTCTGCCCACCTTCTCCCTTGATTCTCCCATCCATTCTCCAGGTTCAGCTATGATCTTTATGAGCTTAAATTCCAAACATATGTTACCAATTCTGGTACTTCTCCAAAGCTCCAGTCCTGCTTGCTAAACATCTCCAACTGGAAAGCCACCCAGAACTCAAACTCCTTTTGTCTAAAATTACATCTATCTTCTTTCCCCAAACCTGCTCCTTCTAACTTTTCTGTTTCTATCCTCCAGTTTCCCAGGCTTGAAATCTGAGTCATCCTAGACTCTGTTCAATTCTAATCAACTGCTAAACTTTGTAATAACAGTGTCCATCTCCTGACCTCTCTTCACATTGCCACTATCTCTGTTCAGGTTCTCATCACTTCCATGTAATAATAAAGATGACGGTAATAGCTAATGCTATTCATTTAGGACTGTGTGCCAAGTATGGTTCTAAGCCTTTTACACTGCTATCTCTTTTAACCCTCATAATAATCCTAAGGATTGTGAACCTAGTATGTGAACTCAATGCATAATGTTCACTGTTTCTACTGTCCTCTACTCATTTCTACATAATGATGCTTAATAAATCTTATAAAAGCACAGCTCTGATAATGCCACATCAACCTATTACCCAAAATCTCCAATGGTTTCCCATTATCAAGCAGAGACAGTTCAAATTTCTTAGCCTGGCAGTCAAGGCCCTCCAATATCTGACCCCAACTTACTTCTTCAGACTTCTTTCTTTTGCCACTCCTTCCTGTCCCTAACTCATCTCCGTATGTTCTAAGCAGACTAGACCATTTACTGCTCTCTTCAGCCCACACTACACTTTCTGAATCATGACCTTCCTCCTTCTGTTCCCCATGCCTGAAGTGCCCATGTGCCTACCTCCCTGAGTCCAACACCCAGTTAACTGCCTTCCTTCATTCCTAAGCCAGAAGAAAAGGTCTCCCCTCCTCTGAATTCTGTGTCCTTTGCTTGTACTTTCCATATCAGTTTCATATACTTGATATACATCACCTGTCTCCCCTATCAGATTGTTAGATCCTGTAGTAAAATTTTATTTGTATACATTTTTAAAATCTCCACATAAATGAGACATGCATGCAGGTGAATTAGTGAAAGAACTATAAAGCATCCAACTTTAGTATTTTCTCAATGGTAAGAACTATATAGCTTAGGTAGATAAAAGAAAAATTCATTGTGTCTGGATACTTCCAGTCAAGAGGGTCTTCTCTTTAGTTTTCTATGTAATTGAAACTATGGAGACAGACCAAAATGACAGTACCCCCCAAAAAAAAGGATAACCAAGTGAATCAGCACTGCTGTTTGCTGTGGTTATTTTAGTCTCCCTTCTTACTCTGAACTAAGGAACACAAGGTCACAAGCTATGTTATGCCACTTTAAAGTTAAACATTTACAAGGTTTTTTTTTTCCTTTAGTTCTGCCTTTACACTAGAATTTACCTTCATTTCTTATCCTTCAACTGCCCTTTTTCACTGCAGGATGTAGAACTGTAATTTAATTTATAGTAAATACTCTTAGAGAAAAACTTTTGGTCAATTACTGAACAGTGGAGTCTGGCTTTCAGAGAAAAATTTAAAAATTTCAAGTAGATTATGCTCTACCAGAGAATATGCAAAATAAGAACAAAAATGAAACCTACAACTACCCAAACACACACACGTGCAGATACATAATACTACTTTGCTGGTAGTAAAGATTAAAGTTAGCATAGTTAAAATATTATTTTGGGAGTATACAGACAATGATTTCTATTTCAGTCTTGTCAAATCCTTAAAATGATCCTGGGATCTCTGTTTATTAAATACAGGTTGGCTTTAAGGACACACTCGAAGTGGCAGGCCCTAACTTGTTCGGGAATTAGCTTGTTCTTGAGGTGTGTTAACAACAACAACAAGACTAACTGGCATGCAGGTGTTGTATTTGTGTACCTTAGTTTACTTCCTTGTAATGCATATAAGTGACCCAGCTCTCTGGGACAGCTTAGCCAGGTGGGTACCATTAGCTTCCTAGCTTATTCTCAGCTTTCTGAATAAGCAACGGGCTGAGGCAAGAGATCTTCAGATCCCAAAAGGGACAGTAAGTCGGCTGCCACAGAAGACTTTCTAACCACCAGACTCCACATGAAGACTTCTGAACCTCTTCCATGGCCCACTTTCTCTCTGTTCCTTCTGTGTTCAAAGAGCAAACCTGTACAGATGTACCAAAAAGGAAGACAAATATGAAAAATAAGAAATAAACACAGCCTAGAGGAATAAAAGAAACATAGAATGAACTAAGCAGGAGTTGAATCTCTGACCAGCCACTAAAAAGGCCGGTCATTAAAAAGCTGAAAGACTGAGACAACTAACCTCTCTGGGCCTCAACTTCCCCACTTTACAACAAGGGAACTAGGCTAGATCCCTAAATAATTTCCATTAGGCTAACTTAAGACTATATAAACTCTGTATGCATATTTTATTGGGAATAGGGATAGGCAAAAATAACTTCTTTCACGAAGAAGACCACGTATAAATGATTAGCTTTAAAAATGCTTTTTGGGTTACTGGAGCCTCCACAAAAGTATATAGCTTCTTTAAAAGGAGACCCCCATCTTGTTTTAGGAACAAAAAGTTCCCAGTGACCATGACTGCTGTTTTCAAACATACACATCCCTGAACTAGAATTTTATTTGCAGAGGTCAATGCCAATTTTGCCAAACCTTATTCCATCTTCTTATGATTCTTTCAATGCACAGAAAGGAGGCAGACATCAATGCTGACTGACCATGCCTGAGAGGAAATTACTTAATAGGACAGGAAATCAAATAGATCACAAAATATCCACTACCACCACCCCCAGTGGGGGTGGGGGAACCCTAAAAATAGATGACACCAGGCATGTAAAATGGGTGAGAAAGAAACCCCCATGGGTTCCTGCCATTTACCCTGGAAATGTATCTCACAATAGGTATCAACTGTGAGAAATTCATTCCCACATTTATATTTTGATGAGACCAAGTATTTTTTTTAAAAGTCTTCATCCCAACATTTACTAGCTTACTACTACTTTGCAAGTTAAAACTACCTCCCAAGTTTGAAAACTGACAGAAAAGAGATCATATGACCACAAAGCAAACAAAAAGTGGCTCCCGTTTACTTTATAAATATTTGGTACACAAACTAAAAATGTTAACCCCTG
Source organism: Balaenoptera acutorostrata (assembly GCF_949987535.1). Classification (NCBI taxonomy): domain Eukaryota; kingdom Metazoa; phylum Chordata; class Mammalia; order Artiodactyla; family Balaenopteridae; genus Balaenoptera; species Balaenoptera acutorostrata. Next base: position 33,437,463 of record NC_080064.1, on the reverse strand, counting down.
CTTGGTAAACATCTGAAAATATCACAACCTACCTGCATTATATTGCAAATCTTAGTATCCAATCAGAACAGGTTCCCAGTTTTTATTCTGGGAGGTTCCTAAATCTAACAAGGGTTTTAAAAATATCAGTGTTCTCATTTCATCTTGTTCTAAGAGGCCCTTAATTTTTGACAGAAGGGTTAAAATTCTTCCATAGGAATCTTGGTAAAGGAATGTTTGATGGTCTCAATGCCTGCATTACATAGGGTCCTGTCAGCATAAACAGGTATATGCAGGTGAAGGTACGTGAAACCAGATTAAAAAGAGATGTACCAGGTTTAAACAAACTCTTTTGTAAACATATTAAAATAATGGCATTTTCTCTTTGATGTCATACCTAACTCCATAAGCATTTAACCCCTAGTTTAGACTAGTAACAGCTAACGTTAATGCAGTACTTCACAACTTGCAAAGCACTTTGACATACATGATCTCATTTGAGACTCACCACTAAATAGAAAGGTGCTATTTTTAGGTTCCATTTTTACATGTGAGGAAGCTGGCACTAAATGGCTGACTTGCCCAAGCTCACAAAGCTGGTGATAGCTGAACACAGGTCTCCTGCTTTTGCTACTGCACAATGCTGCCTCAAATAATGTAATCAGAGTAAATAAATGCCCAAATCTCAGACCCCATCTAAGTCTCCCCCGCCAACACACGCACCCACCCTCCAGCCTAAGTTATAGTTAGCTGTAGGTCTTTGCTCCTTATGGAAGTAGAGTTTTCTTCATTTCTCTGGGAAACATTTATTTGGCTAAAGTGTTAAATGAGGAGATCATATTAACACCATTCAACATATACTGGAAAATATCTTAGTCACCAGGGGCTCTGCATAGGCATGCCTATGTGCACTTTCCCAGGTTGTAGGGCAGATTCTCAGAGTCCATGACCCTAAGAAGGTTAACAACCCAGACTAGAGGCAGTAGTTACGTATCTTTCCAAGAAGCTAAATCCACAAAGTTCTTAATTTAAAGAGTTTTATCTAGGCCTCATTCTGTGAGCCATTTACCTTCTGCTTCCCCCGTTCCAGGCCTTCTCCCAGGGCCAATAGGCTCATTCAGTATCTACAACTGTTTTTTAAATCCCATTATTAAAAACTGGAGTAACTGGTAACATATAGATCAATGACTTGTAAACAATAAATTTAAGTTAAAATAATTAACTGTTAAAACGTAATCTTTAACACATATGCCTTTCTCTTAGGACTTAACTTCCCAGAATGACCGTTGCTTTTTTTTTTTTTTTTCAGAATGACTGTTTTCTTACCATAAGCATTCCAATTTCCCAAAAGAAGTTTCACAAACATAACTACCTTGAACTCCTGAAATACCATTCTTCACTAAGAACCCTCTAGATTACATAGAAGACAAGGTAGCATGCAAGGAATTCTGAATCTGTTAGGCAGTTCACTCAACTATCATACCAAAAGGATTTAAATTTTTTTTGCTGGGGGGAGGGAATGAAGAAGAGTGGGAGAGAATGAATACAGCCCCATTGTCTTATTGCTTGAAAACTCCTAATTTGAATCTATAACATATTCCTACTAACCACTGGACTTGAACATCAGAAGTACAGCTTCTTTTCATCTTAAATACAGCTTTTCAGTCCAAATCTGCATAAACAAACTTTGTCCTTCAATCTTTCAACTCCTCGGCAGTTTTTCAAGGTCACTTTTGCGAGCAACGACAGAGGCCTGCATCTAGCAACTTTGACTGCTACACCACTCCAATTCCAAGAGCCCAAAATCTAAACCCCTATCGATCCTCTCAGGTAAATCCTTTACTCAAGGGGAAGGCAAACCAACACCCTCCAAACTTCTCCCCTAACAGGGCCTGCTCCTCTTCCCTACCCGAAGGCTGAGTGCCGCCAGTTCACTGCTCCGTGCTGAGTCTGCTGCAGGAATGTTCCAATGACCTTCATTCCATATTTGCAAATAAAAAGAAAACAAAGAACTGCTTTTTCAAATCAAGTGTATTATAGATCTTAGTACACGGCATGGAAGATTTCACTATTCACAAGAATAGGCTGGTTACCGATTAGCCAGCAACCTACATTAGTTTCATATCCCTAAAGAGGGAAAAAAAAATACCAAGGGCAAAAGACAGGGTGCCTGTACTCTTAACTTTCCTATTCACAAACTGCAGGTAAATTAGGATTTTAAAGATATCATATAGAAAATGAAAAGCATTTTGCTCACATCATTTAAAGGAACCAGATCAACACCTGACAAAATGTGTGAAACTGGCAGAAAAAGATCTGCTCTTGTCACTGCCAATATAGTGGAGATGTTTCTAACCAGCATTATAAGCTAAAATGTGCATTTTAAAACAAAGATTGTTAATTAATCGGTACTTATTAGAATCTAGAAGCAGACAGGTAAATCAAAAAAGTTATGGGAGAATTTCATACTGGCATGTGGGCCTTTACCATTAGAACCTGCATCAGTGCAAATCATATTTTCACACGAATTTAGAACAGCAATGGTGTTGCTTCCACCTCTGAAAACACAAATGTCAACAAAGTGCATGGAAACAGAAAAAGTCTTACAACAACTCAGCTTATTCTGTAGGAAAGCTTCAGTGCACTTGAACAAAGGAAAATTATTTGGAAAACAGATAAGTTTACCGAATGCAAAGAGAAAGTGCTTTGCTTCTGTGTGCCCCTGAAAAATGATTAGCCTTTCTTCATGTACGTGCTCTAGTCAATACTCAACTAGGAAAAGAAATCCTAGTTGAAGGGCATGCAAAATCTAAACAGAGCAAGGTATTCTAGGTGCACCAAAAGGTATGCATGGAATGTAAAGTGGCCATTTTCTGAAACAGTGCAACTTGTCTACACTCTCTGAAGCTAAACAGTTTCTACCATTTTAACACAAAACAAAGAATTAAACTTACCGGGAACTGCATTAATTTTACATGTAGTTATTTATATCTCCTCGGACAGGGAGAATTTAAGTCACTCCTATCCCTCCCCCCCAAAAAAGGACGGAGGAAACAAAAGGCAGCAGGAGATGCAGAAACCTGGGTCTGGAATGTCCACTCCAGTGAAAACCCGAACAGCTGTCCCCCCACCCCCCAGCAAACTATTCGCCATTTTTCTTTGTCTTTCAGCTGACCCCTGCCTCAGTGAAAAACTCCGAGGCTCCAATGAAGCCCTGCAGCCTCCTTCCACTTTAACAGTCAAAGGCATTCAATCTAGCATGCTATTTGACACCAAACCTTGCCTCCAGAGTGGTCCTATTGGCTGAGCTGCTTTATCAGCTAAGAACACAAAACCATGATTGGCTGTTCACGTCATCAGTTACCTCCTTCGTACACTTCCTGTTTTAAAGTTACCTTGAGAAGCAGAACAGGGGTCAGATCCAGACTTCAAACTACGAGGAACTTAAGGCTTCAAAATGCCTGGCAAATGCACACAGCAGATGCACTAGGGCCACATATGCTTCCAAAACAGAAGATACTGAAAATTTAGAATTGTTCTTAAAATCATGCGACAGGGTTGTTACAGTTCCCACCCAAAGGATTTCTTATTGGCTGTCAGAGTTCCATTTAAAAAATTTAAGGTAATTTAACTGCTGCTGATTGGCCATCAGAGATGTCTGTAAGATACTGCTACAGTATCCTATGGCAGTAAACCAGAGAAGCAATGTGCACAAGGTCGGAAAGTTGTGACTTAACTATCTTCAGTTTTCTGTTAAGCATTAACAGAAGAAGAAAAAGAAAACTGGGTGGGCTAAATCCAATGTCATCAAAGAAAATACAGCCTCTTTAAAGTAACGAAGAGTGATATCAATGGTCATACAATAGTTTGCAAGATTTCCAAAAAGGCATCTATCATTATGTCCATGGTAATTTTAAAAGCACACATTAGTACCACGATGTGTAATAAATCACTTTATTTTGAAATACAAACTAATCTAAATAGGAAAATTCTGGGATAATGTATGAAGTTAGTGACAGGGACAGTGGCATTTTCAAAACGTCTACCAGGAACCCAAGAGGGAAATATAATGATAAAGGGGAAAAAAAATTGGCAAAGATGAGTGAACATCAGTAAATATACTGTTTAAAACACTATATAGTTTGACAGATTAACTAATTTATTTAGAGTGGTTATAAAATGTTGCTGATTAGCTTTTAATATAACAGAGTTTTGATATCATAGAAGATAAACTTTTCTACCACATTTTCAAGAATAAGCAGCAGGGGTGATCTCAAGAGAGATTATAAGTATCGTGGTTACTGAAGACATTCTGGGGTGCTGAAGTTTAACCAGTGGCAGTCAAAGACTTGTTTATGGATTGTGGGCCCAACTGTTCAGGTTTTAAGAGGAGCCTCCTAATATGGTGAAAATCAGTTAATATATATATTTTTTAATACTCAAATAGAAACATCTCACTATCACCTGAGGCCTTTAACAATCTCCTTATATCTGCTTCCTCTCATCAAAGCAAAGTATCCCAGGACTAAACAACATAACTGTTTTGCCAGGTAGATGAGACCTTTTCTAGAAAAAACTTGATTGATCTTACATGAGCAGTCATTATAGGCATACGCAGAGATCCAGCAGGTCCCTGAAATAGAAGCAAGGCAGACTGTCCAATCACTTTGCCATATTAACTTCTCTTAGAGAAAGAGTGAGGTGCAGAGAAGTTAAGCAACTGGCCCCTAGCCATTCATCTAGGAGTCAAACTCAGGTCCCATTTAGGGTGGTACTCTTCCCATGGCACTACACTGCTTACCAAGACATGGAGCACCTCAGGGCACATCCAAGGAAAATCTCAGGTGTCACATACAGTCCTTCACTGTTATCTATGGGGAACTGGTTCCAGGACCCCTGCATTTACCAAAATCTAAGGATGATCAAGTCCCTTATATTAAATGGTGTTAATACCGCTGGCCCTCTGTATCTGAGTTCAGCATTCACAGATACAGCCTGACTGTATGTATAGGTAGCATAAATCATTACACCCAACTTCACTAATTTAAAAATTACAAATTCAACTAATGTTTAATTTGATATGTTGGTTAGAGATCTAGCTAAGTATCTGACAAACAGCACTCTATAAGTTGATACAAATTTTATTACTAAACTACTAGAAACATTTAACCAGTAGCAAATCACTTGTATAATTTATAAGGACTTGAAACAACTAAATCATTAAAAACACCTTACATTAAAATATTAAGGAAATGCATGGCAATTTCACTATGGCATCTAAATAAGAGCTTAGCTATGCTAACAGGGTGCGCTGTTGGATGATTCCTGAAGCTTCACAGAGTTACAGGTATTGTAGTTCTTTTCTGAAAAGTTTAGATCACAGATTCTGAATAGCTACCAGCCTCGGAAGAGAAGGCAGAAAGCCAACAGGCCAGTTGTGTGCCTTATTCACACTAGGGCCTCTCTTAACCTCAACACTGGGGGTCAAGTCAGCTGCAAGGAAGTAAAGAAGCTCCTTTGAAGGGTGGGAGGCACAGGAATATGGAAAACATGTTCACATCACTGATCATTAATTAGTGTCACTACGGCAAAACAATAAACACTTGGAAGTCAGGCAGAGCTAGTTTCAAATTCTGATTCCTCTACTTATTAACTGTATGACACTGGGCTAACCCTGAGCCTCAGTTTCCTCATCTTAATATATGTTTATCACCATCTATATCACAGAGCCACTGTAAGGATTAAATGAGCCAGCATATATAAAGTATACTGTACCGTGTCTGAATAAGCATTGAAAAAAAAATGTAAAGTACTAAAGGTCATCCAATCCAAATTCCTTGTTTCATGCAGCGGTTAAGATTCAGAAAGGCCTAGCTCCTTAGGGCCCCAAAGCTACCACAAAGCAATGTCTCTCTTCTATCTCCAGCATACCCTGCAACCCTGCAGAAAGAAACTCCTGGGCCATAAAGGGCAGTACAGGAGGACTTCCCAGCTGCTACTAAATACTCTTCCCCAGTTTTTATGCTGGAAATCCGTGCCTTTCACCACCAATCCTGGCTGAAGTCTGGTTATTGTTCCAAAAGCCTACCCTTTGACTCTGCTTTTGATGTACCAGATTAAACCAAACATGTCTCTTGATACTTTGTGAAGGTCTTTGGCATACTTTTTATTAGTTCTTGGCAGTTTGCAAGAAAAACACTTCAACCCCTATTTCTCATCAACAGTCATCTTAGTAGAATTCAAGCCACTAGTGGGAAGATAACTCAAATTATCCTAGAATTTCCATCTGGCACTCTCACTTAGGATAGCTTTCTCTAGCTTGTCATTACTGTGGACTAAGAGCCTCATTGGATCTCTGAGATTCTAACTCATATTCTTCCCTGGTCCTGCATCTCAACAGCCCTCTACACCAGACAATTGCATCATCTTGCCCTAATAAACACCCTGAGACAAAACGAGTGCATGTGGTTACATGGGTCAAGCTTTAATGCTCCCAAAGAAGGCAGGGTGGGAACTGATGCGCTTAGTCAGAAAATTGATTTTGAATCACAATTACCTACTTACTAGCTGTATGACCTAGGCCAAGTTACTTAACCATCTCTGAGCTCACTTCATGTGTAAAATGAAACAAGTAACATTTCATTTTCTTCATGTAAAATGAAAAAATAACACCAACTCACAGAAGTGTTGAGGCTTAAGTGAGTTAAAGCACTCAGCATTAATACCTAGCATGTGGTAGGTATTCAATTAATATTTAAATATACACTTGACTATAGCACCTATCATATAATTACTTTTTATCATGTCTCTATTACCAGAGGAAGGCTTCTTGAAGGCAGCAACTGTGTCTTATTTATATCTACATATATCCTCAGTGCTCAGTACAGAGATATAAATCACACCTGACCTTAGCCATAGTGTCAGTGAAATAACAGGGAGTAGTGGGGACTGATGAAAACTGGAGAGTGTATGTCTCATCTAAAGGGGCAGCTACTGAGGAATTCCCTGGTGGTCCAGTAGTTAGGACTCGGCACTTTAACTGCCAGGGCCCTGGGTTCGATCCCTGGTCAAGGATCCCACAAGCCATGCGGCGCAACCAAAGGTGGGGGTGGTAGGGGGCAGCTACTACTGAGCTCCAACTGATGAGGGCTATGGAAGAATGCTGGTCCACTGCGGTAAGAGCTTCAGATTCAATAAAAGAAGCAAAAGCCAGATCCTGGACACAAAAAGTTGATGCTAGCGTAACTCCTGATATAGCATCCTGAAGAATGACTAAAGAACCAGAGTTATGGCAGAAGTTGGCCTCAACCACCATGACAATTCCTGCCAAGGACAGGGTCTTGCTCAGTACCCCAGATTACCTGATCTTGGAGGTTACACTGTATTCCAGCAGAAGCAAAAAGAGCAGCAAAGAAACTGGGCTCTTCAGCGGCCTGAACATTTTATTGATGGTGTCCTTAACTGACCCTTTTGGACTAGTAAGCAAACCTGTGGGTCCCAGGAAATATCATAGAAGAGAATCTCTAGAGAAAAATGAACTTCTCATATGTTGAGATGGGGAAATGAATCCATATTCATTTGACTATTAAATTTGTTGTGTGCCTTATTATATACTAAGCTGATGAGATGGATGTATATAGCAGTTTGTTTTGCACTTATGTTGCTATAAGTTAGTGGGATTGGGGTATTTTTTTTAAGAACACCTTTAATCCAAGCAGCCAGAATCAAGCAGCATTAGTATTTTGGGTTATACACTTTTTTCTCATGTAAATGAGATGTGAGGTTGAGTTAGTCCCCCCAATATTAGATAATACCATACAAAAATACTATACAAACTGTTTTGTAATCTTGTCTCACTTAAATAATGTGAATAATTTTCCCTATCAAATACAGACCTGTATCATTTATAATAATTGAATTATATTCCACTGGATATAATTTTTTAATCAGTTCCATATTACTGAATAATTTCAATGTCTTCAATTTTAAAATATTGTAAATAGCATCACAGAGAACATCCATTATGCCCATTCCTTGTGCCACTACCCTCATTATGTCTTCCAGAACCCTTGCAACGGCTTCATAAATAGCATCATTTTGTCTGGTTTAAAAAAAAAAAAAAGAAAAAGAAAAAGGAAACCAGATTGTTTTAATGTTAAATCTTTCCATTTTCAATTTTGTTTCAATTTTTTAAAAAACGTATAAGCAGATCAAAGAAAATTGAGCGCTGCCAGATTGTAACTTCTGACCCGAATCTTTCACCTGACTTGGTTCTGAACAAGTGTTAGCTATTTAGCAAATCAAAATCACCTTCAAGGTTTAAAAAAAGGTATGTCGACACATATCTGAAAGTATCTGACAGATGTTCTGAAGATAATCCCCAAAGAAGTCCCAGAAACATTTTGAGCAATGATAACATCGTTAGAATAAGGAACATGGTGCTGGTGCTCAGTAAATGGCTGCTCAATAAATAAATGAATAAAGTAAACTAATATATGAGACCATAAGTGGATTATAAATTCTGAATTATTTGTTTTTTAAAAATAAATTATATTCTCCAAAGCACAAATGAAGACCAATGGATGGTAAACTACTCTAGAGAGTCCAGTGGTTAATAATGCATGTAGAAGGACAACACAGTGACTGATGAACAGCAAATGCTCCAAAAGATGGAGGCTGCTACTATTATTACTGTTATTTGCAATGGGACTAGATGGCCTTTGAAATCACATTCATCCCTAAGAATCTATGTTAGTTTGGAAACATATCTTATATGTTCCCAGAAAAGTCCCTTCCCACTATTGGCCAAACTATGAATCCTATACAAAAGGATTCATTTTTTTATTCATAAACTCTCTACACCAGAATTGCTCAACTGGGCTCCACTCCACACCAGTCATAACATGAAATGCTTATTAGGTGTTCTCACAAACAGGGTTCCATGGCCAAATAAGTTCGAGAAACAATGCATAATGTATCCTTTCTCTTGAAGGGATGTTAAGGTATATGAGCACAAACGTTCTCAATACTAACTCTGCAGAAAAGAAATGCATTTCACGTTGCCCATTACTTTGTCAAGGATCCTCTTTTCATCCCCAGAGGACACTTATTAGCATTGTATAAGAACTAATGTTCAATGGAACAGCTTGGGAAATGCTGCTCTAAGCCACTTACAAATTTTAGTGAAATGAAAGGAAGACCACAGGCAAGTCTATTCTGGTCAGAATGGTCAGTTTATTCTTCAAAAATGGTTGGAGTTTTACACACATTATGGCATTTCCCTTTTTAATGAAAATGACATTAAATATCACCATAAATAGCAATCCTCTGCCTCTCAAATAACTGCCAGCCGAGTATGCTTTGCTTCTTAAAAAGGCCCCAACTTTGTCATTTGATAATGAGCAAATTCTAAGCTACTTACCTTCAGGGTACAATAATAGTGTTTGAGACAGTTAAAAATGACAAAAATGTTCAGATTGCATGTACTTTCTTTTTTCTCTTTTAAATGGACAGATCATGCCACTGGTGAGGGGATACGTTTTCTTAACACTGGTCAAAGAATCTCACTTCATATAGATAATGGAAAATCTGCAGCTCCTGAGGACAGGGTTAACAGTAATTAGGGGATTTTGAAAACCTTCAGTAACTCTAACAAATTTAAGCCAATGATAATATATAAAATATTCTATGCTCCAATATCATTTCCTATGAGTCACTGAAGCATTTACTGAAGCACTGCTCAAGATCACTATTTTAGCTCATATTCATGAATGCGTTTAAGAATAATTCTTGAACCTGATTTATAACAATATACCGTTGATTTTAAATAAGGGTGTTCATTTAAATAGGACACCTTATATACCTTGAACATGAAGATTTGAACCTTTAATTTAAACCTATTCTACTGGAAACATTCAAATGCAAAGGTTAGACTAGTCCCTCTCTCTAAAAACTGCACCTTAAGTTTATCCACCAGAAAGCTCTCACTGTATAAAAGAAAGTACAACAGATTTAAACGCAATCTGCAGACAAGTAAGAACTTAAACCAAAATGGGAAATACAACTCCCATGCTGAGAATGAGTAAAGAGGTTACCTCACCGCTATCAGGTACATCACTGTTAAAACATGGAGAGGTGTGGGAAGGATGCAGCAAATTTTGCAACCTGGCAAAAATTTCTGCAGGCAGGGAGATTTTTTTTCCTGAACCATTCCACAATGTTGTCTTTCTGCTTACTTCAAAGAAAATGTTATCCAGGTGACTACAAATCAAACTGACAGTCCTACTTCAACTGACTATTTCTATAACTAGAAAAAATTTCAAATGACTATAATGCAAGTCCCTTCCCGGACAAAATGATAAAACTGGTTGTTCTGATTTCAATAATCATTGCTCTTTGGCAAACATGAAGACTTTTTCTTCTCATCAGAATCACTACCACTCAGCACCTGGGGATTAACAGAGGGGATCAGGAAACAACCTAACCCTGAAACAAATGATCCTACGACTTTGCGGATTCATAAGTAATACTGACCTCACAGCAGTCCACTAGAAATCAGCTCCTAAACCACAACAGCACAACTAAATTAGACTATTTCTTTCATGTCAAGTGGCTCCCCGCCCGCCCCCCCCCAGCCCCTGCCATGTAGAAATCTTACTGTACATAACACATCAGATGATTACAAAGCCTCCTCATCAAGGAAGCTCTAATTGGCTGTCAGGCAGATTTTATGCCATTCTCAAAAGAAAGTGATGTGTTCTCTCACTTATTAAGGTCCATTCAGTGACAGGCACCTACCATACGCTACTGTATTCATTTTTCAGTAAGTACTCTATAAGATAGGTATTATTTTTTTTTTTTAATTTTATTTATTTATTTATTTATTTATTTATTTATTTATTTATTCATTTTTGGCTGTGCTGGGTCTTCGGTTCGTGCGAGGGCCCTCTCCAGTTGCGGCAAGTGGGGGCCACCCTTCATCGCGGTGCGCGGGCCTCCCACCACCGCGGCCCCTCCCGTTGCGGGGCACAGGCTCCAGACGCGCAGGCTCAGCAGCCATGGCCCACGGGCCCAGCCGCTCCGCGGCACGTGGGATCCTCCCAGACCAGGGCCCGAACCCGCGTCTCCTGCATCAGCAGGCAGACTCTCAACCACTGCGCCACCAGGGAAGCCCGATAGGTATTATTAACCATTACTTTACAAAGGAAGAAACCAAGGCTCAGACAGGTTAAGAATCTGACCACCCCACTCCCCCACGGAGGGTAAACACCTTACAGAGACAGAATTCTTTCCCAGGTCTGACTCCAAGGTCAGCAACTACACTGGCCCCTCCCAAAGGCACTTTTGGGCCAAAGTATTTCAAATCCATTTCCTCCTACAATTAATCTACTAATATTATGTTAGGTGCTTTGAGTCTCTGTGGGAAAATACTAAAATGACCTTGTAGCCTTCCTAACTAGTCACAGTACATGTATGCAAAACTGAATAAACAAAATGAAAAGAGAGACTGTAAGACATCAGATAACTCACAATCAGTTTGCTGTAAGCACAAGAAATAGAATGGAAAAGAACAACTTGCTGGCTAAGGAATGTTCTTAGGTTGTATGCCTGAGGCTGGAATGAACCTCAAGGAGGTCATTTGTGACCTTAATAATGTCCTCTGCTATTCTCCCTCCTGCGAATGAGGCAAACTTGTCAAAATAAAAAAGGTGCCTTAGGGCTTCCCTGGTGGCGCAGTGGTTGAGAATCTGCCTGCCAGTGCAGGGGCAAATGTTCGAGCCCTGGTCTGGGAAGATCCCACAGGCCCGTGAGCCACAATTGCTGAGCCTGCGCGTCTGGAGCCTGTGCTCCGCAACAAGAGAGGCCGCGATAGTGAGAGGCCCACGCACCGCGATGAAGAGTGGGCCCCACTTGCCGCAACTAGAGAAAGCCCTCGCACAGAAACGAAGATCCAACACAGCCATAAATAAATAAATAAATAAAATTTAAAAAAAAAAAAAAGGTGCCTTAGAGTCACCTCTGCCATCAAGTCAATGCTTCCAACAGGAAATGCTGTCCAGTGGAATGAGCACTAGCCTGGGAATCCAGTAATCTGGCATACACTTGGCTCTGCCCTTACATAGAAATGACCTTTTCAAGGTCATCACACTCTTTAGGGCCTCAGTACAAAGGGTGTGCCTGAAAGAACCAAAGATCACTTCCCGAGCTAAGATGTAAGAGTTTTTCTTTTTCTCATCATATTCTATGGTGTCAAGAGAACACTGTTTAAGGGACTTCCCTGGTGGTCCAGTGGTTAAGAATCCGCCTTCTTCTTCTAGGGATGCAGGTTAGATCCCTAGTCAGGGAACTAAGATCCCGCATGCTGCGGGGCAGCTAAGCCCACAGGCTCTAGAGCCCACAACTAGAGAGCCCTCGCACCGCAACGAAAGATCCTGCATGCCCCAATGAATATCCCGTGTGCCGCAACTAGGACCCAATGCAGCCAAATAAATTAATTAATTAAAAAAAAATTTTTTTTAAAAAAGAGAAAACACTGTTTAAGAGTAAGGGTTTCACAAACTGTGTAAGAATTAAGAGTTACAGACTTATGTTTGAATCTGGGCTCTGCCACTGACTGGCTGTGTGACCTTGAGCAAATTACTCCTCAGTTTCCTCATATGTAAAAATAAGGGTGGTAACAGTACCTATCTCATACTGTGTGAGGATAATATATATATTTATACCCTTGCTGGTTCAATGTAAGCACTCAATAAAAGGCAGTAACTATGACATTCCTGAATTTTATTCATATATCTTTAGTGGCTCAGTACCTCTGAACTAAGAAGTTAGAAAGGGGAATTTCAAAACTGCCTCAAAAAGACACCTACCATGGCCCCACATTTCACTCTGCCTTCTCCGTAAGTGGAGATAAGGAACCTTGAATCTTTTCTAGTGCCATGAATCAGTTTTGCCCAATGGAAAATGTATAAGCAAATGAAGTAACAATTATTTGTTATAAGGATTAAATAAGATGACGCAGACACAGTCTGTAAAGTACAAAGCATTAGTATGATTTCTGCTTAGAAGACAAAGCTGATGTTCACAAGGTTTTAGTATAAACTCAGATCTACTCAGACCTCCTGGGAGTTCAAGATTTCTAGGGTGGTCAGTTCCAAATTATATCAATAACAAGGCCCAGCAATTGGCCCTGGGTTAATGCAGAATGTACATGGGCTAATGTAGAATGAAAGTGTCACTGGTGCTGAAGAACTACCGCCAAGAAATGCTTGCTGAATAAAAAAGATATTTATATGTATACACTTGTTTTTATAACCTCGACCAGATTTGCTAAAAAAGAAACTAAGTTATGGATGCCATAACAGTCTTCATATTTGATTAACTTAATGACTAAGCCAAATGAAGCTGAGATGACCAATGTACAAAATGTATGGCAAGCCCTGTTTTCCCTTATACTTTTGACTCTATCTTCCACACTGCAATGTAATTACAAACATGAGGGAGGAGACCCTCACCTAATCATATCAAGACACAGAGGAGTTAAGACTTCCAATTCACTGGTCTCCCCTTGAAATTTGAATTATTTAAAGGTTTCCATGCAAAACTGGAATTGCAAATATTTTGTTGTAACCAGTTTTAATTTTACACATCATTGAGGATAAGCATATCCTAGGATCACCCCACAGTTTGAAGAAGGTACTAGGTTTTTAGATAGGTCCCAGTATTTGGGGACAAACATCCTAAAGAACTGGTGATGTTTGAAAAAGCTCCCCAGTGAGCTCTTTACACTATGCACTTGGTAGTTCCTCACTGCTTGGCATTAATCATTTCCATATATAGAAAGACTATGTCAGCAACATTCTGAAGCCTGGTTTTAAAGGATGCAGATTCTTAAGCTTTCCATACATATTCTCCCCATTATCTACCTGGGTTCAGAAAAACTCCAGCAGTTTACTTTGTAAATCCCTCCCTTCACAATAGAAACCAAGGGATACAATTTAAATACCTAGTTGAAAAAATTATAATCTATATGGTTACTATTCTGTGATTTGAACAGTACAAAAATTCTTATTGTAATTATTCAAATAAATACAAATTCTTACTCAAATTCTCCACTCAATACACTCTTAACACCCAGAAGTCAAAGAAAGATGATCCATTGTGAAATATAAAACTACCTGGGAGCTTGACAAGTCAGGTTTAAGTTGATAGCATGACATAGTAGATAAAACTACAAGCTTTGACATCAGGCAACTTGGATGTGAATCCCAGCTCGACCACTGAGTGACACTGGACAAGCTACTTAACCTCTCTGATCTTCAATTTTCTCATCTGCAACATGGGGATGATAATGCCTACCTAACAGGAAATGTGTTAAATGTGCTCCAAAATGTCAATTCCCTTCCTCTACCACTTTCCCCTTTTCTCTTGAAAATTCAATTGCATTCACATAAAACTGAGAAATGTGAAAATCACAGGAGTTTCTTGAAAATGGTATAAAAACTGAAGTGTAACATCTATCTAAAGCTGAAAGAACCACCTAAGACAGACAAGGAAAAACAAATTAAGAAAACACAGAGGTTTAACAAATGTGTTTCCATGATCCCCAAACCTTGGAAGGAGCAAATGTAGAACAATCCAAGTTACCACAATTCAATGGAAAAGTAAGGTACCCCCAACAAGCTGACTCTAACAACTCTCAATTAGAACAAAAGCTTTTTGAAATATGAACCACAGAGAGTTGACAAGTCCTCTAACTTAAGACAAGATGCAAGAAGCTATGCACGAGCTTATTTTCGTTCCCGGCTGCTTATTTAAAAAAAAAAAAAAAAAGTGCGTATGAAGGTGGGTGCATTTTTTAGTCATATATAAAAAGAAATAAATGAGCCAAGATCCAGGATCTCTGTCAAGCGCTCTTCCACTAAAGAGGAACCTAACAATATCCTTTCAAACAAATAATTGCCAAGTATCTGATATTTGCTAAGAAGAGCAGCTTTGGAAACTTGGAAACTCAGCCCTGAACTGTATCTTTCCTAGAACAGTAAAACTTCATGTAGAACATCTCAAAACTAGCAGCATGGTGCTGAGACCCGATAATCTATAACTACTCTCTTAATATAATCCCCAAATCGTAAAATTCCAAAAATGCTTCTACTTTTTCACTCCTATAGATCTGTCACTACTTAATGCTGTGCCTCCTAGGCTTGGCATTCAGTTATTAAGACCATGCACACCCATCCAGTAGAAACCCTCTCTCGGTCTGGGTCTGTTTACTTGCTCCTCACACCACTGCCCAGGTCTGGTAACTACGGACTCCAGGGCTCCACCAAAACCTCAGTGTTTCAAAACTGGGACTCCCTAGCAAAATTCCTGATCTGATCCTATTGTTCGTCGGGTATGTCTCTAAGGCCCTGATGCCCTCTCCTCCTATACCATGCCCTCAGACCTGGCACCCGTGGACATCAGGGTCATTCCCTGTGTTACACTTCAAGTCTAGCACCCCTGGATCTCGAAGATCCTCTCAACCTGTAACTCGGGTTTCAGTGTTTCCAAACCTGGCACCCTTGGCGCTTGCACGGCCCTATCCCGGGCCATGCACGTTCCATGGAGGGTACCTCTGGAATCTGGAGTGCCTCCCACTCCCGGCCATGCACAGGCTACCCGCGAAGTACTGGCCAGACCATCTCCCACTCTTCCCCCTTAAGGCCTCTAGGCTCGCCCCCAACCTCCACCCCACGCCTGCGCCGTAGGGGGTCATCACCCTGCAGCCAGAGAGCCCCAGACGCGCGCATCCCTACAGCCTCCGACTCCTTCATCACCCCCTAGGCCAGAGCCAGCGCGACCAATAACGTGCCAGGTCCTCGGCCTCCCAGCCACCGACCAATCACGAGCGAGCCCCCCCGCCGTCGCCTTCCGCCAATGGGAGAAAGCCCGCGGGCCGGGCCGACAAGGCGTACGGACCCCAAGAGCGCAGCGGCGGCGACAGCGGCGGGCACGGCGAGAACACAACATGGCGGCGGGCAGGCCGCACCGAACTACAGCAGCAGCCGCGCGAGGGAAGTGAGGTCTCCGCCGAAGGCGGGAAGCGCCGCCCTTCCCCCCGCCACCGCTACTCACCTCTCCCCCTTCCTCCCGCGGATGCTCCCGCACACTCACACGCCTCTGCTTAGAAGTCCAAGGAAGAGCAGAAGCCGCCCCCGCGCTCCTGCGGAGTCGGGCAATGCAGAGACCTGGGCACGGCGGAGGGGAGGGGGAAGCGTGCGTCACGGAGAACGGAGCGCGCGCGAAGCGGGGGTACAAACAAGATGGCGGCCACGCCGTTTGCACCGTTTCCCCCCCTCCCCCTCCCCCTCCCCCTCCCCCTTCCCCTCCCCCTTCCCCTCCCTTGGCGCTTCGACTCCCAGTGTCTTTAATGCGCAGAAGCTTAGTTGCTTGAAGTCTCGCGAGAATTGAGAAGGGGTGGATGACTTGGTGAGGCGGAATGAGAGGCGAGAACCTTCTGACCCCGCCCCCTTTGGGGGATCCGGAGGCGTTAGTAGTGATCTGCGTTAGAGCGTTCTACCTTTGTGGACCTCTGCTGTGGTGCGCACGCATTTGAATTTTAGGGGAATAAAGTTTTTGTGAGTTTTTTATTTTAATTTGGGCGGAAGCAAAGCTGGGGGCTGGAGGGCGACATGGGAATGCCAAATTAAGTGCGCCTGTAATGATAGCTACCAGTACCGTGAAAGAAGGGCTATAACACCAAAACTGTAAAATGATATACTCCAAAATAAAGAGCAGCACTTCCCAATAGTGGTCACTTGTAACCTTATGTCGACATGGACATTGCTTTTCTCACTTGAATGCAGAGTTTAAAACTTCTTCAAAAACAATTGGAAACTAAACTGCAATGAACATTATATCTTTTTCATACTTTACTGCTTTAATCTCCACAACTACTTGGTCGAAGGCATCAGCATTATTTTTATTTCACTGGTGATAAAACTGAAGCACAAAGAAGGTTAAATTGATCAAGGCTCCGCAGCTAGTAAGTGTTGAAACTCAGTTTAAATAGCCCCCAAACCTGTAGATAAATACATCAAATATGTATTGAGTAGAATTATCTACAGTGAGACAGTTTGCATTAGGTTGCAGGCACAAAGAGAAGTGAGACTGCTCCTGCTGGTGGTTACCTTGAATTTTACAAATGACCTTACAGCCTTTCTGAGACTTGTGTTGCAGGGGTCCTCAACAGTAAAATCAATACACTATTATTATTTCCTTCCTTTGAGTTTATGACTCTGGTGATAAAGTAGTTGAGAATAGTGGAATAAACCCTTGACTTGAACTCAGGAAAATTGTTTTCAACTCCAACTTTAATAAATCTCACTTCAGGCATTCAATGAATATTTGATGAATGAATGAACAAAACCTAACTAGTTATAAGACACCTGACTTCACTGAGTCTCGATTTCTTCATCTGTAAAATGATCTAATTCCTACCTCCTGGGAGTGTTGGGGAGATTGAATGAAATCGTATAAGGGAGAGTGCTTTGTAAATTGCAGAAGTGTTATAAAGAAGTTAGTGATAATGATTTTTCAGACCTGAGAAATGGCGTAAAAAATTAAAAACAGACTCAAGAAATAGTATGTTGAGATAGATAAGCTTAGCTAATGGGAAAAAGCTAGGTAAGTCTTTCTACAAATATTTATTGAGCAATTATTGCATATACTGTGCTTGTGAAAGAGAAGAAAAATGTGCAGGAAGCAGCACAAATTAGTATTATTAGTTATCATTATTATAATTAAGTATTGACAGTATATAGGGGCTGCAGTCAGTTTCCCTCCAGGAGCGTGGAAATCAGGTTGCCCTCAGAATTAAACTAATAAAAATTTACATAGTAGAAGAAATTAGCTAATGGTGATAGTAAACATATTTAACAACTGGTACTGCTCAAGCACTGATCTACCAGATGTGAATTCCAGGAAGGGTCCAAGAGATACCCCTCTGTGCTAAGTGTTAACCCTTCAGTTGCTAGTTTTTAAATAGGTCCCAGGGGAGGGGAGTTGTTAGGAGAGTTGAAACAGCAGCTATTTACCAGCTAGTACCAAAGTATTTCAGTATTTTAATAGTCGGTATTATAACTGGCAACAGTTACACTAGTACATACAGGCTGAATATTAGTCCTTGCTGTAGACTGTGGTTATCAATATTCTCTGCCCTTCCTTTTCTAAAACCCTCCCCATCTGGCCTGTCCCTAGGAGGTTATACTTCTCACCCTAATGCCATCAAGCTAGGCTTTGTTTTGGTCAGTGAAATGTGAGTAGAAATAGCTTGATCCAGTTCTGAGCAGAAATGTATGGGCCATCTCATGATTCCACCATATTTTTCCTCAGCCCTGAGAGGATCATGTTGCAAATAGAGCTGCTTTTCTAGCTTTGGTCCCAGAATGAAGATGTGCAGAGCCACAGCTAACGCACAAGACATGTAATGTGAGTAAGAAATAAACCCTTGCTATAAGCCACCGAGATTGTTTTAGTTGTTTGTTACTGCAACATAACTTAGCTGGCCTGAACTAGCAAATACAGTTCTGAAATTAGCTATCTGTAGGGGTAAGCCAAGAGCTTAGCTACAAGCATGATCACAAAATAAACCAGACTCTGATCCAGTTCATATGAAAGGAATCTCAAGGCAGATGTGATTGTAATTTAATAAACAGAAGCCTAATCAATCTTGTCAACCAATCATTCTGTGTCCTATTTGGAGAGAGAGTCTGTGAACCAAAGGGCTTAATCAGCCATGACAACTCAAAACAATGCAGTCACAGAGGCAAGCATTAGCATTGTCCCTCTGAGCCCTGTCTCAGTCAGGCCGACCTGGGCATTAACATTTCCTTGTCCATGTCATCCCTATAGTGGGTGAGAATATCTCAGGCTGCCTCAGCTAAGAAATGCTTCTTAAGATCAATGTGCTTTCCTGGCGTGATTCTATGCTCACCCAGCAAATGTATTGCCTGCAGGGACAGAATTTAGCGATCTGTCACCTAGAGGATCCAAGTTCTTTTGATAATTGCATTTTTCATTGTAAATTAATCTATTGGATTCTGGTTTATGTAGCTATCAGTTTTTGTGAACTTAGAGAATACAAGAGCCCCCCTGGGAGATGGTTCCATTCTGTGCTTACTATTAAAATCAGGCTTCTGAGTTTGCAAGGCTGAGGACCAGTTCTGGGATGATGGTAAATTCCTTAAAGTTTTAGAACTGTAGAGGGACCTGTCTAGACAACCAGCTGGACTACCTTAAGCTACACCCCTCTATCTCATTGTGTGCCTTCTTTGATCTCAAAGAAGAGCGGTAAGTGCTAAAGAAAGTTATAATTCACGTGCTGTGGGAGTTCAAAAAGGGAGAGATTTCTTCCATTTAGTATGAAATAGTGGGAAGAGTTCAGGAAAGATTTGTGAGGATGTGACATTTAAAAAATGAGTAGAATTAGGGGAAGAGCATGCCATGTGTAGGTGGCCACTAGAGCAAATATAGGAAGCAGGGGATTGATGGAGGAAATATAGAATAAGAGGATAAGGAAGAAGAATCATCTGGAAAAATACATTGTGGTCAGATTAAGGCTCTTGGGTTTTATTTTCTGCTAAGGAGAGTTAGTGGTAGAAGTTTTTTTTGTTTTTATTTTGTTTTACCATTTTAATCACTTTTAAGAGTACAGTTCATAGAATTTAAGTACTTTCACATCGTTGTGCAACCATCACCACTATTTGTCTCTAGAATATTTTCATCATCCCATACTGAAACTCTGTGCCCATTAAACAATAACTCCCCATCCTCCCCTCCGCCAGTTCCTAGGAACCACTGTTCTACTTTCTCCCTTTGAATTTGACTATTCTAAGTGTATCATATAAGTGGAATTATACAATATTTGTCCTTTTGTATCTGGCATATTTCACTTAGCATAATGTGTTCAAGGTTCATCCATGTCATAGCACGTACCAAACTTTCATTTGTATTTATGGCTGAATATAGTATTCCATTGTGCGTATATAGCACATTTTGCTTATACATTCATCCATCAATGGACATTTGGGTTGTTTCCATCTTTTGACTATTGTGAATAATGCTGCTATGAACATTGGTGTACAAATATCTGTTTGAGTTCCTGCTTTCAATTCTTTGGGATACATACCCCAAAGTGAAATTGCTGGATCATATGGGAATTCTATGTTTAATTTTTTGAGGAGCCACTGTACTGTTTTCCACAGCAGCTGTACCGTTTTACATTCCCAGTGATAGAAGTTTTTACAGAGGGGAGTGACATGGTCAAAACTGTGTTTAAAGACTATCTGGCAGAGATAACAGGATGGAATAGGGTTGCAGAATGACCAGTTAGAGACTTCCACAACATATCAGACAAGATGTAACAAGAGCCTGAGCACATATGTAGCAGTGAGAATGGAGGGAAGAAGATACAAATGCAGCGGTGATATTGCCAACGTAGGATTGGAAAGACTGGACTGTTGATCAGCTGCTGTAGGGGTGAAGATCAAGAGAAATTAAGGTGTGTACTATGACCCCCAGGTTTCCCACATGGGAGGATGGTAGTCTCCAGATGCAGACTTCTGGACTTCTCCAGAGCATGGCGAGTGGGACATTGTAAGCTCTAGGATGGACACTTGTTGTCTTGCCTGCTCAACACCCTTGCCCTTTCCAATGGTAATGGCACTCTACTTGCAGCCCAGCTGCTGAGCTCTGAAATCCATTGCCCTTCACCCCCAGGCCTCACTTCCCACAAGCTACTCCTGGCCAATGACTGAGCACAGCAGGGATTTTTGGATAGGCTTCTTCCTGGGGTAAGTGACACTCTTCTGATGGACAGCTTTGGCTCAAGGACTCCTCAGTGACCTCACAACCTTTCCTTGGAGCTGCACGGCAGTCTAAGGTGCTTCCACCTGGAACTCCTGCCTTCTTTCTTCTTCACTTAGGGTCAGACCTGTCTCACTGTCAGATGGTCCTCTCCTGGTCTCTTTTAGGTCTTGCCCCCATTTTCCCTCACAGGTGTTTTCCATGATAAATGTCTTGCATTTAACCCTGTCTAGGTGTCTGTTTTCTGAGGATCTGAACTGACATGAGGGGAGGGAGGATGAGATCGTAGTATCTCCTCTACACCCCATCAGCCATAGGGGTAAGCCTATGACCCAGTCCGACCAATCATAATGATCCCCACATCTTG
Source organism: Balaenoptera acutorostrata (assembly GCF_949987535.1). Lineage (NCBI taxonomy): Eukaryota > Metazoa > Chordata > Mammalia > Artiodactyla > Balaenopteridae > Balaenoptera > Balaenoptera acutorostrata. The sequence goes on along the minus strand of NC_080064.1, from coordinate 33,416,273 downwards.
GCCCAGTGCCTCCTCAGAATCTCTCTGCATCATTTGGCTCCCAGACCATCAGCTGCTTGGTCCACCTCAACCACAGACGTGGCTGACCAACTCTGAGTGAGGCCTCACAGTTCCACTTCCTGAGGCCAACTAGTTGCAAACATGGATTCTCTGGCTTCTCCTGCAATTTCCAGACCCTGAGGACACACCACCTCACAGAGCATGAGATCTGGCTTCCTAAGCAGCTGCTGAAGGGGTCAATGAAGCAACCTAGAAGTACAGGAGATTTAACTGCCCATGGGGCCAAGTATGATTAATGGGGGAACAATCCACTCTCCCTTTCTTCCTCTGATGGACTCTTTCAAGGTATAGTTTCTCTATACAACCCATCTATAGGCATTCTGCATGGCCAAGTGGGTAGACCTGTCCAGAGACTAGATGTGTCTCTTCACAGCTCATCGTAAAGAAATAGCAGCAGGGGCTTCCCTGGTGGCGCAGTGGTTGAGAATCTGCCTGCTAATGCAGGGGACACGGGTTCGAGCCCTGGTCTGGGAAGATCCCACATGCCACGGAGCAGCTGGGCCCGTGAGCCACAATTGCTAAGCCTGCGCGTCTGGAGCCTGTGCCCCGCAACGGGAGGGGCCGCGACAGAGAAAGGCCCGCGCACCGCGATGAAGAGCGGTCCCCGCACCGCGATGAAGAGTGGCCCCCACTTGCCGCAACTGGAGAAAGCCCTCGCACGAACCAAAGACCAACACAGCCAAAAATAAATAAATAAATAAATTTAAAAAAAAGAAATAGCAGCAAACATTTCCTTGCATTGCTTGCCGTCTTTTCCTGCTTTCCCTATCCCTTTATCCTCACTGCCCTAGGATTGTGCATCCTATATAAAGCTTTAGCACTTAACCCCTTCTTCAGGCTTTGTTTTCTAGGAACCGTTGCTTAGACAGATCACAGTTTCTGAACAGGTGGGCACATGACCCAAACTAAGCTAAGCAAGGCCTTCCTAAAGGTGTGAAATATAGGAGAGACAGGACTTTTCTTCTGTAGGTCTTGAGCCATAAAGATCTGTGGGTGGCTATCATTTCTGCTTTATGGACAGAGCCTGCCTGAGCATGAAGGCATCACAGAGGAAGCCAGAGCTCAGAGAAAGAGAAGGACACAGTGCCCAGACATCCTTTGGGCTCTGAGATCCAACTCTCTCCAATATGTGTAACTGTTTTTGTCATTTCTTTACCTCCCTAAAGACCAGTTTTCCCAATCCAAATCAAAGAAAATGTGGTCATCCCTAGATCCCAGGTCACCTACATTAAAGAGATCAGTCAGGTGACTAGATTTTTGGGCTCAATTTCAAATTCCTGGGAGAGAGAGCTGTCCCTTGGACTAACTTTAGCCAGAAATTTGCCCCTGAACCAATCAACATCATTATGAGGTACAGGATCATGTATACACATGGCTGTAGCCACTGTAAACCTGTGAATGAAGGTGTGGTAGCGCGTAGGGATAGAAAAGTGGGAGCAGAGAGTTGGGCAGACCAACCAATGGCTGCCCACTCTCTGAGAATAAATAAGGGGGGAAAGGGTAAAGAGAAGGGGTCTGAGGACAGAACACTATCTAACCCAATGCTATCCTACACTTTATCTAAACCAACACTATCCAATAGAACTTTCTGCAATAATGGAGATGTTTTATATCTGTGCTGTTAAATATAGTAATCACCAGCCACATGTGGTTATTTAGCACTTGAAGACAGCTAATACAACTGAGCAACTGAATTTTTTTCTTCATTTTATTTTAATTTAAAATTGAATAACTGTATGTAGTTAATGACTACATATTGGACAGTACAGACCACACTGTTGATCTGCTTGGGAAGACAGCATGGAATATTGGCTATTGCGTCTGCTTTGGAGTCAGCCCGTCCTAGGTTCAAGTCTCAACTCTACTTCTTATAAATTGAACAGATTACTTGACCCCTCTGAGCTGTAGAGTTAAAAGACGTAAAGAACAGTAAACAACATAGGATACCAAAAAGAGAGAAAGGGGCAAAAGATTCTGCAAAGGGACAAAAAGTCAGTTGGATTTAGCAATTAGGAGACTGAGTGAATTAAGACAGAGAAGTGTTCAAAGTGTGTCGGGGTAAGAGCAAGACTAGCAATTTACCTGTCTTTTGGACATCTGTTAAGTATCTTTCCTCTGGAGGGGGATCCCAGGCACGGAGAGACAGGGAACACAAAAATTTTCTCTTAATCCTGATGGCCACATGGGGAGCTAAAAACCCAAAGACATGTCCTGAAGGTAGGGCTCCAAGGTCAAGCCAGAAAAACAGAGTCATAAACAGTCAGCCATGGGGTCTGAAGCCAAAGATGGGGTTGCCTAGACCAGGAAGCTAGAAGAAAAGAACACCTCATAAAATACCCTCATTACATAGCACTCAACTGTGTGACTAGATTGTGAGCCCTTCAGGGTTCAGGGCCATGTTCTTCTTGGTATCCCCATCATCTAGTAAGTTCCAGACACCATAGTAGGTGTTAAATTAACATTTGTAGAATGAATGAATGCAAGTAAGCCAGTCCACTCCCTGGTGCATGGTAGACACTCTAAAAATGTTAAGTTATCAGAAGGAGAAAACTCTGCAGTGAGAAGGTGCCAGGGTATCCTTCTTGGCTTGGAAACTCTGTTTGTAAGGTCCCCAGCATATTGCCTGGCACAGAGGGGTTGCTCAACGAATGGTCACAAGGGTAATGCTTATTAGTGGGGGAGAAAGCTTTTGCATAATGATTGGGGAAAGCCTTGATAATAATAAGAGCTAACTTATGTTGATCTCATTTAATCCTTAACCCACTCAACGAGATAGATTTTATTAGACTGATTTTACAGATGAGGAAACTTAAAGAAGAGATGTACTTTATCCAAAGTTAGCCAGTTCAGAAACCTCAGGGCTGGAGTTGAACCTGAGCTTCCATGATTCCAGAGTCTAGGCTCCAGCAGCAAAGATTTGGGAGGCAGGAGGATTGCCAAAAGAGGAGTTTAAGGAAGGCAGTTCTGGGGTCGAAATTCACTTCTGATTTCTATACATTTACACAAATCATGATGCCTTCTTCTCCCTTGAATGCCCACTTCTTGCCTTCTTGGCAAGGTCCTCACCCCTTCTACTGAGTTCATCTCTAGGACACCCTTCTGTTTCCTGTCCCATTCAACCATATATACTCTCCTTCGACTTAAGGAAATAGGAGTTGAAATGGGGTCAAGGGGAGCTTTTTATTTGTTGGTTTGTTTTAGTTTTAAGAAGGAAAACTCTAGAGCAATTTTGTAAACTAGGTATTCCAGTAGACAGGCAGAAATTGACAATGCAAAAGAGAGAAAAGATCTGCAGAGGTAAGTTTTTGGGGTCCTTGGCACAGATTGGGTAGAGCTTGACCTCTGATAGGAGCTGGGACCCTGAGACTTTTCTTCAGAGCAAAGGAAGACAGAGAATATGGATACAGAAGCAGGAAAGTTCATAAAGGTTAAGAAGCTTAAAATCAAAAGTTAAATTTTGCAGCAATTGATGATGGCATGGTCTAGGACAGTGTTTTTCAAATTGCAGGTCCTAGCTTATTAGTAGACCATGAAATCACTTAGAAGTTTGCAACCAGCTTTATTTTAAAAAATGGAATAGAATTGAAAATTTGAACTAATTACACATAGCAAGGGTAAATACTGTGAAAACTACTGTGAAACTTCTGTTTCAGTTATATATCCAGCTACATGTATACTGTAAAGTTTATTTCTTATTGAGGGTACAGTAAAACATATTTTAAAGCCACTGTTCCAGGATGAGACCATGAGAAGAGTGGCTGATTCCTAGAACTTTCTTTCTCTTCTATGATGTTTGTAAATCGGTCTTGCTTTGTGACCAATAGTAGGCACCCTAAGGGACATGAGCCTGATGAAGTATGCCAGAGCTTCCTAAGCAGTAGCTACAGCATGTGCATTCCATATGTGCTTCAACATTAGTCTTCTAGTCTTCGGGCTACTCTTTCCTCCTGAGAAGAAAATCCTGAGATTCACTATGATTGGACAGGCTGAGGTCATACCACCACCCTGAACCAATCATTCTGGCCAGTGAGATTGACCAGCTCACCCCTCCTCTTCCCTGATGGAGTCAGCTTCCTGGAAACACATGGATCCTAGAAAGGAAATCAGGGGCTGTTGCAAAGGGGGAAATGGAGAAATGAGGTAATCAACTAATGTCCAATACACATGGCCTTTGAGGTGCCAAAATTAGTTGTAAGTTTCAATAACATTTGTGCTGGTCATTTGCCTATTTGCTCTGAGCTCTAATCTAGCCTTTCCATGCTCTGCTTTGTACTGAAGAGTGCCAGGCCCTGAAAGGCCCTGAAAAGTACACTTCCCAGACTCCCCTTGCTAGCTGGCTTCCTGTCAAATTCAGCCAATGGGAAGTACAGGTGGGAAATTGTTTGGCTGGAGATGGGACGGCTGGAGGAGAGGCAAAGCCATTTTCTCTCTGCATCCGCTAGAGACTCTGGCAGCAGCTGGTGGTTATGGGCTCAGAGACCTTCAGTGTTTCCAAAAGTGTCAGTGGTACTGGAGGGATAGCTCTAGGCTCCAGTTACCTCTGGCAGTTCTGCCAGCAGCATCATTTCAAAAGCAATAGTCCAGTAGCATCAGCAGCAAGTGCACTTCTGGATCTAGTAAACACCCTTCCATTTGATCCTCCAGGTCTAGGGGTGGTAGAAGCTTCCTGCAACTACTAATCTCTAGTCTTCCTCACCTTACCCTTTTGCTTCCTCAAGCCAACCAGTTTGCTGAAATAAATTACCTCTGTTTGAAATTCTAAGCACGTTTTCTGTTTTCTTGTCTTCACTCTGACTGACATGGTACTGCCCTGGCCATTAGCTGACTGCCATGATTAATTTCCCAGGTGTGCTGTTTGCAGTTGTTGAGCTGGGTGATGCCACAGAGCAGAACATTAAGCTCTCTGCTGGAGCATTGGGACAGGAGCAAGGGAGACCCTGGAGAAAGCACAGAGAAAGCCTCCTACTCCTTTTGCTTCCTCATCTTTCCCTAACTATTAGAACTGTGTGATGGAGAACTTAACTGCCTGCCTCCCAAGATAACTGGACTCCACGTTGTGACTGAAAGGGATGGGCTGTGGAATGATGGGGTGGGAATACAGCAAGGAGCACAGTTGGCAAGGGGGCCCAAAATGGACAAGCCGGGATAGGGTGCCCTTGCTGCAGAGTAGAGTTTAGGGAGGGAGGAGGGGCAGGGACTATGACCTCTGCATCCTCTTTTTCAGAGGAGCTGATGGAGGGATAGACCTGTGGTTCTCAACGTTTCCTGTCTTACCTCCCCCCAAGTGCTCTGCAGTCAAAACAAGAAAACTGACTCTTTTAACGACATTTATCCTGGCTGATACCAGAGGAACTGTTACTGAATCCTTATGTCTAACCTGGCTCACTTCTGTGAGCTCCTGTTGCTACCTAGGCCACTGGGGGGTAGTCAAGTCTCTTGAGGGCCTGGAGAGGTAAGACTGTGGATAACTCCTGGAGGCCTCAAAGGGGCAGCCATGCCAAAAACACCACTTCTCTCAGAGGCCCCTTGACACGGCCAGTAGCGTCTTGCACGATGGTATTAAGTCGGTCCCACTTAAGTATGATCCATGATTGGAAACCTAGATCCAGTCAGCCATTAACTTGCTCTGTGATCTTGGGCAGATCACTTAATCAAGCTCAATCTCAACATTTCCATCTGTTTGAAAAAGAGCAGAGGGATAATTTTTCTAAATTCTTTTAAAATAAATCGTTTTAAGGGGATGGATGGGATGGGAAAAATGGTAGGTGTTACCATCTACCCCTCCTTCTTGCCCATCCTCCCTGGGTTTCTGTGAGTATCAAATAAGACAGCAAGCATGAAAATGTCCTGAAAAGTACAAAGCCCCATACAAAAGCAAGAAAGTGTTATTATCAACATAGTTGTTAGCTTAGAGGGATGAAGGCAGGGCACAGGCTGAGAGCCAAACAGCTGGAAGGCAAGAAATCTTAACACCAAAAAAGGAAACTTTCTTTGTTCAAATTCTTCCTGGAGTGGCACTTTCTTTGGAGCAGACCTGGCACTGGAATCCTCTGAAATGCTGACATGGGTCCAGGAAAGTGTTCTGGGGGCAGGTAGGGCATTCAACAGCCAAAAGATGCTGGAGAAACACCAGGCCTGGTTCCTCAGTTCCTCTGTGATCCAACAAAGAATGCAATGGAAGAGGGAGGTTGAGGTTCAAAGCCGGTGTGTGCTGGATCCTCCTCCAGGCTCGTTAACCAGCCACCAAGCTATCTGGGGACCCAGGATGTCATGGGCATGCTGTAACTAATACTGAACTCAGTTGCCCACAGTCTAAAAACCATCCTATGTCGTGTTCAAAGAGAACATTGATCTGGGGAGGACCTTAGAGATGGTCTAGTCCAACCGAGGCCCAGTGAGGGGCAAAGACTTGCCAAGGTAACAAGTAGTCGGGCTCATCGGGCTGCAAGGAACAGAAACCAACTCCTCCAACTCACATGTAAAGGAGTTTCTCGTAAGGACTGACACTGACACACCAGCAGGAACGAGGCAGCTCTAGGACTCGCTGCTCTGTTCATGCTCCCTCTGCCCACACCCTCCCCGTCTCTGCACTGCACTGCTCCTCCCTCCTCCTTCCTCCCTCCCTCCTGCCAGGCTGCTGCTCACTGCTGGTCCCTGCTCCTTCTTATCTCCGCTCGCTGGCATGTGGCATCATTGGCTCAGGCGCGCTTGTCCCTGACCTCCCTACCTCACCTCCCTCTGCTGCCTGACCATTTCTTTCTGTTCCTTGGTTCAAGAGAGCCTCTAATTGCCCTGTCTCGGATTGTTGTGCTGGGCCATTAGTTAAAGGTCACCAGCTAATATATGAGACGGCAACCCTTGGCTCTGTGCTGGCCCCCATCTGCTACGTCTAGAAGCTGGAGGGGCCAAGTAGTTTAAAGCACGGCCCCAACTGTGTTTGTGGTCTGGGGAGCTTTTCTTCAAAGTGGATGTGAGACTGGCAGGCACGGTGCCATCCCTGGGACCACGTGACTGGAGCCCAAAGCTCCAGATTTCCTGCCCAGAACTTTCCCCAGAGGATTTGTCATTTCTTTCCTTGAGTTGTGTAGCAGACAAGCCTGTTAAATGTCATCCGTGAAGGTCTTCTTCCTCCTCCTTCCTCTCCTTCTCCTCCCTGCCCCAAGGAACTTATGATATAGTGAAGACAGAGGCAGGAAAATAACTACATTACATCTTTAAGTGTATGAGTGCTTTAGAAGTATAAACAAAGTCCTAATAGCTACCACTTACTGAGTACCCTGTACCAATCACTGCTGATCACTTTACATACATTTTTCTCATTTAATCTTTACAGCTCCCCTGTGGAGTCGGCACCACGTGTGACACATGTGAAAACAGGCTCAGAGAACAGTTCACAGATAATAAACAGCACAGCAGGGCTCTGATGCCAAAGCCTGCTCTGGCAAGCACTGTGCTGTGCAGCCTTCACCATGCTGTTGGAGCACAGAGGACCACCTTGGCCTAGGGAGGAGGCAGGGATGCCTGGGGAGAGCAGCAGCCAACCAGGAGGAGGTGACAGCTGAGCTGAGCTGAGCCTTGGAGCAGGATAGGGGTGGGTGGAGGGTCACTATAAACAGAAGGAGCCACATGTGTGAACAGTACCGGTGTGAGCAGGGTGCAGGGCCAGGAGCTGTTGCATGCCCCTGAGAGTGAGTGCCTCCCTAAATTTGTGCCCTAGGTGCCTGCCTCTCTTGCCCCACCCTCATCCAAGCCCTGACAGGGAGGGTAGAGTTGAGGCAGGAAGAGTTTTGAGGAGAAGGAACCAGGAGAGGAAGGCAAATTCAACACAGCCTAAGAGATGCAAGTACTATTGTCTGGTTCCCAGCACCTGCAATGGACTCTCAGGGCACACGAGTAGAGTCCAAAGTGGAAAATCCAAGAGGAATGAGAATCTTTAAAATAACCACATGAGCAATCCTCTCTGCCCAGATTCCCCACACAGCTTTCTTCTGCTGACCGTCCGCTCTTGTCTTGGATGGCACGTCCTCCGGGACGCATCCCTAGGTCTCCCAGGCTTGCCTTAGGGCACTTGGATTCCTATTTTGGAATTGTCCTTTGCCTGCCAGGCTGTGGAGTCCCTGAGGACAGGGGTTGGATCTTCTGACCCTTCCATCTCCAGCAGAGCATGTGGCTCATAGTAGCTGCTCAGTAAAAGAAAGTCAGATGAAAGAATAACAGACAGCCTCCAAGGAGCATCTGTCAAGTTTTTCAGGCCACGTGGATTTTTTCTCTTTGTCTCTGGGGTCCTACCAACCTCAACACTTGGAATCCTACACATGTTCTTCTACCAGGAGAAACCTTAAAAATCATCTAGCTATCTCCTTCCTCCTACCTTTTCCAGACGGGTTGATTGTTGTGCCATTTTCATGTATTTGCCAACAATTTCTTTCTTTTTTTAAAAATAAATTTACTTATTTATTTTAATTTATTTTTGGCTGAGTTGGGTCTTCGTTGCTGCACGCGGGCTTTCTCTGTTTGCAGCGAGCGGGGGCTACTCTTCGTTGCGGTGTGCGGGCTTCTCGTTGCGGTGGCTTCTCTTGTTGCGGAGCACAGGCTCTAGGCATGCAGGCTCAGTAGGTGTGGCATGCAGGCTCTAGAGCACAGGCTCAGTAGTTGTGGCGCACGGGCTTAGTTGCTCCGCGGCCTGTGGGATCTTCCCAGACCAGGGCTCGAACGGATTCCTAACCACTGCGCCACCAGGGAAGTCCCAACAATTTCAATCTTATGTCTCCAGCCACAATTTCTCCTCTGAACTCCAGACTTAATCAGCTCCTTCTGCAGCCCCTCATCCGGATGCCCCACCGTACCTGAATCTGAACACGTCCAGCATCTCCCCCACCTGGTCCTCCTCTGGGGTCCCCTGATCTGGTGAAGAACATCACCCATGCTTCCTGCTATGGGGATTAACTGAATTACTATGTATAAAGTCCTTAGAACAGGTCCTAGGACATAAATTTTCCATAAGTGTTCATTATAATAACAATAATAGTAATAGTTACAGGATACTGAATACAGCTCCATATGCTATATAGTAGGACCTTGTTGTTAATCCATTCTATATATAAAAGTGAAAGGGTTTTCAGTAGGAGAGGGAATGTGGTCAGATTTGCTTTATAAGGATTTCTTTTATGTGAAAGTTTGGAGGTGGTGAGACCTAGTCACTGCCAGCAGCTGGATTCAGGAGTGAGGAAGGCCATCTGGAGGGAGGGAAGCGGCCACAGGGATGGAGAGCAGACAGTGAACCTGGGGAGTATTTAAGAGGTAGATTGGGCAGGCCCTGATAATTAACTGGATGGAGGTGAGGATAACGGAAGAGTTAAGAGTGACTCCCAGGTTTCTGGGTTAGGCAACTGGTACCTTGACCCCAGGTGGGGAGCATCTGGGAGGAACGAGGCAGGCTGGGTTGGCAGAGCAGGTTGTCCCTAGACCAAGTCAACAGAAACATGGAAAAGTTCTCAAAATCTTTGTGCCCTAACTCCTCTGAACCCAAACTCTACCTTGGTCCTGTGTACTTGTCCAGCCTCATCTCCAGCTACCCCAGACTCAGGGCACATAAATCACTGCTCCTCCCCAAAGCTTCACTCTTCCTTCTTGCAGTGGGCTTGTAAGTTCTACCCCACTCCTTCCCCCTCCCTCAAACTCCACAGCTTCAAGGACATCTCTGGGATCCCTGCCCTCTGCCCCAACCCCTACCAGGATTAACATGTTCTCTGCTGTTTCCGGGATTCACTGAATTAGAAATATTTCTCTGCCTGTCTCTCCTAATGGCTGTTTTTCTCAATTCTGAATTGCCAGCACCTGGGATGAGGCCTGATCAAGGTTAACTTCAAAAAACTTTGTTTTATTGAATTCGCCAAGAACCTGGCTTTCTTGCATTAAAAGTGGGGCGAGGAGTCGGACCTTGAATCCCTACGCCACCACTTAGAGACTGGGCAAGTTACTTCTGTCAAATCCTGTTTCCTCATCTGTCAAATGATAATACAGTGGACCCACCTAGAAGAGTTGTTTTAAGGGTCAAAGGAAATATTCTATTTTATGTGTTTAGCACAATGCCTGGAACATTGTTAGCTTCCTCAAAAATTTAACTCTTATTTATATTAAGAAAAATATTCCCGCCTTAACTCTGGGAAGCTGCATGAACTGAACCGAGGATTGCAGTTCCCAGTATGGCCACAGGAGCGAAGTGGTGAGCAGCCTCGGCGCGGACTCTGGCTCCGTTTTGCTAAAGCACCTGCTGTGGACCCAGATGGCCCGGCTGGGATTTCCGGGGCTTCCCGGCCCCTGAACAGGTGGGCGCTGGCCAGGGTATCGTGGGAGGAGCCTCTGCGATGTACTCGGCCTTGACTGTCACAGCCACGGCCGTCCCTTCCGCTCATGCCCTTCGCGGCTTGGGGGAGGGGCTGGCGGGCCAGAGGAAGCAAAAGTAGAGGGCAACTGGGATGTATCCCTTCCAGTTTGTCATTCAAGTCTTTCAAACTTGAGTATGATCACTTCTCTGTAGAAGTTTTTATAGTTTTGTAGTTTTTATAGTCAAATTTATGATTTCCCTTTGGCGTCCAGGTTTCATCATGCTTAGAAAGTCTTTTCCATCCCCCAGATTGTGAAAACATTCCTCAATGTTTTCTTTTTGTACATTATGGTGTTATAATTTAAATATGAGCTCCACCTGGAATTTATTCCCGTTTAGGGTAAGGACACAGCTTTCTCTTATTTTCCCAAATAACTTGCCCGATATTCCACCCATTTGTTGAAAGTCCTATATTTCCCCTCATTTACCTGAAGTGCTATCTTTATCCTACACGGAATTCCCTTGCGTGGTTGTCCATTTCTGTACTCCATTTTGTTTCACTGATTCCTCTAGGTCTGCCTCAATACCATACTGCTTTAAATACATTGGCTTTATAATACGTTTTAATATCAGGTAAGGTGCAGGAATTCCCTGGTGGTCCAGTGGTTAGGACTCAGCACTTTCACTGCCAGGCCTGGGTTCAAACCCTGTTTGGGGAAGTAAGATCCCACAAGCTATGAGATGCAGCCAAAAAAAAATATATTTATATATATATATGTGTGTGTAAAAGAATCAACCTCTACCCCTACCCCTAACCCCCTGACCAATCCTTCTGGAAGTTGTTATGGAGCTTTGGAACCCCTGAAATTATATGTGAAGTGTCATCTGCACATTTCTCCAGAGGGAAAGTCCAAATTTTCATCAGATGTGCAAGCGGAACCTGATTCCCAAGGCAACCACTGGTTTACATGTCTCTGTGATGGGGTGCATGGGAGGAGCACAGAGAAATCTTGATTCCTCCCTTCTCTTCCAAATCTTCACAGGCTCTGCTCTCGTCATCCTTCACCTCCACCATCATTCCAGCTACTTCCCTGCCCTCCATCTTGTCCCCCCTCCCCAAATCTAATCCTCCTTGCTGCTCCAGAGCAACCGTTCTACACCACAGGCCTTAGCTGTAGGCCTGATGTAGTTTAGATGTTAACAAAAGTTTAGTTAATAAGTGAATAAAATTGTGAGTCCCAGCTCCACCACTGGTCAGCTGTTGGGAACCAGCTTCAGGCTCACCACATTGTTGGGTCGCAGTTTACCCTTCTCACAGACCAGGTGAGGAGGGATGAGATAGGGTAAGGGGTATGTAGAAGGTATAGCTAGTTATCCCCAGGAGGGTCACTTTTATTAAATAATCTCAATTATTTTCCTTTTTCCCGACACCTTTCCACTCCCCATTCACATTTTAATCTATGCCCTCAGCAGGGAGACTACTTGTTTTGCCTGCCTTCAGCAAACAATTAGGAAGGCAAATAGTAATAATATTGTGCGCTCTGTAAATGAGTGAATTAAGAACACTGGAGCCCCAAAGTGGAATTGACCAGCTGAGCAAGGTTAAGCACAGAAAGATGGGGGCAGGCATAACTCTAGGAGAGACTTTATACGGCATCCTCCTCAAGTCCCAGTGCTCAGGGAGCCCACTTGGAAGCTCCATTTAGGCAGATGCTAGATCCTAGAGCAGGGCTTCTCAGCCTTGGCATTAGCGACATTTGGGGGTGTCCTGTGCATTGAGGGATGTCTAGCAGCACCGTTCATCTCTTCTCACTAGATGCCAGTAGCAACCCCCAGTTGTGAAAACCTAAGATGTCTCCAGACACTCTGAAATGTTGGGCCCGGGTGGGGGGCGGTGAATCACTCCAAGTTGAAAACCACTGTTCTAGGAGAAGAGGGGCGGTGAGGGGAGGGAGGTTAACGTGGGTCTTAGGGCAAGACACTCTCTACTCCCCTACCCTCTGTCTGAAAGGGACACCGTAAACTCTTTTTCTTCATAGCAGGCACTTGGGCAAGTCTTTTCTCCTCTCTGGGCTTCAGGTTTTCCATCTGTAAACTGGATTTGATGTTTGTAGGTGATTTCCCCCTTCTCTCACCATCCTGGACATTCCTGGATCTGGTCCAGGGTGTGACAGGGGTACCGAGGTGCCAGTGAGGTCCTGGAGGGTCTCCCAGAGCGAAGGAAGATGAGAAAGAACAGGTAGAGGTGGAGGTGGGGGCAAGCATGAGCAGGAGCGTTCTGGAGACCTGGAGAGGCTTCGGGCATCCTGTCCACCCCGCCCCTTCGAGGCCTTATTAGCGTAGGTCGCCCCCAACCCGGCAAACCCAGACTCTCCAGATTCCCTTAGGCCCCGCCCACCACCACAAGCCCTGCTCCACCTGCCCCGCCCCTTCCAATGGCCCCTCCCCCGACCGAGACCCCGCCCCCAGCAGGCCCCGCCTCCCTCTTTGCCTCCCGCCAGCCGGGGCTTGGGCTTTGCACCCGGCGGTGGCTGAGAACCGTGGCGGCTGCGGAGCAGGCAGCGCAGGCGGGCGGAGCAGAGCTGCCCGGCCCGGTTGCGGGCGATGCCCCCGTGAGCCTCTCTCGCCGCCCCTCCCCGCCCCGCGCCCCTGCCCCTCGGAGGCCGCAGCGCGCCTGGGACCGGGCCGCGCCTTCCGCCGGGTCCGCGGGGCGGGGTCCCGGAGCACCTGCCCCGCCTTGCGGAGTCGCCTCGGCCAGCGGAGACCCCTCCCTGTCTGGACCCCGGCCCCACCTCCGGGTAAGTCAGTAGGCCTTGGTCGCCTGGGAGTGGACGTGAGGAGGGGGTTGCGGAGGTCTGGGGGACCACGGGGCGGGGGAGGGGTCTCTGGTCGTGAGGCGCCACGTAGGGATCTTAAGTGTGCAAGGTCTGGGCGGGGGTTGCGGGGGCCCGGGGGCGGAGCACAGTGTGTGTGATGACTCTGGGGGGCTAAGGTATGAGAAGGGAACATGAGGTGTTTGGGGAAGCCCGGAAAATGGAGTAGAAGGCCCCAGAGTCTTGAGTTCTTTGCTGATGCTCAGAGCACCTGGGGCCCTGGTCTTCAACAGCATTGTCTCCCATGGCATTTTTGGAAAGTGCTTAAAATCTCTCCTGGAAAGGGAGCTGGAAGGCAGCCTCCCTTTCTCTCTCCTGCCTGTGCGCTGGATGAGAAGCTGGCCACTCTTTCCTCCCAGTGAGACACCATTGTGGTGCCCAGAGGACCCCTACCCCCCACCCTATGAAAGAAAAGGGGTGATGCCCACTCCAGCCCTAGGGTGGGGAGAGGGGGCTTCTGGGAAGCTGGGAAAGGTAGTTGGTCAATTAACGGTGGGAAATCCAGGGTTCAGGGAGGTTTGGCAAGACCCTTGGTGGGCAACTTGGGCACCCTCTCATGCAAGGGGAGGGTGTTTTCACCTGCTGGCCCCCAGGCTGCCTGGACCCATGTCCACGTCACCTTTTCTGGATAACCCATCCCTGAGGAGTGGGTTTCTTCCCAGTACCCTGGGCCTGGAAACCCAGGGAAGGCCCATAGCTCTTGTGGTCCTGGATGGGGTGGGCAATGCCATACCAGGGCCAGAAAACAGGGGCGCTGGCTGCACTGCCACCTGGGGGCTGTTTGGATGTGGCCCTTCGTGGGTGGGGAGCCTGGGTGAATATAATATCTGTGTCTAGCCCCAGCCCCAGGGGTGTTGTCTGGATGTAGAGAAGAAGGCTGCTGCCTCTTTGGTACTGTCTTCTGCCTGTGATGACTTCCTCTGTCTGGGCTCCTTGAGTTTGGGGCCTGAAGTGGTGAGGAGAGGGCCTTTTTGGGCTAGGCCTGGTCACCAAGGGGTTAACTAGCCAGCCCCACAGTTCCTGCCAGCCACCAATTAGTCTGTAATCAGGCAGCTGCCAACTGTCCCTGGGGGCATGTGGGCAGCCTAATGGGGCATTCTCTGGTGGAGGTGAGGGGGTGGGGGAAGGGGTCTGTGAAACCTGTGCTCAGTCCAAGCTTCGTGCCCTTCAGAGCTTGTTTAGGGCCCACAGACCCCTTCCCCGCCCTCTGTGCCAGCTGCTTGGCTTAGGGACCTGCAGCCATGGGGTTTGATACCTACCCAACCTTCTGCAGGTATGAAGCCCAGAGTCAGGCAAACTTGGCTTCAAACCCAGGCTCTGCCACTTTCTGGCTATGCACTATTGAGGAAATCACTTCCCCTTTCTGAGCCTCCTTCGTAGAACAGACCCACCTTCTAGGTCAGCTGAGAGGAGTAAATGAAATGGTGGATTTGAGCTCCTTAGCACAGAGGCTGGCACTCAGGAGAGCTCAGTAGGTAACTGCTGAACTCCTGAGCAACCCCTGTGCCAAGGACCTGACGGATGGGCAGGCAGGAGCCAGGGGCTGAGGATCCAGCAGGGACCAAGGTCCCATCCCTCGGGGCATACGGTCTCAGCGGGCCAGGCCTGAACTCTTCTCTCTCCCTCCCTCCTTGCTCACAGACACATCTGGTCTCTGGACATAATTGGATTTTACTCTGCTGAGCCCAGGGCTGAGCTGCTACTTTCTGGGCTCACCCTGTTCCTAACCAGGTGATAAGCTCTGTGGGGTCTGTCAGGGGTCTGGGTGATGTCTGCAGCTGCAACAGCAGCTGGCCCTTTAAGGAGGGAAGAAAACAATTATCCAGCCTGGGCATTGCATCAGCTGGAGCCTGGAGGGTCCCTGGGGAGGAGGGGGCAGGCTGGTGGTTGATTTCATTAGTGCCATGTGACAACTCTCACCCAGGTTTGCCCCACTCCCAGGCTGCAGCCTTCTCCCCAGGGTGGCAGCCTAGCCCCATTGCCTCCCCTACCCCACCCCGGGAGCATCACCTTGGAGGACTCTGTGCACGCCCATGACACGTAGAGGGGGCTGTAGGGAAGTGTCTGTCACACTGGCCTTCTGCTGACTTGGGGTTGCAGGGTATGCCTCCTGTACTGGCATTTTGCTGACCATGGGGGTGTCTCCGCCACTAGTGTTTGTCTGACCTGGGAACTGTTTCTCCCCCACTGGCATTTTGTTGACCCAGGGGAGGGATGACTTCTACGTTGGCCTCTCACTGACAGTGGAGCTGTTTCCTGCACTGGTGTTTTGCTGACCCAACAAAGGAGCTGTGCTGCCTGGGCTGTGTGTGAACGGAGGCCACGGGTTAGAAACAATTGCTCTCTGGTTGGAGGTGAGCTGCCTGGGAACAGTGAGTCACAGCGGCAGAGAGGACTCCAGGTTCTTGGGCACCAGAGAGACCTGGGTTCAAGTCCCGCATCCTCCACCTCCAGACTCTGTTACACTTCAGGTCTCAGACACCTCTGGAAAAATAGGAGTAATTTATACCCATACTGCCCCACCCCCATCTGGAAGGTGTTTGGCAGATTAAATGTCGTAACTGGATGTACAGCACCCAGCCCAGGACTGGCAGGTGGAGGGTGCAGGCTGTGTGATAATTCTCTTCCCTTTGCGAGTTTGGGCTCCTCGCACCTTGAGTTCAAGATGCCTGGACAAGAAAAAGAGGGTTGAGGAGGAGTGGAGAGAAGGGGAGAAAGAGTGCAAGGCCCTCCTGCCTCTGTTGCAGGACGATGGGCTCAGACACCTGATGCACTAAGCACTGTGTGTCCGGCAGCTCCTGCCTCCATGGAGCGGGCATTCTAGCTGGGAGACGGCCCAGAGCATGTGACATGTGTTGAAAGGAGAGATGCAGCGACAGTAGCGTGACGAGGAGTTGAGGAGGCAGAGAAGGAGGGAACCGGGTGTGCTAAGGCCTTGGTGACGGCAGCAACAGGCCTGGTATGGTGGCGAGGGCAGCAGTCGGGGAGAGAGGGAAGAGAGGGGGCAGGAGTCAGCACAGCCAGGCCAGACCCTCTGGTCTATCTAGCAGGATGCTTTAGACTTGGGAATTATCCTGAAGCCGATGGCAGCCTCTAAAGGATTTGAAGCAGAAGAAGCAGGGGCTGACTTCCAGAGAGCGTGGGCTGGGGTCTGTGACCCTCAGGCAGATCCTTCTCAGCAGTGACCTTTTGCCCTCTCATCCCCCCTTCCCTGTGCCCAGGGAGCAGGTTGTTTATGTGACTCACCCCAGGAGGGAGGAGGCCAGGCCCAGTCCCTCCAGCTCCCTCTCTCTGGGTCTTGTTGATGAAGTTTATCTCCTGGGCCCAGGTTCTCCCGACCTCTCTGGGGAGCCAGAGGGCAAGAGGCAGGGCTTTGGCACCAGCCAGGCCTATATTCACATCCCAGCTCTGCGGTTCTGAGGTGGGTAACCTCTGGCAAGGCACACCTGTCTCTGAACTTCAGTATCCTCAAGTGTAAAAGGGGGTTGATGTTATCTGTCCATGGGAAGGATAAAATGAAATTCCAGATGGAAATCACAAAACCCTATTGCAATGTCAGTTGGCATTTTAACTCTCTTGCAGGGGGGTTGACACCAGCTTTGGGCCAGGCCCAGGCCTAGGGCTGACTGGGGGTGGAGGCAGGGCGAGATTCACCAGTCTGTGGTTGCACAGGGCAACCTGTGCTTAGAGGGACCCCACGCTTAGTTTAATGTTTGACTGTCACCATCTTGAAATTCTTAATAATTTTGAACAAGGGATACTGCTTTTTCATTTAGCCCTGGGCCCTGCGTATTATATGGCCCCACAAATTGGGTTGGAATAGGAAGAGGCAGGGAGCGACACAGACCTGCAAATTAGTCCCCAAATGGAGGAGGTGTAAGATGGAGGGCATGACTAACTGTCCCAAGGTGGGTGGGATGTTAATAATAGTAACATTTATTTAGTGCTTACTGTGTGCTAGGTTCTCTGCTAAGCACTTGACATATTCATCTTCAAACAGCCCTACGAGGTAGGTACGATTATTATTTCCTATTATTCATCTGTATTATTGTATAGATGAAGAAAGTGAGATTCAGGTTCTTGGCCAAAGTCACACAGCCATCAAGTGGCATCAAACCCAGGTTGTCAGATGGGAGAGCACATGCCTGGACGAGGCATGTCCAGTCCTGGACATAGCTGGACTTCACTAGGATGAGGCACCTCCTAAGCTGGGTGGGTCTGAAGGATAACTTGGAGTTTGCCAAGGAGGAAAGAGGTGTGTGGGGAAGGGAGGGCTGTCTCATCCGGGAAGTGCCTGTGCTCAGGAGTGATACTTGGCCAGGAGAGGTGGAGCCAAAGCCAGACGCTTCCCAGGGCTGAGAGAGGAAGCCTTTGGATTTCATGGTTCTGATATTCTAAGCTCAGAGCTTCGGGTCACTCTGTGCCCAGGCCCTGCTGCAACCATGATTCCTCAGAGCTGCCCTGTATTGCCCACTCTTCCTCCACTCCCAGGTAATCTCATTTACTTGACTTTAATGCTCTCTTCTGGGCTCAAGACCTGCAAATCTAACTACTTCTTGGACCACATTTAGATGTCTCATGATCAGTCTCAGGTCCAAACTCAGGTCCCAGCTCTGCCTGCTGGCACCTGCTCTGCCTCGTGTCCCTAGCTCATCTCTGCCACCACCATCCACCCACTTGCTCAAGCTGGAAATCTGGAAGTTCTCCTGGACACCTCCCTCTCCTTCACCCCCACATTCCACAGCCAGTCCTCAGCAAGTCCTGTTGGTTCTCCTGAATATCTCTCCCCAGTCCGTCATCTCTCTCCTTGTCCACTGCCCCACTCCAGACAGCATCAACTCTCACGTGGACCACTGTGACAGCCTCCTAACTGGTCTCCTTATGTTTCTGTTTTTGCCCGGCTTCATTTCAGGTTTCATACTGTAGTCAGAGTGATCTTCTAAAGATAAATGTTTGATTGTGTCATTTCCTTGCTTAAGACCCTTCCAAGATTTCTTGGAATAAAAGCCAGACTGACGTAGTCTGCAAGGCCCTGTGGGATCTGGTCCTTGCCTACCTTTTTGGATCGTCTGTACCAGTTACCCTCTCCCTGAGCTGCAGGACTTTCATACATGTTGTTCCCTTATCCTGGAATGCCCTTCCCCTGCTTATCTATCTCCTTCAGATAGATACCAGCTTGAACATCATTTCTGCAGAGAAGCCTAAACTGGAAACTAAACATCAGCCCCTTCCATAGGACCTTGTACTTCTTTACGACACTCATCACACTTGACTTGCTTTTCCTCATCTCTCTTTCTTGCTAGACTGTGGACTCTGTGGGGTCAGGAATCCAGTTTTGCCTGGCCCCAGCACAGAGTAGGTAAACAATGAATTGTTCTGTGAATGAAAGGAATAGATGAATCATTGCTGCAGCATCCTAACTAGCCTCCCTGCCTCCAGGCCTGCCTTTTCCAGTCCTTTCTCTGTATAGCCCCAGAGTTCTAAAACACAGAACTGACCCTGCTACTTAAAATACTTCAATAGCTCCCCATTGAGGGCAAGAAGGGCCTCAGCTTCTTAGCATGGGATTCAAAGCACGTTATGATCTGCACCCGAGAGCCCCTCCAGCCTCATCTCCCCTGCTTACCTACCCCCTCCCCACACTTTGAACTCCTGTTCCTCTAACACATCAGGCTGTTGTTCTGTGCCTCTGTGCCTCTGCCCTTGTGGTTCCCTCTGCCTATAATGCCTCCCCACCCCTGCTTTGTCTCCCTGGAGAACATCCTTCATTCTTCAAAACCAGCTCAGCTGCCACCTTTGCTGGGAAGCCTCTGAGGAACCCTCCTGGCCCTCCCTGGGCAGAGTTAGCGCCCCCCGCCACCTCCGCCACATCCACACAGAGTCTACATCTTTTCCTCCTTGTGTCCCATGAAACTGAGCTCTTCCAGTGCAGTCACAGATATTGTTCATCTTTGTGCCTCCAGCTCCCAGCTTCTCCCCTGTCCTTAATTAGGTCTTTGCTTGTATACAGAAACCCACTCAAGCCAGCCTCAGTAATAAAGAAGGGTTTATTACGAGAACACAAGGGGTTTGGGGGAACTGAGGAGTAGGAAAATCATTAGCCTCTGAATGGTGAGACCTGTAGGCCAGGAGAAATTGAAGCAGCTGCTCTCTGTACCTTGTTGGCTGCCTTCACCTTTCTGTCTCCACACACTGGGTTTTCTCAGCTTCTCCAGATAATGGACCACCTATAGTTCCTGTATTTCATCCCTCAGTTCCAGCTACATTCAGAGATAGAACCCAGGGCTTGGCAGATCCAAGTCCAAACTCCCAGGAGAGGATCTGATTGGCTCTGAGGGGGTCAAGTACCCACCCTGGTCCAATCAACTGCAGCCTGCAGGGAAGGAAAACAAAGTCAGACATGCAGACATGGCTCTTGTTTGTTTGTAATCTGGGCAAGTATTATACTTCAAAAGACATCTGCTATAATTCTTACAGTGCCAGGTGGGCCTGGCCCCAGCCTTCCATCTGGACGGCAGCTGGTAAAAACAGACCTAGCATTGTGACTTCAAGAGGAGTCTTTTCCGGGGGCAGCAGTGCCCAGGGCAGGCTCCGAAGAGCCTGTCAAATGTCATTCAGAGGCCTGAGCAGAGAGTTAGGGAGATGAGACCCTGATTTTCTCACCTCTCTTTGGAGTGGGGAGAGAGGGATGAGGAGGGCGTGAGCAGTCAGGACAGTTCTCTCTGCCAAAATCATATTCATCTCCTAAGACTCAGCTCATTTCCTTTTCTCAGGGAAGAACCATGCATGGTAGTTCCTGCTGTGAGGCTCCTATTAGATGGTAGGTGTAAGGACAATTTGTAAATAGGAGAGAACTGAGCAATTTCTAAGGATTGTTATTATGGGAATGGAATGTGGCAACAGGGTGCCAGCTTGCCACCGTGCCATCCAAGGTCCTACAGGAGGCAGGCAAGCCTAGAGCTTCCTTCCCAACGTGAGCTTGGTCCCTTCAGTGAGACCTGAGATGACTTTCAGTGGCTCGTGCACATGCCACTGCATGGCATTGGCTCACATACTGAGAAAGTTGGTTCCCTTTCAACTCCATCAAGTCCAAGTTTGTCCCAGGAAGAAAGTGTCAGTGCCATGCTGGTGTGTCTTTAACAACTTTCCAACACTTGCTGTCCTTTTTTTTTTTTTTTTAATTTTAAAATTTTATTTATTTATTTATTTACTCTATTTTTGGCTGTGTTGGGTCTTTGTTGCTGCGCACGGGCTTTCTCTAGTTGCGGCGAGCGGGGGCTTCTCTTTGTTGCGGTGCGTGGCCTTCTCATTGCAGTGGCTTCTCTTGTTGTGGAGCACAGGCTCTAGGCGCGCGAGCTTAAGTAGTTGCAGCCCGAGGGCTCAGTAGTTGTGGTCACGGGCTCTAGAGCACAGGCTTAGTAGTTGTGGCGCACGGGCTTAGTTGCTCCGCGGCATGTGGGATCTTCCTGGACCAGGGATTGAACCTGTGTCCCCTGCATTGGCAGGCGGACTCTTAACCACTGCCCCACCAGAGAAGTCCCTGCCCTTCCTTTTAAACAGAGATCTTGGGGAATTCCCTGGTGGTCCAGTGGTTAGGACTTGGCGTTTTCAATGCCGGGGCCTGGGTTTGATCCCTGGTCGGGGAGCTAAGATCACGCAAGCCGTGCAGTGTAGCCAAAAAGAAAAACACCCAAAAACCCACAGAGATCGTGACTGGCAGCTCTGTGTAGCTAAACTTTAATAATATAGCTTTGTTTTCACTGTACTTATTTTACTGTCATTTTCTATTTATTAAAATTGGTATTGGCTTTCCATTTATAGTAGTAACACAAAATTTCTATTTAAAATAAATGCATTTAACTTAAAAGTGCCAATTTTAAGAAAATAATTAATGAGCCTTACAGGCGTATGGAGATTTGGCATAAACCACTGAGGGACACACAATGTTATGTGGATAATGCAAAACTGGGGAGTTGTACAGGGATGTCAGGGATGTGGACCTAGATAATCTTTAAGATCCCCTCCACCTACCTGGAGAATTTGGGGGTCTCTTATGCTGTGCCAGCCTACTCCCTTCTCCTCACCTTGTGCCCTGGCTTGGGTTGCTTTCAGAGAATCGTGCTGTGATTGTCCTGTAGATAGGAGAACGTGGGCTGCTGTCCTCCAGCTTGCTTGAGAGGGGGGCTTTTGGAGTTGGGGTGTCTGGATGGGGGTAGGATGCCTCTTGCCTCTGAGGCAGGACCTGGGCACTCCTGGGCGGGGGGTGCAGATTCCACAATCCTCCAGGTCCCCGTGCACAACATGGGCCTTAGGGCCTCCCAGAGGGCAGGAGTCCCAGGGAGTGAGGAGGCTATGGGGGCCATGGGTTAGGGTGAGGCTGTCCCCAGGGCTTGGGGCCCAGGGACGGCAGAGCCAGGAGGCTTTGGGGTCTGAAAGGTCCTGTTCTCCTTGCTCTCCCCTTTCCCACCTCTTTGTGCCGCTCACTGCCTGCCCCTGGAGATGGGGCAGCAACCCCAGCGGGCCTCAGAGGACACAGGATTTATCCACAGGGCGCAAGACCAGGGCCAGGTGGGCAGGAGGAAAGTCCTGCCTGCCCCTCCCCACTCCCATGTCCACAGCGGGAGGGCAGGCCTTGGCTCCAGGAGGGGTGGTGGCCCTGGGCGGTGTGGGGTGTGTGCTTATGTATCCATGGCGAACGTCTGAGGGTCTCTGTGGAGGCATATTGTGTGTGTGTGTGCATGTGTGTAAGAGAGAGAGTTTGTATGTACGTGTGCGTGTCCGTGGTGAAAGGACCTCTGAGTGATATGTCTGAGGGTCTTTGTGGGGAGGCTCTGTGCGTTGTGTGAGTTTGGGCATGTGTGGCAGGGTGTCTTGTGTGTGATGTGCATGTGGGTCTGTGGTGAATGCATCTCTGTGTAATGTGTGTCTGTGAGGCATCTGGTGTGTGTATGTGTGTGTGTTGTGCGTCTTGGTGGCTTGCACGTTGGTTGTGGTGTGTGCCTGTTGTTTTGTTTGTGTTGTCGTCTTTGTAGAGCGCGTGTCTGGCTCTGTGGTGTGTCCGAGTGGCTGTGTGCAAGTGTGTGGCGTGCACCTGGGGCTTTGTGCTCCAGAGAGGGTGCGGGGGGCCAGGGGCGTGCCTGGGAAGGCGGAGTGCGTTGAGGGCAGTGTCTGTCTGGGCTGGGGCCGAGGGTATGCTGGCTTCCCGGGGAGCGTCCCCAGGGCGGGCGGCGGGCGAGGGCGGCGCCTTCCGGCTCAGCGCGGGGCTGGTAACCGGAGCCCCTTCCCCCATGAAATATTGATCCGGCCTAGCGGCGGCCCTGGCCAAATAAGGCCAGACCCGCAAGGAGCAGGGAGAGCGGGGCCGGCCGCTGTCCGTGGTGCTGCCGCTTCCCCCTCGGCGGGGGCGTCGGCGCTCAGGCTGGGGCGGGGCTGGGAGGGGGCGAGATTTCCCCATCCACCAACACCCTCAGCGGGGCCCCTCCCTCTGAGGATGAGCTAGCCCGTCCCTCTCACCTATCTGTCAGTTCTACCACCCTTTCTAGGAAGGGGGAACAGGGGCCAAGTGAGTATTTGCGGGGGGGGGGGGGAGGGATCCAGTATCCCTCAGGGCTAGGGTTTGCCTGGGACAGTCCTAACTTACACTTGTGGTTCTGGTGTGATTGTTAGTAGTGTCTCTGTTCACTCTTTGAAAGAGTCCTAATTGGATGATAAATTATGTGCTCCCCAGCAATGAGGCTTTGCCCCAAAGACCTCTTCCCCTGCTTCTCTGCTCTACCCCTGGGGGTTCTGTAGTCAGTGGGTGTGCAAGTGCGGTGTGTGTGTTTGTGAGTGGGGATACTGTCTTTCCTGTGCTTGGGCTGAGCTGGAATAAGGGCTTGGGAGCCCCAGGCCCCTTGGGATCCTGCTGCAACCCAGACCCTCCCCAGGGCATCCAGCTCCCTTCTCTACCAGTCCAAATTCTGCTTTCCATTCAAGCTGTGCTCTTCTTCAGGCCTGGGCTTCCTTTGCCCTCCTGCATCCTGGGCTGGGCAGACCTCTCCTTGGTCTCGATGTCAGGGTGTGTAGGGCCTCCAGGTTGGCCATCTGTGTACTCACGACATCTTCTCTGTGTTCTCCTACTTTGACTTGCTGATTCTCCCTCTTTCAGTGGATTCCATTTTCCTCCTACCCCTAACTGTAGGTATTACCTCTCACCCTTTCCTCACTCTGTACCCTCCTCCAGGCATTCTCCTTCCTTTCCACACCTCACTTTTCCCTCTGGGGAACACACCTAAATCCTGCCCACTCACACTGCTCTCCTGAACTCCAGGGAATCTGCTTACCAGTCCAACACCTCCATATGGGAGTTGCAAAATTATCTCAGGCTCATCATATCTAAAATAGGGACTCATGTTTCCCTCAAGCCAACTTTTCCCTCTAGGACCTCACGCTGTGGGGATGGCATCTGTCAGCCTTCACCCTTGCTGTAAATCATGTTGGATTCTGGTTTCTGCCCTTCCCCCAGCCTTGTCCCATCGCTAACTCCAGGCAGTCCCCCAAGCCCTCCCACGACTCTTGCACCCCTTTCCTCTTTCCACCAGCACTGTCTGAAGCAGTGCAGCCCTTCTTACCTGCCTCCTGACTGCTCTTCCTGCTGTCGGGCTTTCTTCTGATTCTGCACTGTGTTGGACTGATCTCTGTAAAATGTTACATCTCAACCATGTCAGATTTCACTCCCTTCAGGATTAAAGCCAAACTTCTTAACCCTACATTCAGAGCCCTTCATTGGCTGTTCCCAGCCTACGTTCCCAGCCCTCTCTTCCACAGCTGCACATACCTCCTGCTCCAACTGCACTGCTCTGTTTAGCAGCCTCTGAACATACCATTCTTCCTCTGGACCTTCCCAGCTAGTTTCCACCTCTTTCCTGCCACCTGTACCTCTCTAAATCCCACCCACCTTTCGAGTTGCTCTGCAGAGAGTTTCTCTGTGATGCCTGCTCTGGTCTCCCCATCCTGAAGTGTCCACTCTTTCTGCAGAACAGGCAGGGTGTTTTATCTTTACCTCTCAGTGCTTTGGGTGGTCCTCAGACCAGCAGCGTGGGTATCACCTGGGAGCTTGTTTGAAATGCAGACACTCAGGCTCCACCTTCCTGTGACCCATGGAATGAGAAACTGCATTTCAGTAAGATCCCCAGGTGATTTGTGTGCACATTGAAGTTTGAGAGGCACTGGACAGTGCATCCACTGAGGGCGGCATCTTGCTTCTGTTCGGGAGTGGCTTCAGCCCCAGGGTGTTTTCTAGTGGCATTCTTAAGTGCCAAGTCTAGCAGCCCCTGTCAGGCAACAGCTGCCACATCTGGCCACAAGCTATGAGAAGGGGTGGGTGATGGAGATGGTCAGGAAGCATGTGCACTCTTTCTGGATGCTTCCACCTGGAATCTACGCCCCACAAGGCTCTGGAGCTCAAGCTCTGTAAATCCACTAGAGTGACAGGAGGAGGAATCAGTTAATCAATAAAAAGACAGTTATCAAGCAGAGAGCAGAACTTTTCCCTCTTCACAACTACGCATTGGTGGAAATGTCTGTTATTTTAATGTATGTTTTGAAAAGAAAAATATGTATTTTCATTTTTTCTTTATGAGATCATTAATACAGTTTCTAAAGTAGTAACTTTAGAAAACACAATATGTCACATAAGGAAAATAAAAATGACTCACAATTCTGCTATCCAGCTATGAATACCATTTTTTATTTTAAAGTTTATTTTAGATCACCATTCATTCATTCAACAAATATTTACAGAGCCCTACTATGTGCCAAGCATAGGGGATTCAGGATGAAGAAGATGGCATGCTTTCTGTTTCTAAGCAGCGCACAGCCAGCGGGGTGGGGTGTGGGAAACGGGCACTGAACGAGTTAGGGCCAGCAGTGTATTCATTTCCTAGGACAGCTGTAACAAAGTACCACAAACTGGATGGCCTAAAACAACATAAATTTATTGTCTCACAGTTCTGGAGGCTAGAAGTCTAAAATCAAGGTGTTAGTAGGGTTGGTTCCTTCCGAGGGAGGCTGCTGCATGGCTCTCTCCTGGCTTCTGGTGACAGCTGGCAATCCTTGGTGTTCCTTGGCTTGTTGCTGTATCACTCCAGTCTCTGCCTCCATCATCACATGGATTCTCTCTGTAGTCTCTCTCTGTCTTCACACAGCCATCTTCTTATAAGGACACCAGTCATATTGGATTAGGGACCTGCCCTCCTTAGGTATGACCTCAGTTTTACTAATCACATCTGCAGCAACCCTATTTCCAAACAAGGTCACATCCTGAGGTACCAAGGGTTAGGACTTCAACATGTCTTTGTTTTGCAGGGGGAGCGCACAATTCATCGCACAACAGGCAAGGATGGTATAGGGTCTGGGGGAGCATGACAGGGGGACTAACCTTGTCTGCAAAGACTCTCCTAGGACATGACATCCAGCCTGGGACTGAGCGCTGGAGAAGGCATTAGCCCCCAAAGGTGGTGCGACACATACCAGGTCCGCAGGACACGAGGGTGGGGACGGACTGGAGAAGAGCATTCCAGGCTAGCAGGAGACAGAGTGGCACTTTTGAGGAATGAAAAAAATGCAAGTGTGGCTGGAATACGGAGGAGGGGTAGGAGTGCGAGATGCGCTGGGTCACTTCACTTGTGGGCTTTGTGAGGGGTTTTTACTTTCTCCTGGAGGAAGCAGGGAGCTACGGGAGGCTGTCCCACAGGAGGGATTCATTCTGCCTTGTGAGCCATCTCCTCACAAGACTGAGCTGTCTGAAGGCCGAGTTGTTCCTCTGTGAACCCAGTTCTGAGGGAAGACGTGCGGCCATGTCCTCCAGAGCCCCCTGGCTGAGAGAAGACATACGGCAGCCCTGTCTGAGGAAGGAAGGCCTGGCCATGCCCCCAGCAGCCCTCAGTCCAAGTGGGGAGGACAAACCGTGCCCTCAGGAGCCTTGCTCCGAACAGGAGACGGGGCTCACCCAGCTCTGGGTCTGCCTCACCCTTGGGTGTCCCGAGTCCTTGGAGTCTGGAGGACACAGCTTGGGCCCAGCCACCCAAGCCCCTGCCCTGCTGTGAGGACTGTGTCTGAGAACTTGTCCAGGGCAAGTGCATGACCCGTATGGGCCCCTGAGGCTGGGGGAGACCTGAGCACCCTGCTCTCCTCAGGAGATGTCTGGCTTTTGCCTTTGTATCGGGACCCAGTCTGTCTGCTCAGCCCATCCCTACCACACACTCGGAGGGCCGCCCCTTTACTGTGTGTGATGGGAGAGGGCCCCCTGCCCAAAGCTGCCTGTCCCTTCTTGCCTGGGCTGAGTGGGCCAGGCTGGGTGGAGGAGAAGTGGGTCAGCTCAGTAGCCATGGCGACCGCAGCTGCTCCCAGCCAGCCTTCTCATCTCCTCGCCACCGACCTCACGATGACATCCTTTGTTCGGCCTGTGGGGATGGGGGCCAGAGGGGTGAGATTGGGGGCCAGAGTGTGTATGTGTGTGTGTGTGTGTGTGTGTGTGTGCAAGCTCACACGAGCGCCTGCTCAGAGCTGGTGTGCATGCCTGGCCAAGGGAACCCACAGATCCAAGTAAGACACTTCCTGCTTCCCTGCCCACTGAAGGGATGGGGCTCTTCCTGCCTCTGAGCTGGGCAGGGGCCGGGGGCCAGGGGGAGGGTGTGTGTGTGTGTGTGTGTGTGTGTGTCTGCCTGCCTGTGGCTGTCAGTGTGGCTACTCCTGTGTGCTTTTGTGTGGATGAGTATCTTAGGGGGGGGGTGTGCATGTCTGTGTACGCATGTGATTGTGTCTTCAAGTGTGTATCGTTTGTGTGGGTCTGCATGGTGTGTAATCACACATTTGAAATTCTGTGCCCTGTGCCTCTCCTGGTTATGCGTAGTGTGTGTGCGAGCCTGGTTTGGAGGAGATAAAAGTCACATAACCAGGAGAGGAGCTGGCAGAATGCTCCCTACTCAGGCTGGGTGTGCTCCCTGGGTCCAGCTTACCCTCCCCCACCACACACCAGCTCTGTCACCCACCTGTCTCTCCCTGAGGGGGAAAGTGAAGGCTAGAAACAAGGGATACCCTCATCTTCTGTAGATGCAGGTAAAAAAAAATCAGTATTACCTCATGAGCTGGTTCTCATTAGTTGGTGAGGCAGCACTGTGTTAAGAGGGATTCTGAGGTTAAGTCTGGCCTCTGACATGGGCACAGATTGGCATGAGCAATGTGGTGGGCAGCCCTAGTGCTAGATAAGGGTTGGGGCAGGGGTCTCCAATGCCAGACCCAGCATCCACTGAGGGAGCAGGAGCTGAGATGTTGGCAGGGAAAAGCACAGCCTCACATGTCAGCTCCCACCTCAACTGAGAGGTGCAGGGACCCAGATCCCACACTTATCCTGCACCCAGGGCTGGAGTGGGAGGTGATCCTGTTGGTCTCCGAGCCTTCCCATGAAGTGGTTGCACCTGGTTGCAATCCAGACTAATAAGCACCAACACCTGTGAAGTCCTTTACCATTTACAAAGGCACATTATGGGGCTTCCCTGGTGGCGCAGTGGTTAAGAATCCGCCTGCCGATGCAGGGGACACGGGTTCAAGCTCTGGTCCGGGAAGATCCCACATGCCGCGGAGCAACTAAGCCCGTGCACCACAACTACTGAGCCTGCGCTCTAGAGCCCACGAGCCACAACTACTGAGCCCGTGTGCCACAACTACTGAAGCCCGCGCGCCTAGAGCCCGTGCTCCGCAACAAGAGAAGCCACGGCAGTGAGAAGTCTACACACCGCAACGAAGAGTAGCCCCCGCTCGCCGCAACTAGAGAAAGTCCGTGCACAGCAACAAAGACCCAACGCGGCCAAAAATAAATAAATTTATAAAAAAAAAAAAAAAAAAAGGCACATTATGAATAGTAATAATATAATTGCCCAGCTGAGCATTTAGCGTGTACCAATCCTTATTTTTGTAATATTTCATCTAAGAATCCTAAGGCAGGCATTATTATCCCCACTTGAGAGATGAGGAGCTCTAGGCTCAGGGGGTTTGTTAAGGAAATTGCCCTGGGTTATATGGCTTGTAAGTGACAGATCTAGATTTTTTTTTTTTTTTATAAATTTATTTATTTATTTATTTATTTTTGGCTGTGCTGGGTCTTCGTTTCTGTGCGAGGGCCTTCTCTAGTTGTGGCGAGCGGGGACCACTCTTCATCGCGGTGCGTGGGCCTCTCACTGTCGCGGCCTCTTTTGTTGCGGAGCCCAGGCTCCAGATGCGCAGGCTCAGTAGGTGTGGCTCACGGGCCTAGTTGCTCCGTGGCATGTGGGATCTTCCCAGACCAGGGCTCGAACCCGTGTCCCCTGCATTGGCAGGCAGATTCTCCGCCACTGTGCCACCAGGGAAGCCCGACAGATCTAGATTTTGAACTAAGTCTGTCTGCTTCCAAAGCCTGTGCTTTTAATTACTGTGCTATCCTCCTCCTCATTAGCCCATCTGATCCCCAGTCCAGCCTGGAGAGTCGGGCTGGGTCCAGATGGCCAGTAGACTCATTTTATAGAAGAGGAGATGAGGGTTCAGAGAAGCTGAATGACCTGCTCAGGATCACACGCTGCGGGTGGAGCCGGGAGTCGGCCCCCTGATACACCCCCAATACACACACTCCTGACTGATGGTCGTGTCACAGAGTGTCTGGGGAGGGACACAGACCCCATCGGTCAGGGCGAGGACAGAGGAAGAATAGGGTCTGAGCTCCTTAGCAGTTGGACCTGGATGAGTCCCTTGGCATTAGCACCAGCAATTTAACATTAAAGTGCCTAAAGGCAGATTAGGGGACCCAGGAGTTTGGACAAGGAGGAAACAGCATCAGAGAGTTTGAATGATTTGCTGATGGTCACACAACTATCTCCAAAGTCCGTCTCTTTACTCCACAAGCTACTAGAATCCCTGGAGGACACATGTCCTCTCTAGCCCTTCCTCTAAGCTCCCCTTTTTCCTTCCAGACTCTTATCACATCACCTCCTCCTGGAAGCTACCCTGATTGTCTTCACCTCCTTTCTTGAAAACTGGTGTCTCAGAAGTTAACAGAAGGCTTGTGTAAATGCCCTAGGTGTGTGCTGTTGGGAGGGGCACAGCCCCCTGTGATGGGAACACCACATTCAGATTCATCAGTTTGGTGAGTTTGGGTTGTCTTCGAGGTGAGAGGTGGGGAGGAAGCACCTGACAGGTGATGTAGGACCTGGGAGTTAGGAGTCTTGGTTTGGAGCTCTGGTTTTGTCAACAGCTTTCTGTGTGACCCTGGGTGTGTCTCTTTCCCATTCTTTTTTTTTTTTTTTTTTTTTAAGATGTTAAAATTATAATGTCATATCATCACAATAATCTTTTTTTTCCATGATTAGCTTTCTGTTTGTTTGTTTTTTCACACACACACACTGTATTTTATTTTTACAAGAGATAAATAAACTGACACCAAGCATTGTAAATGGATGACCACGACAAAAGCAACAATGATTGCAATTACCAAACACGAAACACACTCATACTATGTCATAATATTGACATTCAGTCCAGTAATCCTCCACTGTAACAGCTCCTTTACTTTGCAGTGAAAATTGATTTGTATATTTTTTGCCTCTGAGTCCTTGTGGGATTTTTTTTTTATTCAAACAGAAAGTCACAAAAATTATAATCATCCTCATCAGTTCACTCAGTCCCATGTAATTAATTTTTTTTTCATCTTGATCTTTTATTAGCACTTTTATGAATTCATCAGTTTTCCATTACTCTTTCCCATTCTGAGCCTTGATTTCCTCCTCTGCAAAATGAAAGGCTCAGGTTGGAATAGGGAGGCAAGTCAGTTTGACCTTATGAGCTGGTTCTCATCAGTTGGTGATGCAGCACTGTGTTAAGAGGGATTCTGAGGTTAAATCTGGCCCTGATGAGAAAGAGAGAAGGATTAGTGATGTCTGCTATGTGCAGAGGATAGGGAGGGGTGGTAAGAGCCTTAGGAATTTGCCATCCCTTCCAGCCTAACAGTCTGTCACTCTGTGACAGATTCCTTGGTCTTTTCTGTTGAAGGCGTGGGTAGCTAGTTTCATCTTGGGCTTTTGGATTGCCTTACTGATGCTCAAAAAAGGTTTATTAACTTGGTTAGACACATGGTCAAAAGGACCAAGGGGCCCAGGGTGGCCAGGCAGAGCCCGGAGTCCTGCCATTTTCAGGAACCAGGAGAGGGTTTTGGGAGCCTTTCGGGTACTGAGACCCCAGGGTAGAGGTCAGACGTTGAAGGCCAGAAAGAAAACGCTAGGCTTCTTCCTTGGGGAACTTGGAAGGTATCTGCTGGCATGGAGCTTGGCAGGAGTGGGGGGGCAGTAGGAAGGGATCCCTGGAGGGGATGTCCAAGCTGTGGCCATAGATGCTGCTATAGCAATAGATGGGAGTCAGCAGGGAGAACTTCAGAGTAAGGTTTCTGTGACCCAGCAAGATCATGGGAGGGTTTCCTTCCATCAGGAGCCATGACCTGGATTGGGAAAGGAACGGTCCTGCTCAGAGGCAGGGAATTGTTGAAGTGATTTTTGTAGAAATTCATTCAGCAATCTTTTAGAACCACCAGTATGTGAAGTGCTGTGTTCTGTGTCCTGCCGGCCCCTCATCACTCTGCCACCATATCCACCTGCTGCCCCTTTCCCATCCCTGAGGTCTGATGGCTGGGGGCACTGCTGTGAGTACGACTGCCTTCCTCACAGGGGCCAGGTGGTCAGCTCTGACTGGCTCTCTGTCTTGCCCGTCTTGAGCCAGACTGGCTGCCAGAGAATCAACTAGAGCCCTAATGCTGAGCCTGCTGCTGCCATGTGTGTCAAAAGGACTCTAGAGAGCACGTCATCTGACCCCTTCAGTTTACACACAGATGAGGAACCCAGGCCCAGAGAAGGTCACACAAAGAATCTAATCTATACAGTATACATTCTAATCCCACCTCCTGATTCTGAACTCTCCCAGGCTGCCCTACCCTGGACTTGGGCCCGGGGGGCAGGCCCTAAGATCCTGGGTCCAGTGCTTTGGGTCAGGCTCGGCTCCTCCTGTCCCCTTGGGGGTAGCCCCTGCCTGCTGGGCCCTCCTAAACATTCGTCAGCTCTCCAGGCCCCCTGGGTGGTCCCCGGGTGGTTAAAGATGAGAATGTGGCTGCGGATGGTGCAGAGTCCTGGATGTCAAACCATCTGCTTGTCGGTTCCATTCATTATTCATGAGGAAACATGAGCCCCTGGGTTGGCAGGGTCAAGAATTTTGTCCCTTACCCTCTTTCCTTCTCTTCCCCTGGGAGCAGTGTTCTTGAGCTTCCTGTCGGCAACACCAGGGAAGCAGTTGCTTCTCCAGCTGTGGTCCGAGTGGCATCTCTGCTGCCCCACAGATGCTCACGCCAGCCGTGGGAACCTGGGCCAGAGTGGGTTTTCTCATCACAGATACTTTGCTTACAGTTTTCTCAAAGAACCTGGAGACCCGGGGCAAAGCCTGAGCAGGAGGCCTGGGCCCCCCTCTTTGGGTGAGCTCTGGGGTGAAGGAGTAGGGGCTGCTGAGCGTGTCTGTCTCTTCGTGGAAACAGGAGACCCGGAAACAGGAGTCCAGGCCTGGCCACTTCTTAGCTGGGTTGGATGGGCAAGGCCTTAACTTCTCTGAGACTGGGTTTTCTCATCTGTGACATGGAGATAACTACACATGTAACAGAAATACTTTAAGGAGTAAATTAGGCTTTTGCTCTAGCTGGTTCAACGTATCAGATAAGCCCTCTCCCACCGTCCACCAAAAGACCATGCAGATACCAAAAAAACACACAAATTGGCACTAGAATTGGAAACTAAAGAGGTCATCATAGGCCCAAGTCCAGGGGGACTTTCCATTAGCTGCAAGGTTGATGGGGGATGGATGGAGAAATACAATCCGAGACTCTGCATACATCACAGGGCCAGCGAGAACAGTCTAAACAGCCACAAAGAAGTCAAAACATGGCTCTAACTCATCCCTACTGTAATCCCTCATTCACCAGGCCGGCGGGAGCCGTGCTGATCAGGAGCCCAGGTGGCCATTCTCGGCTGTCTGGGGACTGTCTTCCTCTTCAGCTGGAGTGGTGCCTTCCCTTCCCACCCCCATCTCCCCTCTCCTTTCTATGTCCTTTTGAAAAGTCGGATTCCTCAGGGTGATGGGGCCCTGAGCCTTGGGATGGGAGCTGCCCTGGGGAAAGCTCTGGGGGCTACAGCAGAGCTGGGAAGGACTGGGGGCGGAGCCTGCCTGCAGCTGTCTCTCCTGTACTCTGTCCAAGCCTAGGACTTTCAGCCAAGTTGTAGAGGGCGACAGCAGGAGATCCCACCTCTGCACTAAACAGAGCCACGGGCACCTGCTGCCCTGCTCCCCGGAGTGACTTCCAGCGCCCTCTGTCCTCTTCCCTAGCACTCGTTGGAACCGCCATTAAATATTTAATTGCATAACTAGTTATTCACTGTCTGTCTCTCCTGGACTGGAGGCTCTGGGAGGGCAGGACGAAGTCAGCCTGGCTCACTACTGTATCACTGGCACTCAGGAGAGGCCTTGGAATTTTAGGGGTTTAAATTTTTTTAAACATTTTTTTCTCAATTTTATACTCAGAGAAAAAATATTTTTCTTTTTTTTTTTTTTTGGCCGCACTGTGCAGCTTGCAGGATCTTAGTTCCCCAACCAGGGATCAAACCCGTGCCCCCTGCAGTGGAAGCGCAGAGTCCTAACCACTGGACCGCCAGTAAATTCCCCCAAAAATATCTTTCTAAAGTATATTATTAAATAAAATGATGACCTTTAGCATAAATATAATACTTAAAACTTGGGATCACTTGTGGTGATCATTTTGTAATGTATAGAACTATCAAATCACTATCTTGTGTACCTGGATCTAACATAGTG
The DNA here is from genome assembly GCF_949987535.1 of Balaenoptera acutorostrata. NCBI lineage: Eukaryota > Metazoa > Chordata > Mammalia > Artiodactyla > Balaenopteridae > Balaenoptera > Balaenoptera acutorostrata. The sequence continues at coordinate 33,383,108 of NC_080064.1, read as the reverse complement.
TTGTAGGTCAATTATACTTCAGTTTTTAAAAATGAATAGATAAAAATTTTTAAATTGCCTTGATTATTTTAGGACATCAACTTGCCAGTTTCTACAAGAAGGCCAGTTAGAATATTGATTGGGATTGTGCTGAATCTATAGATTAATTTAGGAATAACTGACATTTTTTTTTGGAATAGTTTTTTTTATTGAAGTATACTTGATGTACAGTATTATATAGGTGTACAGTATAGTAATTCACAATTTTTAAAGGTAATACTCCATTTATTGTTACTATAAAATACTGGCTATATTCCCTTTAGGTATTTGTTGAATGCAGCATTAGAGAGAAAATTTGTCTACTTTGGAAAGGAATTTGGCAATATATTCCAAGAATCAGAAAAATGTTTATGCTCTCAGTGTTAGGTAAGATGCTTTTGGATGTAACAGAGAACCCTGAGTCAAACTGGCTTAGGCAATGGAAAACACATTATCTCACATAGCAGGAAGGCCAGAGAAGGCAGGCTCCAGGTTGGCCTGAGGTCCTTTCTGTCTCTGTGCCGTGCCACCCTCAGCAGCACTGGCTTCATCCTGGGGTGGGCTCTCTCTCGGGAGAGAGGTATTAAGGGAGGAAGGGAAAAGACAGACAGACAGAGGGAGAAGCACCCACCTCTCTTGTAAGCCTGGAATCCAAATCTTCCCCTTAAGTCAGATTGGGCCAACTTAGTCATATGCCCACCCTTGGATCAGTAAGAGTTACCAAGGTGAATGCCACTCACTGATTGCTTTAAACAAATCAGGATCTGCCTCTAAAACAAGGGATGAGGTGGACAAAACCAGAGCTCTGTCAGGAAGCAGGAAGTGAAAAGCTACCAGTGGCGTTCACACTCGCTAGCCCAGTCACCTCATTTCCAGGAGTTGATCCTAGGGAAATAAGCAGATAAAAATCAGTGTACAAAGATCTTTATTGCGGTGTTGTTTAAAAGACAGGAGAGAAAGGGAGAGAGAGAGTGAGAGAGAGAGGAGAAAGTTGGACTTGATCTAAGCAGTAACCGTATTGAAACATTTAAGTCAATTATAGTGCCTCCATACAATGGAACATACTGGTGGCATTTAAACATTTCTACAAAGTGTTAACAACACTGGAAAGTCTTGTGACATAACATTAAATGAGAAATAGCAGGATATAAAATTGTATTGGCAGTATGAGTTCAGTTATTTTTTGAAATGTGTGAAAAAGAGACTGGGAGGAAATCGGCTAAGATGCCTGTAGTGGCCGCCTCCCAGTAAGGGTGATTTTCCCTGCTTCTTTACACTTTTCTGTCCCACCCGCTTCGAGCAGGAGGACCCCCTTCCACAGTCTGCCCAGGCTGGAGCCAGTTTTGTTCTGCCTGTTCTCATTTTTTGGCTGTGAAAACAACAGTCACGCTTACTGAATATTTACTCCGTGCCTGATACCGTTCCAGGCACTTTCGCCTGCGCTAATTTAATCCTTACGACAGTCCTACGAGGTAAGTGCTTTCATTTCTCATTTTGCTGAGGTGTTCACTGAAACCCCGAGATGTTTGGTCATGAGGTCACACAGCTAGTGGGTAGAAGCCTCTGGAATTCAAGAGTGGGTCCCATAACTGCACGGCCTCCGCCTTCACCGCCAAACCAGGTCACTTGTCGGGGCAGCCACATGCTAATGAGAATAGTCCCGTTCATCGAGCCAGATTCTGGGCACACCCTTTACATTGACTTGTTCATTTCATCCCCACAACCTCAGAGAGGCTGAGCGCCTTGCCCGAGGTCACACAGCTAGGAAAGGGTGGGGCGGCGGTAGAGGGGCCCAGGGTCTGACGTGGGACCTCTTTGTCTCTCCCGCTGCCCCACAGGGTTGCCTGAGGCCCTGCCGCCCCGTGGATCATGTTTAACGGGGAGCCAGGTCCGGCCTCAGCTGCGGCCTCCAGGAACGTGGTGCGGAGCTCCAGCATCAGCGGCGAAATCTGCGGATCCCAGCAGGCTGGGGACGGGACCGGGACCACCACCGCCAAGAAGCGGCGCAGCAGCCTCGGGGCCAAGATGGTGGCCATCGTGGGCCTGACCCAGTGGAGCAGGAGCACCCTCCAGCTCCCCCAGGCTGGTGAGGGGTGTGGGGCACCCCGCGCTGGGGCGGGGCCCCTCACAGTGACGGGGCGCCCAGGGGCGGTTCTCGCGGGTGGGCACTCCCACCCCCACGCATCCTTATGTCGCACTTACCATGTACCAGGTGCTGCTCTGGGTCTAGTCCGTGTCCTACTCACTGACTCCTTCTGTAACTCTATGTGGAGGGTACTGGAGCACAGAGAAGGGAAGTAAGATGCCCCAAACTATACAGCTAGTAGGTGGTGGAGTCTGTGTTCAAACCCCAGCATTGGGCTCCCGAGTTCACGCTCCTAACCTTGGTGCTCTGCTGCCTCTGCACAGACTTACGCATTTATCAGCAGTTATTCATTAAGCGGCCATCATGTTCCTGGCACTGTGCTGAGTGACACCACAGCTTCACAGAAACATCCACGGGATTCAGTCTCACCTGTAATCTTCGAGTTTCCTAAGTACAAGTAGCTGCACACATATGTTACAAAGCCACGAGAGAGACACACACATACAAAGACACATGCCTTGCATAATCACATAAATAGCATGCTCAATTGCTCAGGAAACCTACCCTTATGCACATGCACACTCAGTGGCCTGTGGTCATAGAAACACATCACGTGTGTATGCATATACCTCACAAAGCCACATTCACACACTACCTTCACAGCTACCTCCTGGTAAATACAGCATGCTTTCTCAGACAGCTGGTTATAGAATCCTACTTATGCTCAGCCTGGCGGGTGACCCACCTTGTCACACACAGTCACACCTGGAGCTCACGTCATCCCCCCACCAAGACCTCCTCACTTTGTGGCATCAGCCCAGACACCAGCTGGTTTTGTTTTAAAATCTCTTCCTGCTTATTTTGCTCAGAGTAACAACTTCCCTAAGAAACCTTCAAATAGGCCGCTGGATGCGGGTGGTGAGGGGGTGGGGCACTGGAGGATCCGGGGAGAATGCCCATCAAGACTCCCAGCTGGGGCTGGGGCTGGGGGACTTTTCCAGGCCTTAAAATAGATTTTTACAAAGCCCTCCACAGGAGCATGTGGGATGGTCTTTTCCAGCAATCAAGCTGCGATATGGTTTCTGGCTCAGAGAAATGCTAGATGGGGAGGGGGCTTGAGATTATGAGTGCCCCAGGATGAGCATGGCCCCTGTGAATATGCTTGACACTAGGCAGACAGGAAGATGGGGATCTAGGAATCCAGGAGTTCGGCTGGGACAGGACCAAGGGGGTGGCATTAAGGTTGGGGGACTAAGATTAGGAGGGCCCCCAGGAGTCTGGCTTCAGGAAACCAAGCCCTGCTGATCTCTGGCTGAATCGGCTGATTCAGCTTCAGACCCAAAGGTCTCTTCATGCCCAAATGATTTGGAGGGACAGTCTTCCAAGGCCAGGACAGGTGCCTGAGTCACTGTGAGACATATCAGTGATCTGCCTGGGACTGTCCCCCTACCTAGGCTCCACAGTCAGCAGGCAGGGATTGGAGCAGACACCAGGATGACCTCCAGCCTTGAGGGGAAATGAACGATGATGGGGCTTCCAGATCACTTGTCTCTGCGGTATGCAAGGGCATGGCTGAATGCCTGGGGAGCCAGGGGAATTGCCCACTGCCCTTCTAACCAAAGGTCTCTCTGAATCATCCAGTTGCCAAATGTCAGAGCAGGAAGGGGCCCTGGGGATCTGGAGATCCTCTGGTCTGATGTACTCATTTTATTGATGAGGCATCTGAGCCTGGAGACGAGAAGGCACTTTTTTGGAGAAGGACTTCAAATTGGCCTTCAGATACACCCTGTCATTTACTAGCTGGGCGACTTGGGCAAGTTACTTCACCTCTCTGAGCCTGCTTCCTCATTTGTAGAATAAGGACAATAATACATGCCTTGCTGTGTTGTCCAGGGGATTGAATAAGATAGGATGTGTAAAGGTACCCAGCCTCTTGCCTGGCACGTACTAGACACTTGGTAAATTGTTGGTGTTATTATTACCCATGGGGACACAGTAGGGCCAAAAAAAAAGTGACTTCTCTGGCCTCCACAGCTCTGCCCCTTGCTTGTAGAATACTTCTCTCCTCTTCATAATTACTTGTCCCCATTTTGTTCTCCCAGGCCTTGAGGTTGCCAGTGTCCCAGCTTAAAGCGCCATCCTGGGTCTGGCCTCAGAGGGAGGTATGGGGCCGATCACTGTGGGCATTGGCCCCGGAAACTCTGTTCTGGGATAAGATCCTAGCAGGGTGACCCTGCTACCCCGGTGGGATGGCTCAGTTCCCTGCAGGGCGGGGCTGTGTGAAGTGGGGTGGAACTCCTCTCCAGGACCCAGTCTTCTGGGCTATGAGTCTGCCCTTCCCAGGTCCTCCATACTGCTCATTGGCTTGAGCCCCACCCATCCTATCCTCTTTGTTTCAAAGCCTGGTCTATTGCGCCAGCCTCCCCTCTAGTTCCCCTGCCTTCTGCCTGCCCCTTCCATTTTATTCCTTATGTTGCCCTAGAATGGCCTTCCAAAAACTCACCCTGAAACTTTAGAGGACTAGTCCTGGCTCTAACTCCTCAGGGGACCTTGGTAGAGTCACTTTCCCACTGGGCCTCAGTTTCCTCTTCTGTAAAATGGAGCTTAAAAGACTGTCTCCCAGCTTCCTTCTAGATTTAACATTCTTTAAGTTGTGGGAGCAGAGAGGAAGGTGGAGTCAGATCTTTGGGCTCCCAGGACACAGGTGGGTTCTGGCCTGGCCTTAGGCTGGGTCTACACAGGGCCATCCTGGGCTGTCCTTGCCTTTGCCCAGATGGAGCTTCTCTTTTCAGTACCAAGGACAGTGGCTCTCCCCTCCTAGTCTCTGGGCCCTGGACCAGGCTGGGGTGAGGGCTCAGGATCATTCCAGGAGATCCCATGGGGAGTGCTGCTGGAGGCTGTGTTTTCCTCTCCCTTGTTCATGGTGGGACAGATGGGATGGTCCCTGGGGTCTTTTGGTCTCCAAGGACCACAGAATTATTGCAAGCAACTTGGTCCAGTTCTCTAGGGAGAGAGGCAACATGAAGTTACTACCCAGATCAACAGAGTTCAGAGACTGGACAGGTATGAAACCAGTAGAGGAATTTTCTCTGAGTTTGCAAGACCTTCCTCCTCACCCAGAGACATGGAACTTAATCTCTGCTGAATCACATCTCAAAACAATGTGGAGTTGGTGGAGGGGAGTGAAAAGTAGTATATCAGTGAACTGGGAGTCAGTGGGCCTAGGATCTAGCTCTATGGGTGCTTGGACTTTAGGTTCCCCATCTGTGAAATGGCATTTCAGGATTCTGTAACTTCCCTACCCAGGGGCTCACAGTAGGTTGGGCAGATCAAAGAAGGTAAATTTTCTCCCAAATGGGTCAAAGCTTTCCTAAGCTCTAGAAGATGGGGGATTGGGGTCACGAGGTGGTGAGGCTCTGACTTCAGCTCAGGGTGTATGTTGGGGGGGTTTGAGGAGAAGGAGGGTGAAGTGTGGCCCCCACAGGCCCTTCTGTCTTCTAATTGGATTAGAGGGGATGTGGCAGTTAGGAGCAAGGGACAGGGCAAGTCCCCCCCGCCCACAATTATTGCCCAGCCCTCTGTGTGTGCTGGGTCACACACCATTTGTGGGTTTGCATCTATGTGTGTGATTGAGCGGATGGGTTCAGCTCCTAGTGTTATGGTGTGAAGGTCACATGTGTGTGGCACGCTGTGTCATGTGTACGTATGACTAAGACTTCGTAAGACCATTTGTGGCTGTGTGTTATATGAACATACACATGACCTTGTATGTGAGATCACTGTATAAACATATGTGATTGTTGGCACTCGTGTGTGTCTGCTTATGCCTGTGTGAAAGAAATATGCATGAGCTAATAAGAGTCTGTGTGTGGGGTGTGTGTGTGTGTAAGAGAGACAGACACGTTGATGGTCTCACTGATTCCTGGGTAGTAGCTGTTCCAATATCTCAGAAGCTGGGGTGGTTTCAGAGAAGACATTCCTCCTTACAGCACCCCACTCCCAGTCCCCCCATCCCATCCTCTCAGCCTTTCCTCTCCCGATGGGACTTCCTGAAAGATAAGTAGGGCAAAGCAGGAGGAATAAAGTCCCCCTTTTCTCAGGCTGTGGTCTCGAACGTCCCCTCCCAACCCACCGTTGGGTGTTAGTGGGAGAGGGAATTTCCAAGGTAACCAGCTCCCCCTTCCCCGCTGCTTTCAGGGGCTGTGCTGCCTGCCTCACCCTGGCCTCTCCCCATCCCTGTAAGCAACTCCACTCTTAATTTGCCTGGACCTCTAACCAGTGACAGCAAAAGGCTCCTTTGGTATAGTCCCTATCTGAGCGTCACTTCCCTCCCCATCAAGCGCCTCAGGCAGCCAAGCTTCAGGAGGGAAAGTCCCTGAAAACCCACAACCTGTCTTCTGTCTGCCCACCCCGCCCCCGCCAGGCAGAGAGAGTGTCTAAAGGGACCACACTGCAGTGCTGAGGAGGTTGCCATGGAAACCCAGGCAGGATGGTGCGCTGCTAGGAGAGGCAAAGTGCCCCATGTTCCATGCAAGGCTGAAGAGGGGACCTAGGGGTAGAGGGCCCCCCAAACAGGAGCTACAGAGACACTGGGGGTGAGCTCTCACCACACAGCTTCTGAGGTTCTTCTGCAGGCCTCTCCCTCAAAGCCAAAGTCAGTTCAGGTCAGCCTAGGAGTCTCTCTCTCAGTCTTATTTTTCTAGTGGCTTCTCCACGTCTCCACACACATCCCCCTCCACATTCAGACCCACCTTGAGAATGGGTGTTAGTTTGCCAGTGGTCAGGATTCACATGGGTTTGTTTGTTTTTTATAGGACCTGTGAAGGTATCACAGAGGTGGGTTGTGATGTCTGGGAGTGACAGGGTTCAGGAGAGTACCTGGAAGAGGAAAAGCAAATCTGGAAATTCCAGAGAAGGCAAACTTTACAGAAGAAGAAACTTAACCGTTTGGGGCAAGGGCTGAAATTGAGTGGGTCAGGGGAGCCTGGCAGGAAGGAGACCGAGGGTGGAGGGCTGCAGGGCTGAGCGCTGCCTGCTGCCTCCCCACCCGTAGCCCCACCATCTCCACTCTGCCTCCAGCCATCCTTCTAGTCTGCTTTGTCTGCGTCACTGCCCTGAGCAGGGCCAGGGGTCAGGCTGCAGACCGGCTCTAGAGGTCATCTCAGCAGCGGCCCTGTCTCCAGTCAGAGCCCTGCCTATCCTGCCCCCTCCCAAGAGGATGACTTTAGCAGTGATCTCGGAGAAGCCTCCTCAGTGATCTGACCTGTTCCTTGTCTGTGCTTCGGGGGGTGTCACAGAGGGGGCCACCAAGAAACTGCGCAGCAACATCCGGCGGAGCACGGAGACGGGTGTTGCCGTGGAGATGCGGAGTCGGGTCCCTCGCCAGGGCAGCCGGGAGTCCACGGACGGGAGCACCAACAGCAATAGCTCCGATGGCACGTGCGTTCAGCCCACCCCCACCGTGTACCCACCCTCCACCTGGGTCCTCGGGTCACAGGCACAGGGCTGGAAAATCTGCTTGCGTTTCCAGCCCAATTATCTGAGTTCCTCTGTATCCCCGCCTCCCTCTGTCCCCCTCCCCTGGACACCCGCTGCCTGGGCCCCAGTCTTCCTATTGCTCTGGACCAGCCTCTGTTTCCCATCAGAATACCCCAGTGGCCCAGGAGCAGTTCATCCCACCAGTATGTTTCATGCCTCCCACCTCCCAAGACCTCCATACCATCCTGCTCCAGAGGAAAGGGTTGGAAAGGAAAATGGGATCCTAAAATCTCTTAAATCTGAAACAGTTGTTACAGCTCAGCTGAATGGAGTTCTCACAAGTGGACTTGCTTGGAGCTTAGGGCAGGAGTTTGGACTAGATCACTGTTTTTCAAACTGGATGATGACTCATAGGCAGGAAGTAAAATCTGTTTAGTGGGTCAAAACCAGCATTAGAAAAGGAAATAGGAAATTCAGATGTATCCTATGGAGGAAGGAAAAATTACCTTGTGAACTTTTCAATAGATAGATAGATGTATAGATGCACGTAGGTCTATGACGTTAAATGTATTTCTTACATATGCATATGGGTTGCAGTCAAAAATTTGAAAGTCTCTGGGTTAGATATTCTCTTGGATCTCTTCTAAATCTATGAAATGATGGTTATATGATTAAGATTTTCTGAATCAGCTTCATCAAGGCCCAATGATTTCAGGATTCTGTGGCTATATTATTTAAATTCTATGATCACGTGTCTTGCTACTATGCCTGCTTCTATGAATGTGAGTAGCTGCTAGGATTTACCATATGCAGAATGGCACTTCAGATCAGTGCCTCTTACTCTGGGATCTACCAGCCACTATCAGGCCAAAAATAGTGTCTCATTTAATACAACAACCCTGAGGGATGTTGGTACTACCATTATTTCCATTGTACAAGTGGAGAAACTGAGGCACAGGAAGAGGGTATGGTACCTTTCCAAGGTCACAGCTATTAAGTGGTGGTGGAGTTAGGATTTGAATTAAGGACATTTGACCCTAAAACCTTTTTTCACAATCTCCACACTCTCTATACTAAGCTCCTGAAATTCTGTGACCTCAAGAGTCTACGTTTCTTTTTGTTATAGTTGTTATCCTTTCTCTCTCTCTTTTTTAAATTGAAGTATAGTCGATTTACAATATTATGTTAGTTTCGGGTGTACAGGAAAGTGATTCGGTTATACGTATATATGTGTGTAGATATATATTCTTTTTTGATTCTTTTCTGTTAGACTTTATTACAAGATATTGAATGTAGTTCCCTGTGCTATACAGTAGGTCCTTGTTGTTTATTTTTTAATATAGTAATATGTATCTATTAATCCCATATTCCCAATTTATCCCTCCTTCCCTCTCCTTTGGTAACTATAAGTTTGTTTTCTATGTCTGTGAGTCTGTTTCTGTTTTGTAAATAAGTTTATTTGTACTATTTTTTAGATTCCACATAAAAGTGATATCATATGATATTTGTCTTTCTCTGTCTGACTTACTTCACTTAGTATGATAATCTCTAGGTCCATCCATGTTGCTGCAAATGGCATTATTTCATTCTTTTTTATGGCTGAGTAATATTCCATCATATATATATATATATATGTCACATCTATATATACATGTGATATATATATATATATCACATATTCTTTATCCATTCATCTGTTGATAGACACTTAGTTTGCTTCCATATCTTGGCTATTCATTTAACCTTTTCAGATCCCATTATCCTAAAAATGTGATATTAGGCTATTGCTGACTGTGGCCAATAAAAATGGATGGGCCTTGAAGCCCCTTCCTGGGGTGTGAAGGCTGAGCCTGGTAGAGGAGAGACACAGGTCCTTTCCAATTAGTGTATGTAGCCTGTCTCCCCTTCCTGCCTGTCTCTGGCCAAGGGGGACTCAGGCCAAATGGTCCAAGAGGGGATTGGTTCTGGGGCAACATTTTCTCTCTCTAGGCAGGAGCCTGGGCTATTCTAGGAGATCTTAGAAACTTTCTTTGGTCCATTGTAGCCTCTGGGCAGTTCTGGGCCAGCCTTCCCTCACCTGTCCTTTCTCTGCTGGCCTCCCCAGAACATCTAGGCTTGAGGACATGCAAAAGTAGCACACTTCCCGTGATGATCACACCAACAGCCGCCATAACTGCCGCTGACTGTTTCCTGTTTGTCTGGAACTGCTCCTGCACCATCTGCCCTAATCCTCACCATCACCCTGTATGAGTTGGGTTTCATCTCCGTTTTGTAGGCAAGGCAAGCCTCTTACCGTTTGGAGCCTCTGTTGTCTCATCTGTAAAACTGGATAATAGCTCCTGCCACCCACAGTGGTGGTAAGGGTTAAATGATACAGTGGAGCATTTAGTGTGCTGTTGGCATCTGGCCAAATTTCAATCACTGTCAGTTTTTTCTGTTACTATTTCCAGGCTCCCCACAACCATGGGCCACCCACCATCACTTGTCATTAATCTCAAACCTGAAATTGTGTTATTTTGGTCTCAGTTGCTGTTTTGGATACCACCTCACATTATTGACTTGGATTTCAAACTTATAGTCAACTAAAACTCAGTTCTTAGAACTTGTTCTGGGCATTCAAATTTCTGGCCTTTGTCTCTGGTTCTTGGCATTAACACCCTCTGGTGAGGATGCAAGTGTCCAGCAAGCCCTGCCTTTTCAGGGTCACCTTAGAAATTCTGGCGCTTGAGGATTAAATACCATGATTATGTATGTTTATTAGTCTCTTTTCTCAAGTGGCATCGAAGTATTTTTCTTTAATGTGCAGAGCTGAACAGTTCTGTTTGACCCCAGCCACAGTAGTACACTTGCACGTTGTAGAGGGGAGGTTGAGGCACAGAGGGAGTGCCCAGTGCCCCAGGGGCAGAACCACTGCGTCCCCGCCATCCAGATGCCCTCACGCACCTCATGCCTCCTCCAGGTTCATCTTCCCCACCACCCGGCTTGGAGGTGAAAGCCAGTTCAGCGATTTCCTGGATGGCCTGGGACCAGCCCAGATTGTCGGGCGACAGACGCTGGCAACGCCACCAATGGGTGAGTCTTCTCAAGGGCAGGGTGAGTGGGGCAACGGCAGCCACGCAGCAGAAAGGGTGAGCTCAGCAGGGGCCCTGCGTGATGCGATGCAAGCAGCAGAAAGGAGTCCTCACTCGGGCTTTTGTGCCAGTGAGGAGGAGTCAGCATGCACTCCTCAATCCCTCCCGCAGCAGAGAGGAAAGGGGTTCCAGCCTTTCTCTGCCAGCCGCCCTGCAGCAGCTTTTCCAGCACATTCCCTCCCTCGCATCACCACACACTCACCCACTCTCTCACCGCCTACTGTGTGCCCCGCTGTGCTAAGTGCCAGGCATAAAATGGTGAACAAAAATCATCATGGCATTGACATCCATGGAGTCTGCTCCATCACTGATTATCTGTGGGACCTTGGCCAAGTCACATCCCTTCTCTGAGCCTCGGTTTCCTCATCTGTAAGATGGGAATAATAATGCCTGCCGTAGTTCTGCGATCTAAAGACAATGTATTGAGTCCCTATTTGATGCTTCGCATGAAATATTTCATTTACGCCTTAGGAACTGTGTCTTATTTGACTTGTTACTTCTAACAGTGCCTGACACCTAGAAGACTTTTAGTAATTTTCTCATCCTTCTTCTCTGCAGCTAAGAAATACTCCCCACAGTCTATTCTTGGTCCTTTTAGCTGCAGTTCTGGCTCCCTCCCTCTCTCTCTCCCTTAGATCCTGGCTGTGTTGGCTTCAAGCAGCAACTCCCAGGCTAGCTTCCCCAGAGATGCCTCCTCACCTCCACCCTTCCTTCCCCATCAGTCTGACCTGAGCAGTGTCTGACCCAGACGTCTGCACTCAGCCCTCACATAGACAGTGTCTAACCTTTGACCTCACAGCAAATGAGGAAGTTGAGTGCAGACAGCCCTGCTGTGAGCCATGCAGTGGAGCTGGCATTCCATTCCAGGCCAGGACTCCTTCCACTGCACTGCCCTGTCTTCCTCTAAACTGCTCACACAGGAGCCTTTGTCTGCTGGAAGAGGGGTCCACAGGGACCCTCAGAGGGTGAATGTCAGCTCCCACTGGGCTCTTGGGTGGGATTTGGCTAATTCCCAGCCGTTGCTTTCAGACTTTTTTTTTTTTTTTTTTTTTTTAATATATTTATTAGGGCTTCCCTGGTGGCCCAGGGGTTGGGAATCTGCCTGCCAATGCAGGGGACACGGGTTCGACCCCTGGTCTGGGAGGACCCCACATGCTGCGGAGCAACTAAGCCCATGCACCTAGAGCCTGTGCTCCACAGCAAAGGGAGGCCACTGCAATGAGAGGCCCGCGCACCGCAATGGAGAGTGGCCTGCGCTCTCTACAACTGGGGAGGGCCCGCACACAGCAGCAAAGACCCAACACAGCCAAATAAATAAATAAATTAATTAAAAAATATATATATATTTATTTATTTGTTTTCGGCTGTGTTGGGTCTTCGTTGCGGTGCGTGGGCTTCTCATTGCGGTGGCTTCTCTTGTTGCGGAGCACAGGCTCTAGGCACACGGGCTTCAGTAGTTGCAGCACGCAGGCTCAGTAGTTGTGTCTCATGGGCTCTAGAGCGCAGGCTCTGTAGTTGTGGCACACGGGCTTAGTTGCTCAATGGCACGTAGGATCTTCCCAGACCAGGGCTCGAACCCGTGTCCCCTGCATTGACAGGCAGATTCTTAACCACTGCGCCACCAGGGAAGTCCGCTTTCAGGCTTTCAAGGGCCTGGATAGTCTGCTTTGGGCCAAGGGCTGGGAGGCAGTGAGAGCAATCAGCCACTTCCACAAGGCTAATACGCCATCACAGCCTAGAACACTTGTGTGTGGTGCCCCCTGGTGTCCTAAACTGGGAAGGACAGGTTTGCCTTGGCTCACCTTGTTAGGGATGTTACAGTGAGATGTGGAGATTAATTCCTGAGACCTCCCCCTCCCTATTCCCCATGGGGAGGTCAGGAATAGCTAGTGGGAGAGGGATGAATTCCAGGATGTCTCCTGAAAGTCATAAATCTCCATCTTCCAAAGTGTGCAAATACAAACAGTTGCATGACGGCTCAGAGAATCTAAAATGGGTGGCTAAACCCAAAGTCTGGCCCATTTTAGTTTTTCTGCATCAGGCTTATGATTCTGCACCCCTTTGAAGGACATCCCAAGTGACTAGTGCAGAATTGCAAATTCTGCTCACCTGTGTCAAACAAAGCCAAGGGTTCTAGAAGTCAGACGACTGATATGACTCCACACACAGAACTTGCCCCAGCTGGATAATCCATTTTGTGGGGCACAGAGAGGAGTTCTCACTCTGTGCTCCCGGGACATCTGCTGCCTTCCCCCGATCCTTTATCAAGGGTACGAGCAGGCCCTCATTTCCAGGACATGCCTCGTGTCCTGGGCAGGCTTGTATCTCAGCGTCTCTCCAAACTGATATCCTTTAAATATTTGTTTGATGTTTATTTACGGGAGTGGCTGATGACCACTGTGTAGCAGGCGAAGAAGAGCCACTGAGCCCACAGCCTCCCCTCTGTCTTCCTGATACAGGAAGCTCTGTCCCCAAACTTGCTATTCTGCTCAGTGAAGCAGAACACCCCTCCACCGCCCATAACCAGGCTTACATTTGTTGTTCCCCAAACAGGCCCCTTGAGGGTCATGCCGCCATCCCACCATAAGGGACCTATGCAAGCATTTCTCAGCTGCTCTATAGTGGTCTCCCGAGAGCAGCTCCGGTGCATACAGTTTTGTCCATCTTGTGCCCTTTCCAGTGCTGGAACATCCTCTGCAGACTGGTGTGCTGCATGGTGGCTGGCCGGCCTGCCCCTTGGTCTGGCTCTGCCTGAACTGTCCCTCTTCTCCCTTGCAGGGGATGTGCACATTGCCATCATGGACCGGAGCGGCCAGCTGGAGGTGGAAGTGATTGAGGCTCGGGGCCTGACCCCCAAACCAGGCTCCAAATCCCTCCCAGGTGAAGCAGAGCAGCTGGGAGAGGGATTGTGGAAATGAGGTCCTGCCAGGGAGGGATATACAGCTGAGTTCTGGGTCTAGAGAGTCCCAGCTCCCCACTGGCCTAATCGGTATTCTCAACACTGGAGTCACGGATGGCCTGGAAGGCCAGTGAGTGGGGGCGGGGGAGGGGAGGACGGAGGAGTCAGTGTTGGAGCCCGTCTCTCCACCTGCTGTCCCCTGGTCAGCTCATCCTGCTCCCCTCCAGGATCACATGGAGGCTAGGGGATGGGGCAGGCCACAGCAGTTTCCCCTGGACACCTCCCCGTCATGCTCTCTTCCATCCCTCAGCCACCTATATCAAGGTTTACCTGCTTGAGAACGGGGCCTGCTTGGCCAAGAAGAAGACAAAGGTGGCCAAGAAGACCTGTGATCCCCTGTACCAGCAGGCTCTGCTCTTTGACGAGGGGCCCCAGGGCAAGGTGCTGCAGGTGAGTGTCATGGGGCCAGTGGGGCGGGGCCACTCTCAAAGACTGCGATTTAAAATTTGTCTTATTTATGATTTATCTTGTGCCAGACGCCTTAAATATGCTTTACCCATTTTTTGTTACAACCCGGTGAAGGTGTTTTTGCTCCCTGTTGATTCATAAGGACACCAAGGTTCGGGGGGATAACTCGATTGCCCCCAGGTTGCACAGCTGGTAGGTAGAAGCAGGGTTTGACCACCATCTCCTTCCACCTGGTGCTAATGTTGATTGTCCCACTGTGATCCAGCCACAGAGCGGGAGCTGTGACCCAGGTCCTGGACTCTCAGTCTGCTGCCCCCTCAGGAAGGTTGTCACCTGGGATGCTGGGAAGCTCTGGAAGTCAGACCCAGGCTCTAATCCCAGCTATGCCACCAATTACTGTGTATCTTTGGGTTAGTTAATTAACCTCTCTGAGATACATTTCCTTTTTGTGGAAATAATAATACATAGCACCTCTACCTAGATGTTTGTAACAATTAAGATAACGTATATAAAGTCTGTAGGGTCGAGCCTGGCACACCTTAAGTGCTCAGTAAGTTGCTGCCCAAAGTCAGTGTGAGTTCTGCCTCTCTCTGTCCCATCTGTGACCTGGCAAAACTTCTACATGGTTCCTGGGCCCACTGCCCAGCCCTCGAGTTGGAGACGTGGCTCAGCTCCTCTCTCTTCCTCCCCACTGGCAGGTGATCGTCTGGGGAGACTATGGCCGCATGGACCACAAGTGCTTCATGGGCATGGCCCAGATCATGCTGGACGAGCTGGACCTGAGTGCCGCGGTCACCGGCTGGTACAAACTCTTCCCCACGTCCTCAGTGGCAGACTCTACGCTCGGCTCCCTCACCAGGCGCCTGTCCCAGTCCTCCCTGGAGAGTGCCACCAGCCCCTCATGCTCCTAAGGACCTCAGGAAGAGGCCTGGATGCAGTGTGGGAAGGGGTGCTGCCACCCCCCCGTCTCCTCCCCTGTACATAGTCTTCCCGTCTTTCTGGACCCCTTGCCTTGCTGCATGCCTGTTGGCTACTGGGCCTGTCCCAGCTGGCAGTGGAGACTCTAGTATGTGTGCGTGTGTGTTTGTGTGTGTGTCTGTGTGTGACCATGTTAGATCTGTTCATTTGTCTGGGTGTATTTGGTCTTAGTGACTATATGGGCTGAAATCCATGTCTCTCTGTGTCTCGTTGTAAAGAAACCCAAAGGAGAGTTGCGTGGACAGGACTCCCCTTGAGTCCAGGGGTGGAAGTGGGAGACGCAGCCATTGGTCCATCCCACCTGGTCCTAGGCTCAGGGCAGAGCCTGCGTGTCCCCGCCTGTGCCTGTTCTTGGTGGTCCCTGCTTAGTTTTCTGTCTTGTTCTTTGTTCCACCTCTGCCTCTCCCAGCGCCTCTGCTCTTTTTTGAGGAATGTAGCGTCCACTGCAGCTGGCCACACCGAGGCCCCTCTGGGAACCCTGACACCCCTCCTCTTCACTGAGCACTCCGGCTGCTCTTCCCACCGAATGCATCCACAGCATGTAGCATCTCACCTAGCGCCCTGGCCAGGGCTCTGGGGGGCAGACGATGCCGGGGAGCTGAGGGCTTAAAGACCGCTTTCTCCCTCGGGCTGGCGCCACCTCCTTCCTACAAGTGAGATTCAAGGAGGTGTCAGTTCCCAGGGTTGCAGGCCAGGTACCTTGGAGGAAAGTGCTGGTACCTCCCTTAGAATTGTTCACCTCCTGTTTCCCTCCGAGCCTCCTCACCTGCGACATGCCAAAGGAGCTCTCCCAGTGGACCCCAGGTGGTGTGGAGTGGACGGTCTTGACATGCAAGAGGTTGGCCTCATAGGGATGTTACCTGCCAAAGTGGGCAGCCCCTGGCGGCACCTGTGTCCATCCCAGGCCCTGAGGGTGGCCCTGTGCCCCCCTGGGCTCGTCCTGGAGGGGCCTGGCTTGTTGAGGATGTGCCCAGGGCAGGGCTGCTGGCAGGAATGAGGAGGGCTGGGGCTGACTTGCTCTGAGAATCCTGTCCAACCTTTGGGGATTAGCTGCATGAAGTTGACTATTGGGGGCTCTATTTTTTTTTTTTTTTTTTTTTTGCTCTTTTCCAGACCAGGGTCCATGTCTGGGAGCTCAGATCCACTGAGGCTTCAGCCTCCTGGCTCCACGGACAGCTTGGCTGTAGACTCTAGACCATCACAGTCACCAGCTCTGTATAAGCAATACTCACCCCTCTCGGCCTCCTTGCCCCCTGCCCTCTGCCGCTGCCCTCTGGAGGGTAGCCTGGCCTGCTGTAGACACCACGCCTGCCTCTGCTTTCTTTCCACCCTTGTCTGGTTGGAGCTTCCCAAAGCCACTCAAACCCTGACCTGATTGGACAGCTGGGCCCTGGGGGTGGGCATCAGGGCCTGGACTGGACCTTGTGAGATGTCTGCTGGGAATCCTGAAGTCTGGCTCGGGAGTGCCCAAATCTGTCCCTCTCCTTCCTCAGGTCTAGCATGAAAGGCAAGAGGTTGCCCAGGAGGTAGACACAGCAGCCCTTGGGTTCATGTCTGGTGGGGTGGAAAGAGGCAGCAGGAGGGGTCAAGGTCTGGGACAGGCTCGCGCTCTGCCTCTTCCCCAGCTATCACCCCTGAGAGCTGCACTGACTCTAACCCGCGTATGTGGGGATCCGTGGAGAGGTGCTTGGACTCCATCCATAAGCGAAGCCAGACGGGCCTGGAGGTGGATTCCGAGGCAGGCAGGTGGAGACAGAGGCTGAGACAGAGCCATCCCCAACGGGGGGTCCTTTCTGGCAGGACCCACGTTAGGCTGAAGCCAGGGCCTGGCCACCTCCCTCCCGTGAAAACCAGGGGGAGAAGCCAGGTCCCCACTGCTCCTGCCCACAGACAAAAAGTGGGTGAGGGCAGTAAGGACAAGATAAGCTCCTGGGCTCCTGGCTCCCGCTGGAGACTCCATTCCTGTATTATCATGGCGGGAACCCTTGTGGGTATGGAGAGAGAGACAGCTAGGCTGAGTTTTCTCTTGCTGCAGAGATTCTCTCCTAGGGTCAGACTGGGTAACGCATGCATTTCTCATGTTTCTAAAATAGGGCAAAGGGCTCTGCCCTCTTAGATCCCAGGGCGGGGAGTGGGGGTGGGAACTCGCTTGCACAAGCGTCTTTCTGTGTCCTGTGGGTGATGCAGAGCAGCCACCCTCAGAATGGCTGAAAATCCTTGATGCCTTTGGGGTGCTGGGATGATTAGTGACCCATAGGATAGCATAGGCATTTGCTGATGTGGCACCGAGCTGTGATATGCAGACCATGCTGTTACCCCCAGGGAGTGGGGGGTATCAGCGAGGGGTGTCACCTTCATTCCTCTAGAGGCCCAGGAGGACAGAAGGAGCTACCAGCAGAGGCTGCTGCTGGGGAGCTGAAGGCTGCTGGCCCCTTGCCTCTGCAGAAGGTTGGAGGCAGGGGCTTGTTTGAAAAGCTGTTCTGGAGCTAGCCTGTCCCAGGAGAGGAGGGAGCACACGTGTGACTGCTGGCCTTCCCTGGAGGGGGCAGCACCTGTCCCTTGAAGAAGGCATGGCGGGGAGGGAAGGAACATGATCCCCCCAGACACTGTTAGATGCAGTGTCCTGACTCCACATACCCCCTCCTTACCCCAGGGGACCCTGGGGCTGGTGACAGGGTGGGCTCTTTGTCATTCCATCTTCCTCTGCTCAGGCAGGATTCGTGGAAGATGTGGCAGAGACAGCAGTGGCCCTGCAGCGATGCTGGGCTGAGGGCAGGAACCATGACAGATGATTCAGAACATCTGTCTTCATGTTTCTGCTCTGTTCAATCTGTCCCACTTCCTTCATAGACTCCTTCCCTAAAGGGAAGTCTGTGATGGGTCTTTGGTATGAATCAGGCTCCAGCAAATGGGGCCAAGTCTTGGTTCTTCCCTGAAGAATCACATCCCCTTTGTCAAGCCATCTCCTAAACTACTCCCCACCCAGTCTCTCCCCCCACCCAGCACTCCTAGGAAAGGAGCCCTTAGGAGACTCTCAGTATGCAACGAGCCCAGGCACTGCCAGCATTTCAGGGGGCCGAGAGAGAGGGTGCCCCTCTAGCTCATCACTCGTGGGATCACTGGTTCTCCCAGGGGCCTGACCCCCACCAGGGCAAGCATGCCTGAGCTCTTCTTTACTGCCAGCCTTGAGGAGAGCAGAAGCCTCCCACCCCTTTTAAAGACACTAGAGCCCTCCAAGGGTACTTTTTTGGAAATGAAATGTAGCACAATCTTCGACTGCATTACCAGGAGCCCTGGCACGCAACCAGGCTTCTTGCTCCACACCCTGCTGTCCAGGAGATGCCGTGCTCCTCCCCAGCCAGGGCTCCAGAGCTCCTCATACCTCCGATTCCCCATCTTCTTCAGCCCAGAAAGCATCAGGGCTTCAGGAAGGCTGCTCTTCCGCTTCTTTGATTGCTTCCTGCACTGTGCGAAGCCCGTGCAAGCAATTGCTGCCTTTGCTTGATGGTGGAGACAGGTGGCGTGTCCTTCAGGGCCAGGAGGTGGTCCAGCAGGGTTTCTGCAGTGGCTGCAAGGAGAGGGAAAAGAAGAGGCCTGCTGCCCTGCCGACCGCTCCCTTTCTCTTCTTCTCCCTGGAGTTTTCTTCTCCAATATCCTGACACAGAAAGAGGTTCTTTAAAATGCTGCTTCCTATACTGGATTACCGTTCACTGAATGATCAGGAAGGAGATAGGAATATAGACTCATCCCCTGCCTTCTCCCTCAAGTCTGCTTTTCACTCAGGTCAGAAGAAATCGGGTCAAAACAAAGCAATCATGACTGAAGGGCAGGGGAATCCCCGCCCGATCCAGTGAGGCCTGATGGAGGCTGGGTCAGCCTAGTCTGGCTGGGAAAGGGTTATTTTGAAAGAGTGCCTGAGCATCTCAGAGCGATGTCAGTGATGCCAAAGAGAGCAACTTGGCCTCCTCGGGCACCAGCTCTGCCAGCTGAGCCGCACACGTGCAGCTCAGGTGTCAGCATGCCCGATGGTGGGACCTCGTTCTCTGACAAAGGGCTTAATCTTTCCATGTAGCAAAGCAACTTCCCCTCCCCCAAACCCTGAGCTCAGGCTTTTGTGGGCCCAGCAAGGCTGTGCCTGTGAAGGAAACTTGCATTCTCGCAGAGGCCCAGACTGGCTTGGGGAGGATGCTTGTCAAAAAGCATGAGTGTTACTGCTCTGGGAAAACCTTCCCAGGCTCTGATTGGAAACTTGGCCAGTAAGGACAGGAGCCTTCGCCCTCCCTGGGAGCTCACACAGATGCCAGGAAGGGTCCTTGGGACTGGGTTCCAGAGAGCTTGGCAAAGAGAAATGGGCCCTGGGAATTCCAAAGGCAACAGAGCATCCGCCCCAATGGTCAGTGGCCTGGACGGCTGGCTACAGAGAATCAAAGGCTATTATATACAGAGAAGACTTGTGCAAGACTCCTCACTTTTCTGGGCCTCAGCTTCCTCATGTGCAAAACCAGAGCATTTGCTAGTTACTCCATGGTTCCCTCCAGGTTTTGAGTCTAATCTGGAGTTGATGAGGGTCGTGAGCCTGGTGCACCTGGCACCTGGTTCCACAGGCTGGTTCCTTTCAGACCCGGGTGCCCAAGCTGGGTGCAGGTCCTCACCCGTCCATGCCCAGATGCTGCTTCCGACAAGAACTCTGGGAATCCTAACAGACTCTTCTTCTTCCACCTCTTCCTGGTTTGTTGTTGTTTTCTTACGTAATGAGATAATTAAGGGTTGTCTACAATGGACTTTTTCCAAGGTGCTGATGTGATGTCACAACCTCAGATGCATCCTGCGTAGGTCAGTATCCCCACCAGCAGATGAGGCTGGGTTGGTCCTCATTTCTGCTTCTAGAATGAGAAAATGGGAGAATTTTAAAGGGAGATGCTCTCTGATGGGAGGAGAGAGGGAACTTATTTCCCTTCCAAGTAATTTGCTTCTTGAAACCAAAAATTACTCTTCTCCAGAATGTCTTTTACCAGACACCATCTCAGCAGGCAGAGTGGCTGCTGCTTTCTTAGGAAAAGTTGGCCTGATTATTCCATCCACTCCTTTAGAATGTAAATTCATAGGAGGCAAGAACCCCTTTTTTAGAATTTCCAAATGCATCCTGCAAAGAGAGAGAGCAGATAGGGACTGAGAAGCACACTGTTTAGATAAGAAGCAATTAGCCTTTTATATCTGTGCTCTATACATTTTCTATGTGCAGCATCTTTCCAAACTCGTTGTGGCTCCCAGGTGGCAGGTGGATGGATGGGAAGGACTGCCGGCTGTTTCTTACAACACTCTTGCCAATTCCCTTGAAGAGAAAATTCTTCACATGGCTTCTGCATGTACAGTATTTGGGCAGCAAAAAATGATTAAAGTCCGTTTGAAAATGGTTTCATGTGTTGCTTTCTGAAGACGGTTCTTAATTCTAGGAGAGAGAAAACAGGGTTCCAGGTGACTAAACAAGGAGGAAGAAGATGCCTTGTCTGAGAGGCAGAGAGAAGTACATTTCAGAAAAAGGCTGACCTGGGCTTCTGACTCCTGTCTGGGAAATCTGTTGCCACAATGATGTCATTGGGCCATGGAATCTGACTGTTCCAGGCAGCTTCCTGGCTCTGTCTCCCAGGATCCCTGCTTACAAGCCCTCAAAGCCTTCTATTCCCACAGATTCCACAGAGGATGCCCAGAGCCAAATAGAGGGAAAGATAATATGGAGTGGAGCTCCATAAGCAGTGGAGCTAAGGTCACTGCTTTTGACCCACTGCTGCTTTCTGAGCTCTTGGGTCCAGTAGCTCTTCTCAGACTTGTGGCTGGGGCACTCTTGCTTATTTCAGCCACACCTGATACAAGCAGTAAACATAGCTGTTGACCTCCAGTGCTGTGACACCTGGAACACCCCTTCCCCTCCCTCAAGGAGGGACACAGCCACTTCTGGGCAGTGCCATTGTCCTCCTAGGACTGGGTCTGGGAGTACAGAAGATGGACAAAGTATAGCAATGTCATAGCACATGTTTGCCGGGGGAAAGGCGGACATCTGCCATCCCAAGAGCCCTTCAGAGTGACCTCCACTGCTTTGGCTCTGGCCCTTGGCCTTGAAGTTCCAGTGGGCACCACCTCTAGATGTAAGGCCCATGAGACTTATATATAAGCTCTGGTGCTCCCCAGGGTTCTGTCTTTTACTTCTTTCCCACTTCTGCTCTCTGAGACATCTCATGCACTCTCATGAATTTAAGAACTTCTGTGCTTCTAGCCAGTAAAATTTTCAAAAAAAGAAAAAAAAGACAAGAGGGACAGACAACAAAAACTGAGATCCAGAGAAATTCTTCAGACAGAAGGACTACTGTACATACCTCATAGGGTTTTGGGGGGATTCAAGTGAGGTAATACGTTTAAAGTGCTCAGAACGTGCCTGGCACATAGCATTTACTATGTTTACTATTATAAAGGAAATGATGGAAAGGCTGAGATGTAAGAAAGAAATGTGAGCAAAGAAATTAGTAAATATTAATATATACATTATAAAGCTATAATAATGCTTACTTTTTAAAATTAAAAAATATACTAAAATATTGGAGAATAGTAGCACATAAATTGGTCCTTGAAACATTCTTGGAGACTAAAGACATTGAATAACTTCAATTTTCCTTAAGTATCCATTCTAAAATCCATACTAAGAAAATAGAAATAGAACCAAGTAGACTCAAAAATCCTAAATACAAACTATGAAGTCCAATAGTGTATTAAAAAATGATACATCATGATCAACTGGTGTTAATCCCAGAATACACGGGTGGTTCATTAGAAAAATTCACTGTAATTCACCACATCAATAGACTAAAGGAGAAAAATAATTATCCTAATGCAGAAAAAGCATTTTATAAGGTTTAATCCTATTTGTAATAAAACTACTGGCAAATAGAAGGTAACTTTCTTGATTCGATAAGAGACATATACCAAAAAACCTATAGTAAATATTATATTAATGAAAACACTTAACATATTCTCTTTAAGATCAATGCAAGGAGAATCAATGATGTTTCTTGGACCTGTCAGAGAACTGATGCTGCAAGGCAAACTGCTACCTTGAAATCTGGAACGACAAGCACATACAGAGAATTAGAGCTAGTATATGCTTACCAGGAGAACCCACTGGAACCAAAAACTGATGGAACACTTAAATGTTAATATTAACTAATTGCTGGAGGCTAAGTGTGGACTAGTTTGAGAATGACAAACAACTGGAGGCTGGGAAGGGTGCATATTTTTATGGACTTTTTCTCTAGGCACCTACAGTAAAGACCTGAGAAAGATCTAGTAGTTTTATCAGGGTGAGGGGAAGAGAAAAGTTCTGAAAAACATCCAGAGCCTACAGCATGACAAAAGCCTACTCTCCAGGGAAAACACTTAACCAGAGCCCACCCTACCCTGGAGAAGGGCATTTTCCCCAGTCTAGGGCCCTCTAGATTTCCTGTCTCACCTAAGGGGAGAGGAAAAGCTAAGAAACACTTGTGAAAAAAATCACAACACAGGGAAATAGACCCATTAAAAGAATGAGATGCAATCATATTATAGAATGCTTCCTCTGCCCCACAACTTATCCCCATAGGAACAGGGACCTAGTGGCTTACAGTTGAAATAGCTGTAAGACACAGCCTCTGAGAGAAGCCCCAGACACAGCCTCTTAGGGAAGCCCCAAATCAAGAGGTGGAGATAAAGGGGCTTCCCTGGTGGCACAGTGGTTAAGAATCCGCCTATCAATGCCAGGGACACGGGTTTGAGCCCTGATCCGGGAAGATCCTGCATGCCGCGGAGCAACTAAGCCCGTGCGCCACAACTACTGAGCCTGCACTCTAGAGCCCTCGAGCCACAACTACTGAAGCCCATGCACCTAGAGCCCCTGCTCCACAACAAGAGAAGCCACCACAGTGAGAAGCCTGTGCATCGCAACAAAGAGTAGCCCCTGCTTGCCGCAACTAGAGAAAACCCGCATGTGGCAACAAAGACCCAATGCAGCCAAAAATAAATAAAATAAAAATAAATAAATTTATTTTAAAAAAAGAGGGGAGATAAAAATAAGGTCACCAGAGGAATTTGAAATCTATGACACATATAGTTACACTAAATACATCCCAGCTCCTAGCCAGACTAACATAAAATCACACATTAAGGCCTATTTACCTTGGTTCCTGTTACCAATATCCTGTTACCCAATACATGATGTCCAGCTTTCAACAAAATATTAGACATACTAAAGGCAAGGAAAAAACCCAGCCTGAAAAGAAAAAGCTGCAGAACCAGAATCAGATATTATACACAATGGGGAGTTATCAGGCAGACAATTTAAAATAGCTATGTTTAATAGCTATTGTTAATATATTAAGGGATCTAATGAAAAAGACAACATGCAAGAACAGGTGAGTAATGCAAGCATAGAGAGGAAACCTCTAAAAACAAAAAACATGGTAAAAATAAAAATAAACTAGCAGAAATGAAGAATGCCCTTGATAGTCTCATCATTAAATGGGACATGGTCAAGGAAAGAACTAGTGAGCTTGAAGATAAGGCAATAGGAACTTCCCATACTGGAAGAAAAAAAAAAAGTGAAAATAACAGACTGGAACATCCAAGAACTATTGGGGATTTCTAAAAAGGTGTACCATGTACATATTGGGAATACCAGGAGGAGAAAAAGTGGAGCAGAAATATTTGAAATTTGTAATGGCCAAGAATTTTCCAAAATTAGTGACACCAAACCATAGATCTAGGAAGCTCAGAGAATATCAATTAGGATAAATACCAATAAGCTTATACCTAGGCATATCATATTTAGGGGAAAAAAAGATCAATACAAGGAGGCCCATTATCATTATTACCATTTAAAATAGTTCTAGGAATCCTGTACAAAGCCACAAAGACAAAAAAAGAGGCAAAGGATTGAAAAAGGGATAAAGCTATTATTTATAGATAATTTGATTACTACCTAATTAAGAAAAAATTGTTAGAACTAATGAGAGCATTCAGCAAAGTTGCTGGATACAAGGTCACTCTACAAAAATCAGTTGCATTTTTCTGTAACAGCTATAACCAGCAAACATGAGATATTATCCACAATAGAAATTTAAATTATTAAGTAATGACTACTTAAGAATATGTAAGACCTCTATGGAGAGAATTTTCAAACTCTAAGAGTTGATGATCTGAATAAATGAAGAGACATTCCCTATTCTTGGATAAGGCAGTTTAATATAAAGATATTAACTCTCCAAGTTAATCTGTAAATTCAACATAATCTAAAAATTTCAGCTGATATGTTAACTAAACTTACTCTACAACTTATGTGCAATAATATAAGTCTATGAATGGTTAGATCAACTTCTGTTCAAAGAAGAGAAAACTCAAAGATTGGCATGTGTATATCTGGGAAATTAACATATGACAAGAGGGGCACCTTAAAACAACGGGGAAAAGTAGATTGTTTAAAATATGTATTAGGAAAACTGGTTCACTATCTGGACAAAAAAAATCCCTACTGTTGGGCTGCACACCACAGACTTTCAAGCCTTGTAGTTGCCTAGCCTTCAGAGGGAAGAAGAGCCTGGAGACAGTGCTAGAGTCATCAACAGTTTATTGGACAGGGGATCTTACACGTCCAAAGCAAAAGGTCCTGGAGTGACACCCCATTGTATATGACAGGCAGGACATGGCAGCAATCTTCGCTACTTGGGAGGAGACGGAGGCTACCATTTACAGGGGAATTGATGTCAGGTTGGCTCATCAGTTACCAGGGAAACCAGTGGCTGGGGCAGGAGGCAAGCATGTGGGCAGTTACTGACTAAGCCCTATAATTAAGAGGATTGGATAGTTATGTGAGTGAAGCGGGCCCTGGTTGAGCAGGGGATGTACAGAGAGCAAGAGAACAGCCATGCGTGGCCTGACTATACACTCCACCCCTATATACCCTGCACGACCCTTACAATCTTGGTCCACCCCTCTTCCGTGATATCCCTGGGGCCAGGTATGTAGAGGTGCACTGCAACAAGATACCACAAATGCAATACAGACGGCAGCAGCTAGAGAGCATCAGGTGTAAGATACCTACTACACTAAAAACAGGGATTTGCAGGACTTCCCCGGCGGTCCAGTGGTTAAGACTCTGTGCTTCCACTGCAGAGGGACGCAGGTCCAATCCCTGATCGGGGAACTAAGATCTCACATGCCACATGGTGCATGATGTGGCCATAAAAAAAAAAAGGATTCGCCAAGAGGTGGGCGATTTTGGAGCCAGGCACTTGGCATGCAAGACAGAAGGAAGGCGAGAGTCTTCAGTTGTCCCTACATGGGTTGTCACCCAGTCCGTGAACTGATTCCCTCCACTCAGGCTAGGACAAAATGTGAGATGTTTAACAGGCACCGTACAGGGGAGATCATGACCATTACGCAAAATAAAAGCAGTAACAGCATTCTGAGATAATACCACCCCTGCCTGTGGATTCTGTCCTGGCCTGCCATATCATCTGTCCACCCTCTGTCCCCATAGCCAGTGCCGAGTACTGGAGAGGTGGTATAACAACAAACCGCAGGGTTAATATAATGATGTCTTTCTCTAGTAGGGGGCCTGGGTTAATTACCTTAGTAGTTTTAGGTGGGGCCGGGTAGAAGACAGCTGAAATCTGTAAGTCCCTTTCTAATCCTGTTCCCCACGGAGCAGCAAACCCAAACCACCAGGGGCTTACCTGCCAGTCCCAGGGCCATTTTATAACGTATTCCCGCACTATGGGTAGATCCTGTGATAAGGGCAAAAGCGAGTTATTGTCCTGACCAACAGCTGGCAATGGTCCTTCAGTCCTTCGGCGGTCACAGTTGAACTCAGATGGTGTTGACTAGTTGCCTCTGGGTTAACATGGCTTGGGCACTGGAATGATTGCTCCTGGGTTGTTAAGTTATCGTTCGTAGGACTTGAGTTAGCCTCCTGGTCCACATGTTGAGAGCAGGGTTCCCGTCTCAACTGTTGTTTTAAGTAGTCAATTAGCCTGGCAGCAGTGGGCTTGTAAGGTAGGTGGAAATGCTAGTGTATGTCATTTTTATCGGCCCATTCCTGAACTTCATGGCCAGGAAAATGGGATCTTTGGTTGCTATCGATGTCCATGGGGAATCCCATATGTCACACACAGCTGTTCTAGACCCGGAACAGGTTTTTTTTTGCATCGTTCAAAGACTTGGGTAGGCTTTTTATAATGTCCTCCACCTGTTGTAACACACTGTGGACTGAACATAGCTGTTGTCCCATCACACTATATGGTTGCTCCGCCCCCTTCCACAGCTGGGACCAGAAGTCCAAGGGTGCTCTCGTTATTTTGCCGTTGCCACAGGCCTTTACCAAACCCTTCTGAATAACTGGCCATGTCCAATTCACAAGCCTGTCCCTGAGTTAATATCCCTAAAGCCTGTGTCTGTAGTTGTTTAGGGGCTTGTATTTTGTAGATAATCCAGGTCCTTGTGTTTTGTCTGTATTCACCAGCCATCCCTGTGAAGTCAGATGAGTCACAAGCACGGGGCTGCTACTTTTAAACTGGAAGAAGACTCTGAGGTTAACAGAATATCATCAACGTAATGGAAGAAAAAGACATCTCTCATGGTAGTCAGCTGCCACAGGGCCCCACGTGCTAGTGGACGGCCACCAGCATCACCCCCCCCCCCCCAATGTTCCATTCCCCATCCTACTTCCCGACATCCCAGCACTCACAGGTTTCATCAACTTCCTGACTGGTTCACCAATTGTTGGGCTACGCCCCGCAGGCCTGTAAGGCTTGTAATTGTTTAGCCTTGAGATGGAAGAAGAGCCTGGAGACAGCGACAGAGACATCAATAGCTTATTGGAGGGGAATCTTACACGTCCGAAGCAAAAAGTCCTGGAGCAACACCCCACTATGGCAGGCACGCAGGCAGGGCATGGCAGCAACCCTTCGCTACTCAGGGAAGAGGGAGGCTACCATTTACAGGGGGAATTGATGTCAGGTTGGCTCATCAGTTACCAGGGAAACCAGCGGCTGGAGCAAGGGACAAGCAGGTAGGCAGTTACTGATTAAGCCCTACTATTAAGTGGATTGGATAGTCACGTGAACAGGGACTGGTCGAGCAGGGGATGTACAGAGAGCAAGAGAACAGCCATCTTGAGGGAATTCCCTGGCGGTCCAGTGGTTAGGACTCTGTGCTTTCACTGCCAAGGGTGCAGGTTCAATCCCCAGTAGGGGAACTAAAATCCCCCAAGCCGTGCAGTGCAGCCAAAAAAAAAAAAGAGAGAGAGAACAGCCATCTTGAGTGGCCTGATCATACACTCTCCTACACCAAGATGCAAAGATAAGCCCTAGATGGTTTATCTTAGACCCAAGATTGAAAGGTAAATATAAAGTTTTTTTTTTTTTAAGGGATAAGGCATAGTAGTTTTTTGTTTGTTTTTTAATATTTATTTATTTGGTTGCACGGGGTCTTAGTTGCAGCAGGCAGGCTCCTTAGTTGCGGCTCATGGGGTCATTGGTGGTGGCTTGCGGCTCCTTAGTTGCGGCACGTGGGCTCCGCATTTGTGGCATGTGAACTCTTAGTTGCGGCATGCATGTGGAATCTAGTTCCCTGACCAGGGATTGAACCTGGGCCCCCTGCCTTGGAGCACAGAGTCCTATCCACTGTGCCACCAGTGAAGTCCCTAAAATGTAAAGTTAATACGAGAAAAATGTAGGGACTTCCCTGGCGGTCCAGTGGTTAAGACTCCAAGCTCCCAATGCAGGGGGCATGGGTTCAATCCCTGGTCAGGGAACTAAGATCCTGCATGCTGAGCAGTACAGCCATAAATAAATAAATAAATAAAAGAAAAATGTAAAAGAAATAGTTTTGTGAACTAAGGACAAGGAAGAACTTTTAATATTTCAAAAGCACAAATCATACATTACAAACTGTGTAATGTGATTACATTAAAAGTGAGGCTTTCTATTTAATGAATGGCATTATGGACAGAAGTGAATAACCAGATTACAGAATAGTGATTTACAATGTCAAAAATGGCAAGGAATTAATAGCTAGAATGTAAAAGGAAGTTCTACAAATCGACAATAAAAAGAAAACAATGGAAAATGGGCAAAGGAAATGAACAGGCAAACTCCAAAAGTTAATAAGTATATGAAAATAGCCCCAGAATCATTATAATCAGAGAAATACAAATTAAAGCCATAATGAGATATTACTTTATACTTATGATTGATGGGCAAAAATTAGAAAACTGGATAATGCCAAGTGATGACAAGGACATGGAGGTACAATAGGTGTAGCCATTTTGGAAGGAAGCTGACATTACCTGGTCTAATTATGTGCAGACCCTATGACCTATACATGTGTATGTCGATCTATTAAAAGGACATGTACAAGGGATATTCATCGTAGCATTATTTGCGGTGAAGGGTGGCAGGCAGAATAATGAAGCCCCTGAAGATGCCCACACCCTAATGCCCAGAACATGTGAATATGTTAATTTACATGGCAAAAGGGACTTTGCAGATATGACTAAATTTAGGGCTTTGAGATAGGGAGATTATCCTGCATTATGTGAGTGGGCCCAATCTAATGATCTGGGTCTTTAAAAGTGGAAAACTTCCCAGCCGTGGTCAAAGGGAGATGTAATTGCAGAAGGATGGGCAGAGAGATGCAGTGTGACAGAAATTAAAGACCTGAACATATGGAGAGTTAATCATACCCTGTTCATGGATTGGAGGGCACAATATTGTTAAATTGTCAGTTCTTTCCAAATTTCCCTTTAGACTCAATGCACTTTCAGTAAAAATCCCAGCAGGCTTCTTGAAGAAATTGGCATGCTGATACTAAAATTTATTTGGAAATGCAAAGAACATTGAATAGCTAAAGCAATGTTGAAAAGGAAGAACCAAGTTGAAAGACTTATATTACCTGATTGCAAGACTGACTATAAAGTAACAATGGTATTGGCATAAGGATAGATCAGTGGAACAGAACACTGCAGAAATAATTAATTTTTGACAAAGGTGCCAATGTCATTCAATAATCTTTTCAACAAGTGGTGCTGCAACAACTGGATATTTCAGTGGAAAAATATGAACCGCGACCCTTACTTCACATTATACACAAAAATTAACTCAAAATGGATCATAGCCCCAAATAAAAAAGTTAAAATTTAAAAACTTCTACAAGAAAATATAGGAAAAAAATCTTCACAACATTATGGTAGGCAGTGATTTCCTAGAACATAAAAAGCACTAGCCCTAAAATAAAAATAAAAAGATAAATTGGATTTCATCAAAGTTAAAATTTCTTCTCTCTGAAAGATACCATTATGACTCATAAGATGATGACTTAATAAGACAAAGTAAAAATGGGCAAAAGACTTAAACAGATGTGTCACAGAAGAAGATATACAATTCCAATTTGATGGAAATATAAAATAGTATAATCACTTTGGAAAACAGTTTGGCAATTTCTTAAAAATTTCTCATACACTTACCCCAAGACCCAGCAATTCCACTTCTAGCTGTTTATCAGGAAAAATGAAAGCCTATGTCCACCCAAAGACAAAAATGCTCATGGCAGTTTTATTCATAATAGCCCCAAATTGGACACAATACAAATGTCTAATGCATCTGTCAGGGGTCGATCAAAATATAGAAACCACACAGTAATTTGAACAAGGAAATTTTATTTTTTTTACAATGGTGTGTTAGTTTCTGCTTTATAACAAAGTGAATCAGCTATACATATACATATGTCTCCTCCCTCTTGCGTCTCCCTCCCACCCTCCCTATCCACCCCTCTAGGTGGTCACAAAGCACTGAGCTGATCTCCCTGTGCTATGCGGCTGCTTCCCATTAGCTATCTATTTTACATTTGGTAGTGTATATATGTCCATGCCACCCTCTCACTTCGTCCCAGCTTACCCTTCCCACTCCCTGTGTCCTCAAGTCCATTCTCTACGTCTGCGTCTTTATTCCTGTCCTGCCCCTACGTTCTTCAGAACCATCTTTTTTTTAGATTCCATATATATGTTGTTAGCATACGGTATTTGTTTTTCTATTTCTGACTTACTTCACTCTGTATGACAGACTCTAGGTCCATCCACCTCACTACAAATAACTCAATTTCATTTCTTTTTATGGCTGAGTAATATTCCATTTTATATATGTACCACATCTTCTTTATCCATACATCTGCCAATGGACACTTAGGTTGCTTCCATGTCCTGGCTATTGTAAATAGAGCTGCAATGAACATTGTGGTACATGACTCTTTTTGAATTATGGTTTTCTCAGGGTATATGCCCAGTAATGGGATTGCTGGGTCATATGGTAGTTCTATTTTTAGTTTTTTAAGGACCCTCCATACTGTTCTCCATAGTGGCTGTATCAATTTACATTCCCACCAACAGTGCAAGAGGGTTCCCTTTTCTCCACACCCTCTCCAGCATTTATTGTTTGTAGACTTTTTTTTTTTTTTTTTCAAACATCTTTATTGAAGTATAATTGCCTTACAATAGTGTGTTAGCATCTGCTTTATAACAAAGTGAATCTGTTATACATATACAATATGTTCCCATTTCTCTTCCCTCTTGCATCTCCCTCCCTCCCACCCTCCCCATCCCACCCCTCTAGGTGGTCACAAAGCACCGAGCTGATCTCCCTGTGCTATGCGGCTGCTTCCCACTAGCTATCTATTTTACATTTGGTAGTGTATATATGTCCATGACACTCTCTTACCCTGTCACATCTCACCCCACCCCCTCCCCATATCCTCAAGTCCATTCTCTAGTAGGTCTGTGTCTTTATTCCCGTCTTGCCACTAGGTTCTTCATGGCCTTTTTTTTTTCCCTTAGATTCCATATATATGTGTTAGCATACTGTATTTGTTTTTCTCTTTCTGACTTACTTCACTCTGTATGACAGACTCTAACTGCATCCACCTCATTACAAATACCTCCATTTCATTTCTTTTTATGGCTGAGTAATATTCCATTGTATATATGTGCCACATCTTCTTTATCCATTCATCTGTTGATGGACATTTAGGTTGCTTCCATGTCCTGGCTATTGTAAATAGAGCTGCAATGAACATTTTGGTACATGACTCTTTTTGACCTATGGTTTTCTCAGGGTATATGCCCAGTAATGGGATTGCTGGGTCATATGGTAGTTCTATTTTTAGTTTTTTAAGGACCCTCCATACTGTTCTCCATAGTGGCTGTATCAATTTACATTCCCACCAACAGTGCAAGAGGGTTCCCTTTTCTCCACACCCTCTCCAGCATTTATTGTTTGTAGACTTTTGATGATGGCCATTCTGACTGGTGTGAGGTGATACCTCATTGTAGTTTTGATTTGCATTTCTCTAACGATTAGTGATGTTGAGCGTCCTTTCATGTGTTTGTTGGCAATCTGTATATCTTCTTTGGAGAAATGTCTGTTTAAGTCTTCTGCCCATTTTTGGATTGGGTTTTTGTCTTTTTTTGATATGGAGCTGCATGAGCTGTTTGTAAATTTTGGAGATTAATCCTTTGTCAGTTGCTTCATTGGCAAACATTTTCTCCCATTCTGAGGGTTGTCTTTTCATCTTGTTTATGTTTTCCTTTGCTGTGCAAAAGCTTTTAAGTTTCATTAGGTCCCATTTGTTAATTTTTGTTTTTATTTCCATTTCTCTAGGAGGTGGGTCAAAAAGGATCTTGCTGTGATTTATGTCATAGAGTGTTCTGCCTATGTTTTCCTCTAAGAGTTTTATAGTGTCTGGCCTTATATTTAGGTCTTTAATCCATTTTGAGTTTATTTTTGTGTATGGTGTTAGGGAGTGTTCTAATTTCATTCTTTTACATGTAGCTGTCCAGTGAACAAGGAAATTTTAATGTTAAAAATTATTAACTCTACCACTGTAGAAGGTTTAAAGAGAAATCTATAGAATATTCTAAAGCTGAGGGAGTGTCCAAGGGAAGAACAAATTGGAAGGGGCCCTATCCTTCAATCAGGAATTCAAACCTTGTTGAAAAATTTGTAATGCGATGTGAGGTGCCCCGGGAGCCCAAGCCAGGCCTGGTCCATAGCCTCCAGGCAATTAGGAAACATCCCTCTGGGGTACTGGCTGGCAGGGAGCACCTTGGGAGAGTCTGAGTCAGGAACCTACTTGCAGGCTGAGTGATGAAGTCCTAGGATGTGTGTGCCCATGTCTGGAGGGGCACTGGAAACAGCCTTCCAGGGAGCTGGTGGTGGAGGCTGGCAGGTTGGTGCACCGGGAAATCAGAGGCCTGCTCATCAGCAGGATGGTGCCTGAGGTGCATAGAGTCCGCCACGGGACGCTCCAGAGAGGTGGACACGGGGCTAGGCCTGGGGCTGTGAGCTCACAGGCATGTTCTGGACACACAGCTGGGACATAACATTAATGGATGCTCCCATGGACATGCCTCTGGCAGCAGTGCACGTGGAGGTAGAGAAGCAAACAGAAGCACACTGGATCCCGGAAAAGTTTCTTCTTCCTGCAGTGTCCCTCCACAGCTCCATCTACTGACACAGCTTAATATTGGACTCACTGCAAAGGAGAAACGCGAAAAGGGAGCTCTCCAACTATCCCAGAGCAGGTATTGACGGGTAGGTTTGGAGTTGACAGGCAGCAAATTGACAACTGTTGCAACAGGTGCAATAGAAAAGTAATTTGTGGAAGATTAGTGTAATGGGATACCACTCAGCACTAAATAGAATGAACTACTGATATAGGCAACAGCACAGACGTATGGCAAAAACGGCACGTTGAACGAAAGAAACCAGACACAAGAGTAAATACTGTCATATGAAATTCTAGACCACATCAGACTCATTTATAGGGAAAAATGTCAATCAGTGTTGCCTGAGGATTTGGGGTGGATGGTATTGACTGCAAAGGATCACAGAGGAATTTGGGGGAGATGATAGAAACATTCTAAATGTATCTGGATTGCGGTAGTGGTTACATAGGTGTATGTATTTATCAAAATGCATCCAACTGTACCCTTAAAATAGATGTTTTGTTCTGATCACCACAGTGAGTTTAATGAGCACTCATCATCTCATATAGATACAAAAATAAAAGAAAAAGAAAAAAATATTTTTTCCCCATGATGAGAACTCAGGATTTGCTCTTGTAACAACTTTTATATGTAACATACACCAGCGTTGATTATATTAATCATGTTGAGGATGCATTTTATTTTATGTAAATTATACCTCAGTAGTGTATATTTTAAAAATATCATCTATAAATCAGATACCTGTGCTTGTGTAGGATGTAGAACACCATTGCCTTCCAAACCCTGCTACCTTGTAAATTCCAGGATAAAGGCCTTTTGAGAAAATCACAGCTTTGATCCAAACACTGGAAACCTCCCTCTTCCTGCAGGAGGTGGATTCTCAGAGCGGAAAAGCCTTAGAGGTCATAGAGGATTATTCTGGATTATTCCTGGGAAACAGACGAGATGGTGGGCCTGGAAGGAAGTTGCCCAGGAAAGTCCAATCATGTTCTCTCTGGGGGATAAGCCCCTGCATTCTTCTCTAGCTCAGCCATCACTGGTCCTGCATCTTTCATGGTTTGGTCATAAGCACAGGTGATGTGAGGGGACAATGACAAAGGGAGATGCCCTTCAAGACTGGCCAGCCCACCAGGCAGGGATAAGGGATGCAGGAGGCGCAACTTGCCTAAAGAAAAGGAACTCACTAAAGATCCTGACAGCGTCTGAAAGTGGGAGGCATCATGGATTGACATATAACAGTAACAACTGTGAATGGTAACACTAACAATTATGAGAACAAATTGTAAAGAAGTTGCAGAAGTCTGGCATGCAGCTCCTTTATAAATGAGGCCTAATGATAGGTAGTGACCCAGTAGCTAATGTTTGCTGGTGCTGGTGGTCGAGTGGAGAGCCCACAGTCTTGATTTGTATGTGTGTAGTTGCCTCAAAACTCCACAAATCTGTAAAATATAGGCTGGTTATAAAAGTCTTCACCTCAGCAAAACCAAAAGAAATCTTGTGAGTTTGAGAATTTCAGTTCCTAGGTCTCAGGCATATCAATGGCCCAGAGGGGGTTTACTGAACTTGCCTTACAAATATATGTATACAATGAACAATTTCTCCTCCTAACAAGAACACTTAATGTGAATAACAGAAGATTGACTAGAGCACCTTTTAACTCAGTGCTCCTAGTGCTGGGCACCCATCCCAGCGAGCTCCCACATGGCATCAAAATTGGGCATGACCCCGATGTTCATAGCAGCACTATTCACAAATAGCCAAGACATGGAAACAACCTAAATGTCCATCGACAAATGAATGGATAAAGAAGATGTGGTACATATATACAATGGAATATTACTCAGCCATAAAAAAGAATGAAATAATGCCACTTGTAGCAACATGGATGGACCTAAAGATTATCATACTAAGTGAAGTAAGAAAGACAAATATCATATGATATCACTTATATGTGGAATTTAAAATATGACAAAAATGAACTTATCTATGAAACAGAAACAGACTCACAGACATAGAGAATAAACATGTGGTTGCCAAGGGGGAGGAGAAGTGGGGGAGGGATGGAGTGGGAGTTGGGGGTTAGCAGATGCAAACTAGTATATATAGAATGGATAAATAACAAGGTCCTACTGTATAGCACAGGGAACTATATTCAATATCCTGAGATAAACCATAATGGAAAAGAACATAAAAAAGAATGTATATATATGTATAACTGAATCACTTTGCTGTACAGCGGAAATTAACACTACATTGTAAATCAACTATACTTCAATAAAAAAAGAAAGAAAAAAGTGAGCGTGTGTAAGGATGGTCGTTTTGGAATTGTCCGCCATGGTGGAGAGTTAGAGGTAATCTAGGTATCCATTTGTCTGGGGAAATGGATGAGTATAACATGGAGGAGACACTCAGCGGGATACAGTGCAGAAGTTAGAAGCACAGATGACATACACACACATAGATAGATCTTAGAAATAGAGTGCTGGGTGAAAAGGCAGTAAACAGAATAAAGTCTAGCATATAATACCATGTATGAAAATTAAAAGTACAGCTCAGGGGGCTTCCCTGGTGGCGCAGTGGTTGAGAGTCCGCCTGCCAATGCAGGGGACACGGGTTCGAGCCCTGGTCTGGGAAGATCCCACATGCCGCGGGGCAACTGAGCCCGTGAGCCACAACTACTGAGCTTGCGCGTCTGGAGCCTGTGCTCGGCAACAAGAGAGGCCACGATAGTGAGAGGCCCGCGCACTGCGATGAAGAGTGGCCCCCGATTGCCGCAACTAGAGAAAGCCCTCGCACAGAGGCGAAGACCCAACACAGCCAAAAATAAATAAATTAATAATAATAAAAAAAAAAGTACAGCTCACAGGGACTTCCCTGGCAGTCCAGTGGTTAAGACTTTGCCTTCCAGTGCAGGGGGTATGGTTTTGATCCCTGGTTGGGGAGCTAAGATCCTACATGCCTACAGCCAAATACCCAAGACAAAACAGAAGCAATACTATAACAAATTCAACAAAGACTTTAAAAAATGGTCTGCATCAAAAAAATCTTTAAAAAAAAAGTACAGCTCACAAAATAATACCACATATTTTGCAAGAATACACACACATACACGTCAAAATATTTTGAGAGTTTTTTTTTTTTTAAATAAGGGGAGTAGAAGTGAGAAATGGGCATAAAAGGGAGTATCTAAATGAACAAGAAAGGGACCTTGCACAGGCTGATGATAAAAGCATGTTATGAACTGTGGCCAAATGGACCTCAACTGATCGACATGTTATAGAAGCAAACCGATAGCTCCAAACCAAGAGTTTTGGACTGTATAAAAGGGCCGAGAGAACACAATGTCTCAGGAGAATTCCATTCACACCATCCTCAGGCCAAAGCTGCCTCGTGCTACCGAGCTGATCTCTGTACAGGGTTATGGCGACTGGGAACTGTTAGCACAGGACAGCGTGTGTCTGCGTGTGTATCAGTGTCCGTGACATCGGTGTTGAGATGCACATGGGTTAGAATTCAGAGTCCACTTGCAGTTTTCCCTAAGCTTTACTCCCTGTGGAGTCTCTTATATAAAAATAATACGATCTCCATTTACATTTGATGTAAGGAATGGGAATGGAGACATACGCTAAACTCAGGCAGCAAGATAACCAAGACATGGGAGCAGCTGAGAACCCCATCTTGAGAAAGAGACCCTTACCTGAGGGAGGTGCCCCTCCAGGTTGTATGCCTGCTGGTCATCTTCCAGTATCCCCCATGTCCACCAGGTCACCAGGATGCTGCGTACCACATTCCCAGGAGTTCTGTGATGGGCAAGGTGCCCCACTGGTAGGGACACAAGGCCCCATGATGGAATCATCAGGCCTGGTGAGGGCTGGTTGGGGTAGATGTCCTAGCAGGAGCAGGGGGTGCTTATCTGGGCCCAAGGCCCATGCAGGTTGGGGAAGAAGCAGGGTGCGGAGGAGGGGCAGGGGTCAAGGGAGGAGTGTGGGAGAAGAGGGGAGCAAGGCGGAAGGGGCGGCGAATGAAAGGGAGAGGGAGAGGAGGAAGGCAGGTGGTAGGAGGAGCAGGGCGACAGGCCAGGGTAGAGGTGACCCAGGCAGGGAGGTGGGAAGGGGCAAAACTGGTAAGAGGAGGGAGACAGTCTGGGCATGTGGTAGGAAGAGGACCAGTTTGGTCTGAGTAGCTGGTGACTGAGGCAGGCACAGGGTGAAGAGACAGGGAAGTCTTAGGGACAAGAGTCAGGACAGGAGGAAGGAAGTGAGCTGAAAGCGGAGCTGGGGCAAGAGGAGAAGGATGAGGAAGAGGAGGTTGAACAGGAATGAGACAGGGCAGCTTCTTCTTCATGGCTCTCCGCTGAGAAGTGATGGGCCCAGTGTTCTGCATTCTTTCTTTGCTTGATGCCATTATGACTCAGATTCCATCAACAGAGAGTCCAAAATTCTCTGACATTTTGACTTGGAAGATACCTTTGAGATCCATGAGTACAGCTTTCTCCATCTTATAAATTAAGAAACAAAGGCCCAGAGGGTTGTCCAAATTCACCCAACAGTTAGTTAGGGGCATAGTTTGGGTAGAATCCAATCCAGAGCTCATAAAAACAATCCCAGGATGACCAGGGAGTGGGTCAAAGTGCAGGGCTCTCCAGCGTGTGGAGGGGGCCCCTCTGGTCATTAGCGCTCACCCTGGATAGAGGCAATGGAGGTGCCCACTCTCCATCCTTGAAAGGCACCTTCTATCCCTGTCTAGCCATCGTCAGAACCTGCAAGAAGCCTCTTATCTTCCCACCATTGAAAAGCCCGCTGCATATGCACAGAAAAGGACTGAACATGAAGGAAACACTAATGCTGACCGGTTCACCAAGCAATAACTGAGCTCAAACGGCACTGGGGTATGGGCACTGGGGGAAGAAGGACCTGTAGCAGGGGGATGGGGACGGGTCAAGGAGGATTTA
Source organism: Balaenoptera acutorostrata (assembly GCF_949987535.1). Taxonomy (NCBI): domain Eukaryota; kingdom Metazoa; phylum Chordata; class Mammalia; order Artiodactyla; family Balaenopteridae; genus Balaenoptera; species Balaenoptera acutorostrata. Next base: position 33,345,524 of record NC_080064.1, on the reverse strand, counting down.
GAGCCTCCCTCTAGTCATTGCATTAGACGCTCCCACACGTTTCTCACTGTTTGTCTCATTAGACGTTCACCAGACAGGGATGTTACCTCCATTTTAAGGAAGAAGAAACTATGCCCAGAGAGGCAAAGACACTTGCCCAGGGCACACAGCCTTGAGTAGCAATACCAAGGCCAGAATCCTGGCACCTGGTTCTGTGCTCTTTCCATTAAACGACTACACTGGGAAGTGGGATGGGAGCACAAGGGGACAAGCCCCCACACCAGAATGAGAATTTGGTTGAGTTTAGAATTTTAGGTTCCATGTTATTTTCTCTCAGAAATTTGAAGCTATTGCTTCACTGTATTTTTAGAATGAGTATTGTAAATTTTCATCTGAACTCTGAAGTCAACATGATGCATACTCCATTGATAGGGAATCTGTTTTCTTTGTGCTTTTAAGATTTTTTTCTTAATCCTTGGTTTCTGAAATTTCATTACAATATCCCTTTTTCAGTTTATTCTGCCAAGTCCTTGGTGAGGCCTTTCCATTTGAGGGTTTCATGAGTTCTGGGAAATCCCTTTGAGAATTGCTTGAGAGGTCTCTCTTCTCCAGTATCTTCTCTTCTTCTGGAATTCTCATTTGATGGATGTTGAAACTTCTGGACCTGTCTCTTAACTTTTCTTTAAAACATTTTATATCTTTGTGTTTGGGGGATATCTTTTGAAAGAATTCCTCAGCTTAATCTTCCAGCTCACTGATCTCATCTTCACCTGCATCCATGCTGCTATAGGGTCTCTTCTAGTGAATATTTTATTTCAGATTAAGTTTTTGATCTCCAAGCTCTTTAGCTGATTAATGTCTATGATGCTATAACCTCTTTCATCTCTGAGAAGACTAATTTTTCTGAAGTCCTATTCTGCTTGCTCTGTTTCCTTGGGCTCTTCTGTCTCTGTTGTGTCTCTCTCGTCTATGATTTTAGAATTCATTAAATGTTTAGGATTCTTGTGCACTCATTTTTGTCACTGACATGTCCTGTTAACTAACCTAGTTATGGTTTTCAGGGATTCCTAACAGTTTCTGGTCCACTGGAAGAAACGCTTGTTGGTTACTAGCATTGTAATAGATTTATTAAAATATTTTTTCTTTCTTTTCTATGATTCAGGGCAGAAGAGGGAAGCTATAGTATTATTAAGCCTCCCACCTGGGACCAGAACTTCTGCTTTATCAGTGTATTCTGTGCTGTTACCTTATATATGTATGTATATGTGTGTGCATGCACCTTTCCCTGAACTCTTAATAGGCTGTATTAATTAGCATTCTCCAGAGAAACAGAACCAATAGGAGACATAGATAGATATGGATATAGATAGATATAGATTATATAAATTTATGTTAATTATATTATAATAATATATTAGTGATAATATATTATTATAGTATATGTATAGTCATAATATATTATATATTTAGATAACATTTATAACATGTTTAATTAAAATAATATATTAATGTGATACTTACTATATAGGAATTTATTATAAGGAGTTGGTTCATACAATTATGGAGGCTGGCAAATCCAAAAACTGCAGTGTGGGCCCACAGGCTGGAGACCCAGGCAAGCTGATGTTCTAGTTTGAGTCTGGAGGCCATTTGCTGGAGAATTCTCTCTTGCCTGGAGGAGGCCAGTCTTCTGTTCCATTCAGACCTTCAGCTGATAAGTTGAGGCCCATTCACACTATGGAGGGCCATCTGCTTTAACAAAAGTCCACCTATTTAAATGCTAACCTCACCCCAAAACACCCTCACAGAATAATGTCCTTGTTGATTGTTAGGACCTTTATATATAATCCAGTTATTAATCCTTTGTCGGTTTTAGATGTTGCACCTATTTCTTTACAGTCTGTCATTTGCCTTTTAGTTTATGGAATCTTCTGTAAAGACATTTTCATTTTTGTGTAGTTAGGCTTGCCTAAGTCTTACTTCATGATTTGTGTTTACCTCAGGAAAACCTGACAACCACTAGGTTACAACAAAAATGTTCTCCTTTGGTTCCCCTAAAATGTTTACATTTAGCTCTTTAAGGCAGTAGAAGTAGAGGTTAGGAACCTGGATGCTGAAAGAGACTGCTTGGGTTGGAATCATGGCTCCCATTATGAGTATGCTGAAATAAAATTAGTTTCATATGAATTTTGCCTACTTAATCAACAAATATCTTTTAAGCACATATTTGATGCCAGACACTGTTTATATAATACAGCAGTAAACAAAACAAAAACCCTTACCATTATGGAACTGACACTCTAGTGGATAACAAGCTAACATTTACTGAGCCCTCACTACGTCACTCACTTTACTAAATCATTTAATCCTCATAACAACCTTATAAGGTAGGTACTATTATTATTCCCATTTTTCCGATGAGGAAGAGGAGGCATGGAGAGGTTAAATGACACCTCCCCACCCCCACCCCAAGGCCACACAACCAGTAAGTGGCAGGGTCAGGGTTTGAACTTGGGCGTCCCATCTCCAGAGCATGCGCTTCAAGCCCTCACAACACTATGCTGTCTTCTTCCGTTGTCCAGAGGCGACATCTGTGAGGGTTAGGCTCGTTTCATACGGCCAAATAGCTTTCAAAAAAGGCAATGCCAGTTTAGGATTCCATCAATCCTTCACTCATGCTAGCAATTTTTATTTAGCAACTCCTATGCTGGCATTCAGTGAGGGACAAGACAGACACAATCTGTTGTCACAAAGTGATTACCATATAATGGGGACACAAATAAACAAAAGGTCCTTAGGAAACATGTGCCCAGTGCTGACAGAGGAGACACTGTCAAGCACTAGGAGCGTACCTGTGTCAGACTTGGTGGTTCAGGAAAGAGAGAGCAAACTTCTCAAGTGAGCTTGTAAGAAGAATGGCATCGCGCGGGTCACGTGGCTGGGGAGGAGCCTATGCGTGAGTAGGGGCTGGGAAGAAGAATTAGCTGCGCCAGTGGGGTGGGGTTATTATGGCAGCAAGGTCGGTGAAAGGAAATAATAACGAAGACCTGGTGGCGAGAGAGAGCAATGGAGGTTTAATTGAGTTTACAAGCTCCTTACAAGCGGAGTTTTAGGGAGTTTCTGCAAGAGATGATGCAGCAGTCCCTTCTAGAAAGGCTTGGTAAGCCACCGGAAAGAGAATGGACTTCATTCTATGAAAGGTGGGGAGGCTCCGAAGGCTATTAAGAAAGAGAAAGACATTTCTTTTTTCTTAATTAATTAATTAATTTATTTTTGGCTGTGTTGCGTCTTTGTTGCTGCGCGCGGCGAGCGGGGGCTGCTCTTCGTTGCGGAGCGCGGGCTTCTCATTGCAGTGGCTTCTCGTTACAGAGCACGGGCTCCAGGCGTGCGGGCTTCAGTAGTTGTGGCGCACAGGCTTAGTTTCTCCGCGGCATGTGGGATCTTCCCGGATCAGGGCTCGAATCGGTGTCCCCTGCCTTGGCTGGCAGATTGTTAAGCACTGCGCCACCAGGGAAGCCCGAGAAAGACATATTTAGAATCATGTTTTAGGGACTTCCCTGGCGTTCCAGTGGTTAAGAATCCGCCTTCCAATGAAGGGGACGTGGGTTCGATCCCTGGTCAGGGAACTAAGATCCCACATGCCACAGGGCAACTAAGCCCACACGCTGCAGCTACTGAGCCTGCACGCTCTAGAGCCCACGCGCCACAACTAGAAAGAAGCCTGCGTGCTGCAACGAAAGATCCCTCATGCTGCAACGAAGATCCCGTGTGCCTCAACTAAGACCCGATGCAGCCAAAATAAAATTAAAAAAGAAAAAATACCAGAAACATGTTTTAGAAACACTACTTTGACTCCAGTGTGTGAAATAAAGTGACCGAGGAAGCAAATTCAGTGAAGAAGCTATTGCACTGAATCAGGAGAGAAAAGTTGTAGAGTGGCCTCAACTTGGCCAGGGCATAGGGATAGTGTGGGCAATTTGAGATGAATTAAGGAGGCAGAATGGGCAGAACTTGCTGGCTCACTGGAGCGAGATATGGGGAGAAGTAAGCTTAACACTCAAGTTTCTGGTTTAGGAAACAGGGTGGATGGGGAATACTGGAAGAGCAGGCTTGTTTCGGGGGAGAAGGCATGGGAAGGTGATGGGTCCTGGTTTTGACCTATTAGGAATCGTGTGCATTGCAGGACATCAGTTGGCATTTGGGTGGTCTGCCAGAAGCTCAGGAGAGAGATCTGAACTATGGTTGCCCTTTTGAGAGGATTCTGCAGAAATATAATCTTCAAAAGGTGTGTAGAGTGAGAAGGGACAGCACCTGGGACCAAGGAACAGCAGTTATGGCCCAAGACACACTGAGGTGCCCACAGAGGAGACTGGAAATGGCAGTTCGAGAGGCAGGAGGAAACCCAGAAGCAGGGGGCATCATGGAACCCACGGGAAGAGAATGTTTTAAGATGAAGGGAGCAATCAGGAGGGGAAATAAGGGCTTTCTGCATTTAGCCAGAAGATGGTGAGAGCAATTTTAATTCAGAGTCAAAATAGCTGGTCAGGGACTAGGAATAACTCCTTAGAGTACCTGCATCTCCAGCCTTTCTAAAGATGCTGAAGCAAGCTGCCTTCCCTCAAACCCACCCTACACTGGAGAATTAAGGAAAATGGGTTCAGTGGAGGAAATAATCCATTAAGCTATCCACCCTCATGGGTATGCTTTAGGAGATTTGGGGAAAAACCCATAAGTGAATCAAGGTGATTGGCTTTCCAGGGTGGTTGTAACCCAATCCCATCAAGGAACTCCCTAAAGGTGGCAATAAATAGAGCTGTGTGGAGGGAGTGGGTTCTTCCTTCCAGGGGGAGGCAGCCTGGGGCCTGAGTGAGCCCTGCTCATCAGGGAGCACCCTTCCTTGTAAGCCTTGCTCAGCACAGCTTTCTGCCTGCTCTGGTGAGTCTCAGCCTGGTAGAAGGGGCTTCCTTCCCGGCTTCCTTTTGTAAAATTATGCTCACTCTTTGCTCTCTATGCCTTAGGCATGAGGGCACCCAGAGAGGTTATCTTAAGAAATACAGCCTCTCGGCTCCTGCTGGTTTAAATGGATTTGGACTTGAATTGGAAGGTTTCCCCACTTAGGTCAGAGAGAATATGGCGGAGCAGAGGTTGTTGAAGCTACAGTGGTGGTGTTTGATCCACAGTGGGCTTTAGGAGCTGTGAGGCAGGATTGCTCTGCCTGCAAGTCAGATGCAGACGCCTGCGCTCTGGACCTCAAAATATAGGCCTGGGGAAAAAAAAGAAAAAGAAGAAGAAACAAAATATAGGCCTGGAACCTGCTAAGCTCTGTGGCCTCGATGTCTCTGCCAACAGCTGGTGTCAGGGTCTCTCCCTGTGCTCAGGCCAGGTTGGCAGGGAGGACGTGCCCCCAAGCCAAGGCCCTCCGTGCCTCTTATTTTGTGTGGAGGCAGGAGGGCAAAGCAGGATATCTGAATTCTGGGAGGTGGGACCTGGGCAGGGCGCGGGGTGTGGTGTCCACCTCCACTCCATTTTTTCACAACAAACAAACCAATCAAATAAGACCTTTCGTTCCTTCAAAAAAATAAAATAAAATTATTAAACGCCTACAGCACTGAAAGCCACAAACTCTACCCTCATGGGGCTTACAGTCTAGTGGGGAAGAGATATGATAAAATAATAAATATATAAAATATAAATTATCCAGGATATTTCACATTGACTGGTGCTCTGGAGAAAAATAAAGCAGGGGAGAAGGACAGGGGGAAACAGGGTTGTAGGGAAGGCGTTTAGGAGATGCCCGTGTCTTAGAAAACCCTTCACATCAGTAGACAGGAGCTCCTGTAATTTTAGTTGCTGAAGTACTTCGTTTTCAGGTTGTGCCACGCTTATTTATCAACCTCCCCACTTTTATGATGGTTTCCCATCTTCCCTTGTTATGAATCGTTTGACAATTGTTGTATAGCACTCTTTAGATTCTAAGACTATCTTTTAACATTTCTGAAGTCAGCATGTGCTTTATATTTCCTCGCTAGGTTCCTGGATTCCAGCAGCTGGTTTTGGTGTCCTGCTTCCCTCTTCATCCCTAGCTGGCCCACCCTCTGCACCCTCAGCTCAGGTGCACATGGCCTCCAGAGGCAGCAGACCCAAGCCCCAGAGCGTTCCCCTCAGCTTGGAGGGAATCCAACAGAACCAGCGGGTATGGCTGGTGAAGCTTCCTAAATACCTGTCACAGCAGTGGTCCGAAGCTTCTGGAAGCGGTGAAGTAGGGAAGCTGCAGATTGCCAAAAATCAAGGGAAGTCTGAAATCTCATTTATTTTGAATAAGGAACTTACAGACATTCGGGGTACAGATGGACAACCTGCCCCGGTCGTCGCTCCCAGGGAGCATCAGCTTGTCTTGCAGGGGGTCAGAGGGCAGGTCCTCACAGCGCTGACTGAGCGTGCACCGGATCAGCTCTCCCTGGAAGGAACGGTGGTACATCGGGGAGAATGCAGACCTGCTCTGAGTGAAAACTACATGAGGCTGAAGAGAAGGCAAATAGAGGAGTCTTCCAAACCTGCCAGAACTGTACAGAAACTGGAGAAGGTAGTCACGACCAATTATAAACCTGTTGCCAATCATCAGTACAATATTGAATATGAGAAGAAAAAGAAAGAAAATGGAAAGAGAGTGAAGGCTGATAAAGATCAAGTTTTAACCTTGCTTTTTGCTGCCTTTGAGAAACACCAGTATTATAACATAAAGGACTTGGTTGGCATCACTATGCAACCTGTGGTGTACCTGAAGGAAATCTTGAATGAAATCGGTGTTCGGAATGTAAAAGGGCCCCACAAAAACACATGGGAGCTAAAAGCAGAGTACCGGTATTATCTGGCAGCGGCCAAGAGTGAGTGAGACAGCCCTTTGTCAAGAAGCGCCAATATGAGTGTGACAATCTTCTGACGCTAAAAGTGATGTGAGGCTGTGCTATTATTGCTAAGAGTTAGGGTGGTTAAATATCTTTTTAAGTATTCACATTTAGATTGTAAAACAGGGAAATAAAAAAAGATGTAAACTGAGAAAATGTTGTCTGAGGACTGCCCGTCTTTGCTGCATCCCCAGAGAGCTCAGCTCCTCTCAGTCTAAAGAGAAGTGTCGGGCTTCCCTGGTGGTGCAGTGGTTGAGAATCTGCCTGCTAATGCAGGGGACACGGGTTCGAGCCCTGGTCTGGGAAGATCCCACATGCCGCGGAGCAACTAGGCCCGTGAGCCACAACTACTGAGCCTGCGCGTCTGGAGCTTGTGCTCCGCACGCAACAAGAGAGGCCATGATAGTGAGAGGCCCGCGCACCGCGATGAAGAGTGGCCCCCGCTTGCCGCAACTAGAGAAAGCCCTTGCACAGAAACGAAGACCCAAGACAGCCAAATAAATAAATAAATAAATAAATAGTAATTAAAAGGTGCTAATAATTAAAAAAAAAAAAGAGAGAGAGAGAAGTGTCATCAGAAACTGGACAGGGGTGGGGCCAGGGGTGGGCCTGGGGTGGAGGGTAGGGTTGGCTGGGGTAGGGGTGGAGGCAAGCAAATTCTACGTTCTAAAATTACCGAAGAACACAGTTTTTGAAATGTTTAAAACATATGGTCCTTTCATATGCAGAAACATCAATGAAAAAATATTTAGAGTAAGAGAGTGAGATAATTAAAACTGGCAGTTGGCAGGTAGAGGAGGATGGCCTCCGACTGATGGAGTGGAAACAGGCTGTATTAGAGATCCTTTCCTTACTTCAAGGGAGTTGTGAGTTGTATCTTAAATTTGGATCCCTGATCATTGCCTGAAACATCTTTTAAAGAGATTCCACTCTGGCAGCAAGCACTGAAATGAAAATTGACAAGAATAATGGCAACAATGACAATAATAATGGCTAACATTTATGCACTTGGTGTAAGCTAGGTGCTGTGCTTAGGACTTGATGTCATTTTTTAGATAATTTTTTTCTTTCAGCAGCTCCACGAGGGAGATGTGGAGTCTCTCTTCTGCTCTCCCACCCCATCCTTCAAAGGCTGCTGAGGGATGTGGGGTTGAGGAAGGGTTTTTATTTTTTATTTTTATTTATTTTGGCTGTGCCGGGTCTTAGTTAGACGTGGAAGTTTAGAGGCCAGAGGAGGTCTGTTTCACTGCGTTGTTTAGGGTGCTCTGCTGCACAGGGACCGGTCTCATTCCCGGAATGTGCCGCGACAAGGGGTACAAATGTTTCCTCTGGGCCAGGAGCTAGAGAGGGAATTGGCGTGCTGTTATCTAGGGTCCAACAGGGCTGTCTGGAGGGGTGGAGAGACCTTGGTCGACGTAGGCTGAGAAGTGGCATCTGATGCCAGGGTTGCGGAAGGAATCATAAGCAGACACCTAGAGCAGAGGTGCCTTCCTCTGCGTCAGGCTTACTGAAGGAGAGCTGTGTCAGTGATGGGAAACCTCCGAATAACCAGCTCAGCACCTGTGAGAGCACTGACCTTCTTCATCTACCAGAGCCAACCAGAGTGCCAGCTTACACCAGAAGGCTTGAAATCAGATCTCAAGAGTACCACTTCACATACTACTTTCCTTTCTCCTCCATCCTTACACGTTGGCGGGTCCCAAACAGTGGTTAGTGAATAGGGGAGGAGACAGCAGGAAGCGAGGAGGGAGCAGAGTGATGAAGCTGTTCCCACGTGGGGAAGGTGAGAGGGCTCAACCCTGAGTCATGTCTGGGTGTTCTTATCACCGTATCAAGACTGTTTGGGACCTAAAGTGACTGTAGCGCTATTTATTTCCTAGAGAAGAAAAGGGCGGGTCTGCCAGAGTCTCTTCCAGGGAAGGAGGTTACTCCATAAATGAATATTATAGAGATGGTAAGAAGTAAAAAGAAAATTAGTTTGATTAAGTCTTGAATGTTGCTTATTCAACTGGTAGGGGGAGTAACTCTAGTCAGGGGAGTAACGTGAAGGCAGTCAATGTTGTGTGACTTTATTCCAACAACAATCAGCTGCTGAGTACAGCTGCTGAGTACAGGCCCAGAGTCAGAGTTGGGGTTATCAAGGGTTGGAGGTTTTCTAGGTTAGTATGATGGGTGGAGAGAGGGGAGAGAGTTGAAGCTTTTTACAAAGATTTATAATGATGGAAAGGTGGAAAGTGGAGACAGGAGGGGAGAGACAGATAGTGGAAAGTAAACGGCATCAAGTCCTGGGAGACCCCAGTGGGGTTGAAGAATTATTGGAGTGTAGGTACCAGAGAACCTGAACTGGAAAGACGGGAGGTGGTGGTCAGTGATGTTAAGTAACTTCTGTGAAGTCATAAAGCCACCAAGAGGGGAGATGGTGGCCTTCCGTCAGTTAGACTGGTAGTCCCCAACTCACGCTCATTGTTTCTGTTCTATTACGACCACTTGGAATAAATCTGACCTTTCCATCTTCATAACATTCCCTCCTGGAAACTATGGTGTCAGCTTGAATGAATACTATATTTTCTACCACCAATTTTCTCCTTGTTTTCTATAGTTTTTCTAGGAAATAGCTCTTAGGTCCTCCCATACTCTCCCTTCCCACTTATGCTGAGCTAGGTCTCCATCTGTCACATACTTTCTAAATAATGTCTCTGCCTGAAACAACCAGTTTTGTTTATTCCACACCTGGTATAAAACCTTAAGTGATTCCTTATTCACTGCTTCAAGTCATAGATGTCTACCTAATTTTCTAGGCCATCCACACTTTCTTCTGCTATTACTGAGAGCCTTCCATGAAATCTGAGTTCCAGTTACTCATAGAAGATGAATAAAGGGAATCATGCTCTATGTGATCTCATTGATGTCCTCAAAAGTAACAATTCTTATTGAAGTTTCAGAATGCTCTGAGTGATGCATATAGTGCTGGCCAACCTGGGCTAGCTCCCAGAGAGGACACGCATTTCCAGTCCAACACAGAGGGGCACAAGGAGGAGGAATGAGCAGACCAGCCTTTCCCATCAGATTGCCTGGCACAGGACTTGCACTCAATGCATTCTCCTTAAATGAGTGAATGGCTTTCAATGCACGAACATTTACTAAATCTATCCATCCAATTAGACTGCTAAGGACAATTCATGGTTGAATTTAAGTCAATTTGAATAGGTAAGTGAAGCTCTGGAAATTTTAAAAGCAAGTGAGGAAAGTGGCTTCAAGGACTTTATGGCTATAGAAGGTTAACAGTATTTGGAATGAAATGAATATCAAGATCATACAAATTCATTTTGAGGATTGCAATTCATTTAACTAGAACAATATGACTAAATTAAGCAAAGCGTGGCTCTGTATCCCAAATGTAGAGAGGCGCTAACAATTATATTCAGAAATGGTAGAGAAGCAATTATACTCCAATAAAGATGTTAAAAAAAAAAAAGAAAGAAAGAACTGGTAGAGAGGGAGATTGAGAGACAGGGAGAGAGTGCCAGCTACCTGGTACTACCAAAGCTACCTGCTTTGTACTAAATTCCTCTACTTATACCATTAAAAAAAGAACTTATTTTATATATAAAATAGATAAACAACAAGGACCTACTGTGTAGCGCAGGGTAATAACTTAAAATGGAAAATAATCTGAAAATGAATATATATATTATATAATCATACAAGTAATTATATATATAATCACTTTGCTGTACACCTGAAACTAACAAAACATTGTAAATTAACTATACTTCAATTTAAGAAAAGAACTTATTCAATGCTTATTTATTTTTGTCTCCATTGAGAGTCTTTTAAATAAGTCATAGTCATACTTTTTTTTATTGAGGTGTAATTGACATATATCATTATATTAATTTTAGATATACAACATAATGATTCAATATTTGTATATACTGTAATATGATTATCACAATAAGTCTAGTTAACATCTGTCACCATACATAGTTACAAAAATAGTTTTTTCTTGTGATGAGAACTTTTAAGATTTACTGTCTTAGTAACTTTCAAATGTGCAATATAGTATTATTAACTATAGTTACCATGCTGTACATTTTATCTCCATGACTTATTTACTTTATGACTGGAAGTTGTGCCTTTTGATTCCCTTCACGCATTTCCCCCCAACCCCTCTGGCAATTACCAATCTGTTCTCTATGGTATGAACCTGTTGTTGTTGTTTTTAATATTCCACACATAAGTGAGACCATAACGTATCTTTCTCTGTCTGACTTATTTCAATTAGCAAAATACCCTCAAGATCCATCCATATTGTCACAAACAACAAGATTTCCTTCTCTTATGGCTGAATAATATTCCCTTGTGTGTGTGTGCACGCGTGTGCATGCATGCATCACATTTTCTTTATCCATTTATCTATGGATGGACATTTAGGTTGTTTCCATATCTTGGTTATTGTAAATAATGCTGCAATAAACATGGGGGTGCAGATATCTTTTTGAGTTAGTGTTTTCCTTTTCCTCAGATAAATACCTAGAAGTGGAATTGCTGGATCATATGATAGTTCTATTTTTAACTTTTTGAGGAAACTCCATACTGTTTTCCACTGTGGCTGTACCAGTTAAGCCATGGTCGTCCTTGATGTTTGAGTGAAAGAACTTGCAATCAGAATTCTGGATGGTGAAGGGACTACACACAAGAAGCCCATCAAGGATTACCAAGAACTACACTCTTTAGAGATTATTTAGCAGCAGGATAGCCCTGGCTTAAGAGATGTTACTCCTTTCCAATTCTGAAGCTCAGCATGAAGGCAAAGGGCAGATGAGAAATAGATCAAAAGTAAAGATGACAATCGTAGTCACTTGAGGGTAACATTTCCAAGATTTGGGGAATAGGGACAATGGGAGAGGAGAAAAGTAACTCCCTAAGTGAAACCTGATAGCCATTCCAGGACTTAGGCATTAATTTAACAAAGCTTAACACAAACTAAAACTTTAACGAAAATAACTATTTCCTATTTAAGAGGAAATTTTAAGTTGGGAGAAAGGCTTGCTAAAGAAGTTGATTTAGCTGCTTATGGGTGAATTTGCCAAGGATGCTTTGGTGTTGCAGATGGCCCAGGTTAGCTGGAGGAACCAGAGGAGGTAAGGGGAATGGTTTGTCTTTATCCTCCATAACCTACCCATGTGGACTGATCATATTAGTTGCTTAATAGTAGATTATTAAAATAAAGGCTTAAGCTGCAAGGCTATATTGTACAGCACATGGAATACAGCCAATATATATATATTTTTAATTTATTTATTTTTTGTTTATTTATTTTTGGCTGTGTTGGGTCTTCATTGCGGCGCGTGGGCTTTCTCTAGTTGCAGGGAGCAGGGGCTACTCTTCGTTGTGGTGCGTGGGCTTCTCATGGCGGTGGCTTCTCTTGTTGCGGAGCACGGGCTCTAGGCACGCAGGCTCAGTAGTTGTGGCACACGGGCTCAGTAGTTGTGGCTCGTGGGCTCTAGAGTGCAGGCTCAGTAGTTGTGGCACACAGGCTTAGTTGCTCCATGGCATATGGGATCTTCCCGGACCAGGGCTCGAACCTGTGTCCCCTGCATTGGCAGGCGGATTCTTAACCGCTGCACCACCAGGGAAGCCCGTATATAGCCAATATTTTATAATAACTTTAAATAGAGTATAATCTATAAAAATATCGAATCTATTTTGTACACCTGAAACTAACATAATATTGTAAATCAACTATACTTCAATTAAAAATAATAATAAAGCTAAATAATTCTCCTAAAGGGACTTCCCTGGTGGTCCAGTGGTAAAGAATCCACCTTCCAATGCAGGGAACGTGGGTTCCATCCCTGGTTGCGGAACTAAGATCCCACATGCCATGGGGCAACTAAGCCCGCATGCCACAACTACTGAGCTCATGCACCTCAACTAGAGAGCCCGTGTGCCTCAAACTACAGAGTTCACGCTCCCTGGAGCTCGCACGCCACAACTAGAAAGAATCCCACACATTACAACGAAGAGCCCCCTCCCTGCAATGAAAGATCCCACATGCCACAAGGAAGATCCCGTGTGTCACAACTAAGACCCGACACAGCCAAAAAACGAAACAAAACAAAACAAAAAACAAAAAAACCCCAAAACTCTCCTAAAAATAAATTTTTAAAAATAAAATAAAGGCTTATTTGTTAGGGTGCAGTGAACCCTCCAAAACAGTGACTCCCCTCTATCTCTGCCCCCAAATTTCTCACCTTTAGTCCCAGATGAGTGTGCTGGCAAAGCACTTGGTGAGGAGGCTTCTCCTGACCATGGCTTGTCTCCTGAAGGGACCTCATCCTTAGCTGTTTGTTGATTTCAGGGAAGCCAAGGTGTTAAATGTCTTAAAATGTCATCAAAATAGGATGGACAGGGACTTCCCTGGTGGTGCAGTGGTTAAGAATCCGCCTGCCAATGCAGGGGACACAGTTTTGAGCCCTGGTCTGGGAAGATCCCATATGCCACAGAGCAACTAAGCCCATGCATCACAACTACTGAGCCTGTGCTCTAGATCCCAAGAGCCACAACTACTGAGTCCTCATGCCACAATTACTGAAGCCCGCTCACCTAGAGCCCGTGCTCTGCAACAAGAGAAGCCACTGCAAGGAGAAGCCCACGCACCGCAACGAAGAGTAGCCCCAGCTCACCACAACTAGAGAAAGCCTGCGCATAGCAATGAAGACCCAACGCAGCCAAAAATAAATAAATAAAATATATAAATTGAAAATAAAAACAGGATGGACAGCACAGTAGCCCTGCCCTGACAACTGCTCAATCTTTTTTTATCTCTTTGCCCCTCTTCAGCCTGTTTTCAGAAGTAGATACCTGCTCCTTATTTAATGCTATGGAATGTCTCTGAAAAAGTATCAGAGCCCCATCTTAAGGTTTCTGTAGAGAACCTGGGAGTGGGTGCTTGGAGCTTATTGGTTCACTCACTCGTATGTACCATGTCAAAAAAGGGGGCTTATTTATTATAGGACCAACAGCTTCTTACTTATAGAGCAAGTGTTCCAGTACCAGAAACATTTTTCAGTGAGGAATTGCTGATAAGTGCAAAATTATTTTTATACTCTTTAAACAGTACTTGAGGAACATATTCATTGGCCCTAAGGGTGAGCACAGATTGCTTTGACAACTCGAATTGTGAAGCCCTCTTCCTGTGTGGTTCCTTTACTTCCCTTGATCATGACCCCAGTAAACTCTGTCAGCATCAGTACTTTAACAGGATGTTCCAGACCCCATCTTAGTTGCCACGACCAAGATTCTGAATCAGCCATCCTCTAGGATGGCCAGATTCCATTTAGAAAAGGAGTATAAAGCAGCAGTTCCAAAACCTGGAACTTAGATGCTCAGTCAGGCCTTCTCACAGAAATGCTGAATCTCAGCCTCCTGGGGTGGAACCCAAGATAACTATATTTTTAACAAGCTGCAGTTGATTCTGATGCCCAGGCACATTTGGGAACCACTGATACAGATTCAGATTAGGCTATAAATTGCATATTTATGCCACTCCATATGACTAATTACAGTAAATAGGCTGATGCCAGAGACAGCACAAATTATTTCAGTGACAGACTGAATTTATGCTCATGTGCCTAATTTAATCATAATTGTGCTAAGGATAATTTAACCGTTATCCTACTTGACTATAGGAATTTCTCAATCTGTTTATATTTTTATATATAATAGACTCACACCAGATTCCCCTTATCAAGTTGTATGTTCCCACAGCAAACCATGTTTAACGCTGTTTGAAGCTTTAGAAATAACATCATTTAAAAGCCGAGTTGTGGCTGCTTGTGCCCATAAGTTTTCATTTATGGTCATCACCCATCTCATCATGGGTGATGTCAGAGAGCCCTTTGTTAATATTTCCTTGGGCAGCCAATGTGCATTTTCAAGTCTCCTGAATTTTACCTCCTACTTCGATCAATTTATTGGTAGAAATTTCTGTATTCAGTAGGTTCAGCACACTAGTAAAATGCCACCTAAGATTTTGTTTCTTTTTTTAACTTTATGCAAACATCCCATAGAGCAGTAATTCTCCAACTTTGGTACACATAATAATCACCTACAGGGGAAGGAGGAGCCTTTACAAATGCAAATCCTTGGTCCCCACACCTGTAGACTGATTAAGAAGACGTGGTTGAGGCCCAGGAATCTGCATTTTAACAAGTGCGCCCCCCCCCCAAGATAATTATGTACCCTGAAGTTTCTGTGCACTAAATACTAAGGTATTATTTACACTGTAGTACTCACCTTGAGTAATTCTGATATAGGTGATCTGCAAACCACACTGTGAGAAACAAGGATACTCACATAAGAAATGGGAAAGTGGAAAGTTTCACCTATCTCAAGACAAGATTTTAGACAATACATAGGACATCATCACCCAGGAAAAGCAGCATTGTGGACCTACTTCCGTGATTACTTACATTCTTGGCAGAATCTTGTACCACTGGACAAGTCATGGTATGAACCCAACTCTTCGTGAGGTTTTTTTCAGTCTCATTATGGGTCCAGGATGTTCCATAGATATAATTCTTTTCAACTTTTTTTTATTGCTCCTTCATAAACAGAACCTTAAGGTGATTGCTTCTATATCTTGTAACATTAAAACACTTGACAGATAATATTTTCACTTAAGTTTCACTTAGGCTATTGGTATGGTTTATTTCTTATGTGCAACGTCATTATGAGTTTTAAAGTTCTAGGTGAACTTCCCCCCCCCCCCCCACGATTGTCATATTTGTAATAGGTGTCTCTGCTGCATGTCTGTAACTTACAGTTTTGACCGTCCTTATTATCACATCGATTATAGAGGATTTCTCTTCCACGTAGATTCTACTAAAGGTGAGTATTTCCTTTCTGACTGAAGTCCATATCACACTTGTTCATATCAATTTTTCTCTTGTGTGGATTCTCAGATGAATGTGAAGTGTTGAAGTCTGAGAGGAGCCTTACCACACTCATCACATTTATAGGGTCTCTCTCCCCGTGGGCTCTCTTATGAATGCCAAGTTTCACACTCAGAAAAATTCTTGACTGTGGTACCACACGTACCACACTGATATATTCCTCTCCCGAATGGGAATGGGGTGTATAATGGAGAAGAGTGGAGCACCTGGTGAAGCCCTTACTGTGCTCTTCATGTGGATCTGGTTTCTCTCCCATGTGGACTCTGATGACCTCTAAGATCAGCAGCTCTGTAATAACTCTCACCACCTTTACCTCCTTTATAGGGTTTCTCTCCTGCATAGATGCTTTCATGATTGCAAATGTTTTTGTACTGGCTGATACCCTCAACCCACTCAGCACATTTGCAAGGCCCTTCTACTGTGTGAACTCCAAGATTGTTAGAAGTTTTTATTTTAGCTCATCTAAAAAGGGTGTGTGCTGGACTTCCCTGGTGGCACAGTGGTTGAGAACCTGCCTGCCAATGCAGGGGACATGGGTTTGAGCCCTGGTACAGGAAGATCCCACATGCTGTGGAGCAACTAAGGCTGTGTGCCACAACTGTTGAGCCCACACGCCACAACTACTGAAGCCTGTGCGCCTAGAGCCCATGCTCCACAACAAGAGAGGCCACTGCAATGAGAAGCCTGTGCACCACAACGCAGAGTAGCCCCCACTTGCTGCAACTAGAGAAAGCCCACGCGCCGCAATGAAGACCCAATGCAGCCAAAAATAAATAAATAAATATGAATCTCATGCAAATAAATAAATAAATAAATAAAAAGGGTGTGTGGTAGGAAGCTTCTGATATGGCTCCCATGATATTCAACTTGCTTCTAACAAATAGAATAAGAAAAACTAACAATATTAATTTCCCTTTCATTTTCTTAAACTGAAATGATATGGTAATGGTGATGGGGATGCTACTTCTGTGATCAGGTTACAAATGACTGTGACTCTGTCTTGCTGGTCATCTCTTTCTGGCTCTTCTTGCATGTTTGCTCATGGAGAGAGCTACCTGGCCAGGGACTAAGGGCAGTCTGCAGCCAACAGCCAGTAAGGAACTGAGGCACACAATCCAACAGCCTCAAGTAACTGAGTCCTGCTAATAACCATGCTTGGAAGTGGATCCTTCCCCTGTTGAACCTTCATTTGTGACTGCTGCCCCAGCCAACACCTTGACCGAAGCCTTGTGAGAGACTGAAACAGATGACCCAGTGAAGCTCTGCCTGGACCCCTGACCCACAGAAACTGAGTTAATAAATGTATGTTGTCTTAAGCCACTAAGTTTTGGGGTAATTTGTTACAGAGCAATAGATAAATAATACAGCGTGTAGTGATATCTCATTGGGGGTTTTATTTATTTATTATTTATTTATTTATTTTAGGCTGTGTCAGGTCTTAGTTGCAGCACATGGGATCTTTCGTTGCAGGGCGTGGGCTTCTCTCTAGTTGTGGTGCTTGGGCTCCAGAGCTTGCAGGCTCAGTAGTTGTGGTGCACAGGCTTAGTTGCCCCCTAGCATGTGGGATCTTAGTTCCCCAACCAGGTATTGAACCCGCGTCCCCTGCACTGGAAGGTAGATTCTTAACCACTGGACCACCAGGGAAGTCCCTCTCAGTGTGGTTTTAATTTGCATTTCCCTAATGACTAATAATGTGGAGCATCTCTTCAGGTGCTTATTTACCATCTGTGTACCTTCTCTGGTGGACTATCCATTCACATATTTTTTTTTAAATCGGGTTGTTTGCTTTCTTATTGTTGAATTTTGAGAGATTTTTAAAAGATATATTCTGGCATATTCCTTTGTCATACAAGTGTTTTCTCCTAGTCTGTGGTTTGTCTTTTTATTCCCTTAACAGTGTCCTTCACAGAGCAAAAGTTTTAAATTCCGATGAAATCAATTTTTTTCTTTCATGGATTGTGCTTTTGCTATCTTATCAAAGAACTCTGCTTAACTAGAAGTCATGAACATTTTCTCTTATGTTTTCTTCTAAGAGTTTTATAATCTTATGTTTTACATTTAGATCTCTGATCCATATTTTTGAAAAACAGCTTTATTAAGGTATAATTCACATACCATACAATTCACCCACTTAATGTGTAAATTAAATATTTTTTAGTATATTAAGAGTTGTGCAACCATCACCACACCTAATTTTAGGACATTTTTATCCACCCCCCCCAAAAACAAAACCCACACCCATCAGCAATAAATCCCCTTTTCCACTTTCTACCTTTAGCCCCAAGCAACCATTAATCTACATTCCATCTCTTCAGTCTCACTTATTTTAAGCATTTTATATAACTTGAATCATACAATATGTGATATTTTGTGACTTCTTTCACTTAGCATATTTTCAAGGTCCATCCATGTTGTAACATGCATCAGTACTTCATTTCTTATTATAGCTGAATAATAGTCCACTGTATGAATATACTATATTTTATTTACCCATTCACCAGTTGATGGACATTTAACTGTTTCAGCTTTTTAGTTATTATGAACACTGCTGCTATGAACATTTGTGCACACATTTTTGTGTGGACAAATGTTTTCGTTTCTCTTGGATGTACCCAGGAGTAGAACTGCTGGGTCTTTTGGCAACTCTATGTTTAACTTTTTGGGGAACTGCCAAATTGTTTTCCAAAGTGGTTGCACCATTTTACAGTTCCACCAGTAATATATGACCGTTCCAACCATCACTGCTTGTTACTGTCTTTTTGATTAGTGACATGCTAGTGAATGTGAAGTGGTATCTCACTGTGGTCTAGCTATGATCCATTTTGAGTTAATTTTTTACAGTGTAAATTGTAGATCAAGGTTCATATTTTTGCATATAGACGTCCAGTTCTAGCACCATTCATTGAAGACTTTCCTTTCTCTACTGAATTGCTATTGCACCTTGGTCAAAAATCAGTTCATCATATTTGTGAGTCTATTTCTGGGATTTCTATTCTGTCTCATTATTCTATGTTATCCTTTTGCCCAGATTACACTGCCTTGACTGCTGCAGATTTATAATATGTCTTAAAATCAGGTATGAGTCCTCCAGACTTTGTTCTTCTTTTTCAAAATTGTCTTGGCTAATCTAGTTCCTTTACCTTTCTATATAAATTTTTGTTTGGGATTGCATTAAATCTATAGGTCAATTTGGGCAGAACTGCCATCTTAATTAACTATATTGAGTCTTCTAATCCATATGCATGATATGTCTCTTCACTTTAGTTCTTTTTTCACCTCTTTCCTTAGCACATAAAACCTCACATAATTTGTTATATTTATACTTAAGCATTTCTTTCTCCTTTGGAACTAATACAAATGGTACTGTTTTTTAAATTTGTGTTTCCAGTTGTTCATTGCTAATATATAGAAATACAACGGATTTTTGTATATTGATCTTGTATCCTGCAACCTTGCTAAACTTTTTAGTTCTAAGAGCTTTTTAATAGATTCTTTGGGATATTTTACATAGACAATCATATCATCTGTGAATAGTTTTACTTCTTCCTTTTCAACTAGAATGCTTTAGTTTTCTCCAGACTTACTACATTTGCTTAGACTTCCACAGCAATATTCAATAGGAGTAATGACAGTAGACATTCTTGCATTAATTTCCAGTCTTAGGAGGAAAGCATTCCATCTTTCACCATTAAGTATGATGTTAGCTGTAGTTTTATTGCAGATGACCTTTACCAGACTGAAGAATTTCCCTTCTATTCCTAGTTTGCTGAATTTTAATTATGAATGAATGTTAATTTTTTAAAGTGCTTTTTCTGGACCTATTTATATGATCATGTAGTTTTTCTTAAATCTGTTAATGTGGAGAATTACATTGATTTTCAAGTGTTGAAATCAGTCTTGTATTCCTGGAATGAACACCATTTGGTTATCTTTTTTATATATTGCTGAATTTCACTTGCTAATATTTTGTTGACGATTTTTGCTTCTATGTATGGAGGGCAGAGATATCGGTTTGTAGTTTTCTTGGATCTTTGTCTCGTTTCGATATGAGGTTACTGCTGGCTTTATTAAAATGAGCTAGGAAGTATTACCTCTTTATCTTCTGGAAGAGATTGTGAAAAATTGTTGTTGTTTCTTCCTTAAATGTTTAGTAGAATTCACCAGTGAAATCATCTGGACCTAGAGTTTTCTTTTTTGGAAGCCATGAATTAGATGTCTTTAATAGGTATAGGACTATCCACTTTATTTCTCCTTGAATGAGTTTTGGTAATTTGTGTCTTTCAAGAAATTGGTCCATTTCATTTAAGTTGCTGCATATATGTGCACAGAGTTGTTCATGGTATTTCCTTATTATACTTTTAATATTTGTAGGGAGACTAGTGATGTCCCCTCCTTCATTCTTTATGTCAGGACTTTGTGTCTTCCCTCTTTTTATCTTGGTCAGTCTGGCTAGATATTTATCAACTTTACTGATTTTTTTTTTTTTAAGAATCAGCTTTTGGTTCCATTGATTTTCTCTATTTTTCTGTTTTCGATTTTATTAATTTCTGCTCTTATCTTTATTATCCCCTTCTGCTTGCTTTGAGTGTATTTTGCTCTTCTTTTTCTAGGTTATTTAGTGAATTACCCACTTTGGAGACTCCAGAACCATAGTAACAAATCCTGATTAAAATAGGCCAAAGAAAAAAAAAAAAAGAGGAAATCAGACAAATCTATAGATGCAAAAATTACATATAAAACATTTTATTAAGATAATTAATCATAAAATAATAAAGAGGAACCAATATTATAATATCAATAAATGCCAAAATGACATTGGATCTCATTCAGCGTTATTTTAAAAATAGGTAGAATGTTCAAATCAAAACTACATTAAGGGGCTTCCCTGGTTGCACAGTGGTTAAGAATCCACCTGTCAATGCAGGGAACATGGGTTCAAGCCCTGGTCTGGGAAGATCCCACATGCTGAGGAACAACTAAGCACATGTGCCACAACTACTGAGCCCGCGTGCCACAACTACTGAGCCCGCATGCCACAACTACTGAAGCCTGTGCACCTAGAGCCCGTGCTCTGCAACAAGAGAAGCCATCACAATAAGAAGCCTGCGCACCGCAATGGAGAGTAGCCTCCGCTCGTCGCAACTAGAGAAAGCCCACATGCAGCAACGAAGACCCAATGCAGCCAAAAATAAATAAATTAATTAATTAATTAAAAAAAAACTACATTAAGAATACGAAAAGAAAAAAAGTACAGGAAATCCTCACTCTCACTCCTGTCCTCCCAGACAATTATTTTATTAGTCCCTTGTTTATCCTTCCAGTGTGACATTATGCAAATATAAGCAAATATGGATATATATTCTCATTCTCCTTCTTACATAAAATTCATTATATATATATTTCTATAAAATATATATTTATATACACATATACACATTGTTCTTCACCTTGCATTTTTCATTTAATAATATATCTTGGAGGTATTTCCATTTCAACAAGGAAATTTTCCTTACTTTTTATTACAGCTGCATACCATTCCACTGTGTGGATATAGTTTATTAAACCAGTTCTCTGTTGGTGGACATTTGTGTTGTTTTCTATTTTTTACTATTGGAAACAATGCCAAATATTTGCGAAGCATATGTACAAGTGTATCTGTGGGATAGAGTCTCAGAAATAGAATATCTGCATCAAAAGGCAAATGTATCTACAGTGTTGGTAGATATTGTCAAATTCTTCTCCATAGGAGTTGTTCCATTTTGCAAGCCCCACGGCAATGTATGAAAATGCCTACTTCTGTATGCCTCATTAACAACAGTTGTTTTTTTTTTAATTTTCAATTTTTTGCTAATCCCATAGGTGAGAAATGGTATCTCAGCATGGTTTTGATGTGCATTTCTCATATTATGAGAAAAGTCTGTCATCCTTCCATACATTTAAGGGCCATTTGTATTATGTCTGAACAGTCTCTTCACATTTTTTTGTGTGCTTTTTCTTCTTAATTAATTAATTAAATTTTGGCTGCCTTGGGTCTTTGTTGCTGCGTGGGGGCTTTCTCTAGTTGTGGCGAGTGGGGACTACTCTTCGTTAAGGTTCGCGGGCTTCTCATTGCGGTGGCTTCTCTTGTGGTGGAGCACGGGCTCTAGGTACATGGGCTTTAGTAGTTGTGGCCCGCAGGCTCTAGAGTGCAGGATCAGTAGTTGTGGCGCACGGGTTTAGTTGCTCTGCAGCATGTGGGATCTTCCTGGACCAGGGCTCAAACCCGTGTCCCCTGCATTGGCAGGCGGATTCTTAACCACTGCACCACCAGGGAAGTCCCTGTGCTTTTTCTTCTTGATTTCTAAGAGCTCTTGATAAATAGGCAGATGAATCTCTTTGTCTGTGATATGGATTGGAAATATTTTCACCAGTTGTAATCTTTTATCCAGTTTGTATTCTTCTTCAGGGAATTGGTGAGGGAAAGCCTTCCTCTTTCCTAAAGCCCTCCCTCAATGTCTCTTTCCCACTCAGTACTCACTCATTCATTCATTCATTCATTCATGAGGATTCAACAGAACATGGATGAAGGCAGAGCCTGGGGGGAAAAAAGAACCATTTCATGATCTTATATACCCCACTGAGTTGACACTCCATGATTAAACCAGTTACACTTACTTTTGTTTCATAATGTTTTCATATTTTACAATAGGCATGTATCATTTTGTAATTAGAAGAGTTAATACTGTTGTCAGTAGGGATTGGGAAGCATTAGAGACTGCTTGCAAAATCCTGAAAAACATAAAATAGAAAATAAAAATCATCCATTGACACTATTAATATATTAGTATATTTCTTTCCAGTTTTTTCCTCTATGTATGTGTCTTTATATCTGCTATATTATGCAAATTTTCCTAAGTCATTAAAAATGATTCAAAAACATCACTTTTCTTGTTGGAGAATACTGCATCATAGAGATATACTATGATACATTATGATATCCTCTGGATTGTAAAGTAATCCTTTCCTTCTTTTAAAAAATGTAGAAATAACACATGGTAATGTGTACCTTTTACACATAATTTATTTGATTATTCCCTTAACACAGATTCTTAGATGTAAAATTTCTCAGTCAATTGGCATAAACATTTTAAAGGCTTTTGATACATACTGCCAAATTGCATCCTGCGAGGGATGCTGCCAAAGTATTCAAGGGAAATTTAATTTCTAATAAATGCACTGAAATGCATTTATTAGAAAACAAGAAAGGCTAAAAATAAATAAACTCTAACCATGTAACTCAAGACGCTAGAAAAAAAAAAAAAGATACACCTAATAGAAGTAGAAGGATATAATAAAGAATGAAAAATTAACAAAAGAGAAAATAGCATGTAAAAGCTATTTTACATGCTACTATCTTGATTAGGGAAAATATAAGTAAACCCACTCCTATATACATTTAGTAAAATGGCAGAACATGCTTCTGCTTTTCAGGATTTTGCAAATTCTAATTTTAAAACTAACCAGAGAGAAAAGTCAGGCTGTCTCAAAAGAAACAATAATTAGACTAATAACAGACTTTTAATAGCAGCACGAGAGGTTAAGGAATTATTGAGAAAAATTAAATGCCAATTTAGAATTCTATACCCAGCTATGCTATAATTCACAAGGGAGAAATAAAGAATTTACTACGCTCAGACATACTTGCTGAAAAACTACTGAAGGATTCATTTATTTTACTTACATAAGAAATACTTTTATAAGGCTTAGTATGTGCCTGGCACTATTTTACTCATTCTACAAATATTAATTCATTTGATCCTAATAACAATCCCATGAAGTAAATAATACTATCATCTCTCTTTTACAGATGGAGAAATTGAAGCACAAAGAAATTAAGTAAAAAACACATTGCTCTTAGGTGAAGGACTCAGTGGAAATGTTGACCAACTTTCTCTGTTCCCTACCCAGATTTAGAGATGACACTGGGTCACTGACCTTTTCATAACCTCTACTGGTCCAGGTCTTCCCTTTTCATTGCCAGACCCCCAGGCTGTTCTCTAGTTAATTTATGCCTCCTGAAGGGGGTCAAGCTTATTATAGCCTGCATATATGATCCTTCCTTCTATTGGAGGAATAATGGTCCCACCTGACTTGGGCCACGTGGGGAAATGACGGGGCATAGAGTTGCCTTCCAAGGCCCCTCACAGCAGCTCTTCCACCTCTGGTCCCAATTGGCCCTGATGCCACTGGGGTCCATCTCTACCCACTACAGACCACACTCTGGTCAACATAGATCTCCAAGGAGAGCCCTGTACTGGAGGTCGAGACACTTGCTAGAGACTTAGGAGAAGCCTTGGGGCTTCCCACCCCCATCAACCCCCCCAACTACCTCCCAGGCACTGTTCTTTTCCTTTTCCCTCTAACCATTCCCTACCCTTTCAGACTTACTTTCCTCTCCTCTAACTCCCCTCTGTAAACCCTGACCCAGCCCCCTTTTTTTTAGCTATCTCTTCTATAGACACTTACCCTGAAGATGCCTCACCTGGGGATTTCTATAATCCATGGTGCGAAGCTCCCAGCAGCCTGATGACATGATGGGCAGGGAGACACTCAATCAGGGCCAGGAGGCTTCCAGTCTAGAAGGGCACTTTCCAGGTAAGGGGCGTCTCTCCCAAAAGGAAGACCATGTTAATCTTTGGCCCTGGATAACTCATTGGTTATGTCTAACATAAACCTCTTTGAGATGAAATATAAAACAAAAGAAGAGCTACTGCTACCAGATACTGGCGGAGTCCACCTTATGTGGAGGTGGTCAGTCCAGAGCCTGACACATAACTTCATTAGGGTACACATAGGATTTTTTTTTCCTGAATAGATACACATTCTAGTGTATGAGTTTTGACGAAAGTATTTTCCTAGCTGATATAGTTTTGGGGGTGTGGATTCTTATGCTGAAGACATGTATTTTTAAATTTACTGCACCGATTTAATAATTTGATCATTTATCTCTAAGTCCATTAGTATAATCATCAGGTTCACAGGATTTCTCTCCTGCAGGGATTAACTCATGACAAAACCCATGATCTGACTGTGAACACACTTTCTAAAAAGGCTTCAACATGTTGACCTTGAAGTCCTTACCCCACTATCACACAAATAGGGGTTCTCTCCCACATGGATTCTCATTCAACAAATATTTACTAGGTGACTACTCCTGCCAGGCACTGTGCCAGGAGCTGGGGACACAATGGCGAGCAAAGCACACGCAGCTGCCCTCTCTTGGAGCTGCCAGAATCATGGTAGAAACAGGCTCTCTGGGGAAGGGGGAGATATGCACACACCTACACCTGCAGGGTTTTCTCCCACGTGGAGTCAGATGGAGGTGAAGGCCTGACTCGCTTCTCACGCGCACAGGGTCTCTACCCCGCGTGGACTCTGATGTGCATGAAGGTTTGTGCTGTAACAGAAGCCCCAACCACAGACACTGAAATCAATGGTTTCTCCCCTGCGTAGATGCTCTGCAGAGAAGCTCTGTGTTCCAAAGAAACCCTTTACCACACTTGCACATTTGTAACATTGCTCTCCTGTGGGGACTTATGGAACTCAAGGTTAGCGCTCTTTCCAAAGCCCTTACTACACTTAGCACATATAAATGGGTTTTCTCCTGTATTAATTCTTAGATAAACTTGAAGATCTAAGCTCTAACTGAAGAAACCCTTATCACACACCCATCACATTTACAGTTTCATTCTCTGGAGAAAGTGAAGATTCACTGTGATCGAAATCCTTCCCACGCTCCTCACACCTACAGGTTTCTCTCCTGTGTGGACTTTCTGATGAGCACAGAAGCTTGTGCTTTAAGGGTTTCACATTGAAACGGTTTCTCTTGTGTGGACCCTCTGATGCTCTTGGAGGTCTACGTTCTGTCTGAAGCTCTCACAACACTTCTCACATTTGTACGGTTTTGCTCCAGTGTGGACTCTCCAGTGGATGCGAAGGTTGGGGCTCTGACGGAAGCCCTTGCCACACTCCTCGCACTTAAAAGGTTTCTCTCCTGTGTGGACCCTCTGATGCACGTGAAGATTCGTGTTATAACTGAAGCCTTTACTGCATGTATCACACGTGAAAGGTTTCTCTCTCATGTGGACTCTCTGGTGGATGTGAAGGTCTGTGCTCTGACTGAAGCTCTTGCCACACTCGGCACAGTCATAAAGTTTCTTTCCTGTGTGGGAAAGGGGATGCTTTAAGAATGAGAAAATGTTTACAATGACAAAAAAATATGACTGTCAAGTTAAAAGACCTCAATGGAGGTTGTAAGCAATAGAGTATCAGACTGGAGAATGTGAGAAACTATGTTAGTGGATTAAAAGATCAACTTGAAGAGGAGACTTCCTGGTGGCACAGTGGTTAAGAATCCGCCTGCCAATGCAGGGGACACGGGTTCGAGCCCTAGTCTGGGAAGATCCCATATGCCGCAGAGCAACTAAGCCGGTGCACCACAACTACTGATTATGTGCTCTAGAGCCCGTGAGCCACAACTACTGAGCCCACGCTGCACAACTACTGAAGCCTGCGTGCCCCAGAGCCTGCACGCTGCAACTACTGAGCCCACGCACTGCAACTACTGAGCCCACGTGCTTAGAGTCCGTGATCTGCAACAAGAGAAGCCACTGCAATGAGAAGCCCACACCGCAACGAAGAGTAGCCCCCGCTCACCACAACTAGAGAATGTCTGTGTGCAGCAACGAAGATCCAATGTGGCCAAAAATAAATAAAAATTTTTAAAATAAATAAATACAAGTTCTTTAAAAAGAAAAATGATCAACTTAAAGGGTTCTGCTAGGACTCAGAGGAAAGGATTTTAAAAATGGAATTATGATCTCGAAGCTCTTATATATTATATGTATAAGAGATTCAAAAGGAGAGAAGAAAGAATATGAAATAATAATAATAGTAAATAATGAGAATGTACTTAGTCTGAAAGAGAACTTGATTCTCTTAAATTGAAACTATTTTCCCAGGACCACTTAGGAGTGCTAAAAAAAAAAAAAAAAAAAGACAAACTAACATATACACCTACCGGAATGAAACTTATGAATTTCAAGGATCAAGAAAACATAAGCATACAAAACATTAAAAAAGCAAAACAAGCTACTCCCTTGAAAAGAGACTAAGACTGACCAAAGACAATAGTACAATATTTTCAGAGTCTTGAGGGAAAAAAGACTATCATCAAGCAAGCTAAACCTAAACCAATGATTCCCCTACAAGGACAAAAGGAAGGAAAAAAAGGGGGGGACAAAGATGTCCAAAATTTGTCAAAATAAAAACTCGTAAAAGGGAAGACATGAAATATAAAAAGTAGAAATGAATAAATTAAAGCTTTTCCTTTTTTTCCCTCAACAAAACCTCATGAAATATCAAGGGAAAACTCCCATGAGCTGAAGGCTTCAGAGATGAACGGGCTCAATGACAGGCAAATATAATTACTGGGGGGGGGGGGTGGGGGGAAGAAGGGGGCCGGGGAGGACTGCCTAGCTAGGCACATTCTGGTAAAACTCCTAAATTCCAAAGAAGGGAGAGACGAGAAAAACAGGTTAAACAAACAAAAATAAGATAAAATAAAACTGAGAAAATTACTAAACGAATGAATCAGATCAGAATCAGCAATATCTGAGGCTTAAAAACAAAGATACAATGGCTAGAACATTCTCAGGGAAAATGATTTTGAATCTAAAGGTCTCTACTCAGTCAAACTACTATGCAAGGGACTTCCCTGGTGGCGTAGTGGTTAAGAATCCGCCTGCCAACGCAGGGGACACAGGTTCAAGCCCTGGTCCGGGAAGATCCCACATGCCGAGGAGCAACTAAGCCCGTGCGCCACAACTACTGAGCCTGTGCTCTAGAGCCCGCGTGCCACAACTGCTGAAGCCCGTGTGCCTAGAGCCTGTGCTCCGCAACAAGAGAAGCCACCGCAATGAGAAGCCCGTGCACCGCAACGAAGAGTAGCCCCCGCTCACTAGAGAAAGCCCGAGTGCAGCAACAAAGACCCAACTCAGCCAAAAATAAATAAATTTAAATAAATAAATTTAAAAAAATTAATTTCAGTATATCAATACATCATACAATGGAATATGATATAGCCAGTTAAAAGATCAAGATAGGTCTAAATATTTTGACATGTAAAGATATCTAACATGTTACTAACTAAGAGGAAAGTTGCAGAACTAATTTTTATAACATAAACAGATAAATACACAAATAGAAACAAAACAAATATGTATCTGTGAGCTTATGTATTTTCTGTCTGCTTATATGTAATATAAATAGAAAATAGTCTGAAAGATACTTTTTACTTTATATGCAGTATACTTTTAATACCTTTCTAATTAAAAAAGTAATTACAGGGAGGGGGTCATGGGGAGTGACTGCTTAATGGGTATTCTTTTAGGGTGATGAAAATGTTCTGGAACTTGATAGAGGAGGTAGTTACACAACATTGTGATGTACTAAATGCCACTGAATTGTACACTTTCAAATGGTTAATTTTATGTTATGTGAATTTCACCTCAAAAAAAAAAAAAGAAAGAAATATAAATGGTGGAGGGGGAACTCAAGTTTTTACTTAGTAGCAACATTTTTCTTTCTTCAATAGTGATTTGAACACTCTGATATTTGAATCTCAAGCCCTCACCTAGTTAAACACTTTAAGAGCTCACAGCTTTCAACAACCAAGGGAACAAAAATTCTCCAAAGAGCAGTTGTCCTCACCCACTGAGACCAGGTTGCCATAGATCTCCAGTATCACCTCTTTGTACAGGGCCCTTTGTGTGGGGTCCAGCTGCCCCAACTCCTCCTCGGTGAAGTCCATGGCCACATCCTTGAACGTAACAGGCTCCTAAGACACCAATGAACAGTAATTCCTCTTCAGTGAGCAAACATCTACACCAGCTTCTGTGGTACAAAGGGTACAAACTTGGCAACACTGAGAAAGGTAGACAGTATAAAGGGGACTTCAGAATTTTGTCCTAAGCCGTAAGAATAATTTAAAGAACAATAAAAAAATTTTAAAGATATGTATATCTTTTGCAGAGGCTCACCAACCCTAATAATATGAGGAGCTCTTAAAAATCAATTAAAATGCTCCCGTTAAAAATGGACAAATGATAAATAATCTGAATGAGTAATTTCAAGAAGAAAAAAAAATTACCAATAAACACATGAAAAGACATGCTGCCTCACAAATTATCAAAGAAATGGATATTCAGATAACGAGGCATTATTTTCCCCTATCCTTGGAGCAAAGATTAAGACTGGGGATTAATACCCACTACCAGTGACAGTATGAGAACACACATACCCCCATATACTGTTGGAAGGAGTATAAATTGGTATAAACTTTTTTGGAGAACAATTTGGCAGTATTTATCAAACATATCTTTTGATCCAGCATTTCCAATTCTAGAAATTCATCCTCATAAGATAACTAATGACTTCCTTGCTGATAAACCCAATGGAAAGTTTTCAATCCTTTTTATGCTTGACTCCTTGGCATTATTTGGCCCTGTTGACCACATGGTCTTCCTCAAAACTCCTCCAAGAGTCTGGATATCATAGTATCCTAACTCTCCTAAGTCTCTGTTCAATCTTTCTCAATCTCCTTCTCTACTGGTCAATGTGCAGGTTTCCTGGCTTGGATCCTAGGCCTTCTTCTCACTCTCCCTATGTGATCTCATCTATTCTGATAGCTTCAAACGCCAACTGAATGCTGACAACTCTCAAACGTACTTTGGCTGCCAAGACCTCAAGCTATACCTAGAGTTCCAGACCCAAATATCTCCTTGGTGAACATCCAGAGTGAAGCATAGTGCCTGATCTACAGTAGGTAATCAATAAATTTCTACCAAGTGAAAGAAATATCTATTTGGATGTCTCAAAGACATCTAAATCAATATGCTCAGTTCTGACTTTATCTTCCTTTCCAAAACTGCTTCTCTCCCAATGCTCTCTAACTCAGGAAACCCCACCTCCAACCACCCAGATGTTTAGGTCAGAAAAAAAAGAGTCATCCTTGACTTCCTCTCTCCCAGCCCTCACATGATCCATCACTAAATCTTCTAAAATATCTCTTTTACCTCCACTGCCCCCACTTTATTCTGAGCCACCATGATCTCACCTCTGCCTCCTAATTGGTCTATACCATCCTGCCTTCCTGCAACATAATCTCTACTCTGGCTCCTCTTTTTGTGCCCATTCCTTAAATATTAATATTTGTGTTCCTCAAGATTTTTCTCTGGTTATCTTCGTTTTCTTCTCTTCTCACATATCAGCTGGATGATCTCAACCAAGCCCATGACTTTAACGACCATATACATGGTGACAACTCATAAATTTGTATCTTTCACCTGGATCTGTCTCAGACCTTGATATCTATCTACCTTCTAGACTTCTTTAATTGGATGTCCCACAGGTGCTTCAAACTGTCTTCTAACTCCCCTCTGCACACACAAACACACACAGAAACACAGAGGCTCCATCTCCTCTGTTCCTTATCTCAGTGAAGACTATCACCTTTCACCCAGTTGCCCAAAACTTGCATTTCAGCCTTAACTACTCCCATTCCCTCACTCTCCACCACTATATACAGACCCACAGTGTTATATATGTTTTAGATACATACTTGGAAATGTCCATATTCTTTATGTACTTATTTATCTACAAAGCCAAGTTCTATTCCATTTCATTTCAAAGTTATATTTCAACATAAAGTTCATTTGACGCTGGCTAATTAGCCAGGCTAACTGATACCTTTATTATTAAACAAATCCAAGGATTCTTTGATCTATCATTCTTTTTGGAAGCCCAGCACCTTTAAACATTTAATTAGGAAGATATCATTTCTATTTTCAAGCAAGCTTGTAGATTCTTAGACTATCTTAAAGACTAACCACCAAGTGTAAATATAGCTGCATCCATACCTGAACAGAGTGGCTAGGTATTAAAATGCCCTTGATAAGAATTGGCAGTTTGGGGAATAGACAGGAAGGTGTCCTATGAACTGAAAATGATTTTATGAGATTACTTAAAAGCTAGTGCTTTCCTTTCCAATCACTGCACTGTAAAGAAGTCTAATATGGGTACAGCCACTGTGGAAAACAGTGGTTCCTCAAAAAACTAAAAATAAAACTACCATATGATCCAGCAATCCCACTCCTGGGTATATATCCAAAGAAAAGGAAAACACGAATTTGAAAAGATACATGCTCCCCAATGTTTATAGCAGCACTATTTACAATAGCCAAGATACGGAAGCAACCCAAGTGTCCATCAACAGATGAATGGCTAAAGAAGATGTTACACACACACACACACACACACACACACACACACAATGGAATACTACTCGGCCATAAAAAAGAATGAAAATTTCCCATTTGCAACAACATGGATGGACCTAGAGGGTATTATGCTTAGTGAAATAAGTCAAACAGAGAAAGACAAGCACTGTATGTTACCACTTATATGTGGAATCTAAAAAAAACACACACAAACAAAAGCAAATGAATGAATATAACAAAACAGAAACAGACTCGCAGATATAGAGAATCAACTAGTGGTTACCAGCGGGGAGAGGGAAGGGAGTAGGAGCAAAATAGGGGTAGGGGAGTAAGAGGCACAAACTACTGTGAATAAAATAAATAAGCTACAAGGATATATTGTACAGCACAGGAATATACCCAATATTTTATAACTTTAAATGGAATATAATCTATAAAAATTTTGAATCACTATGTTGTACACCTAAAACTAACACAATATTGTAATTCAACTATACCTCAACTTAAAAAAAAGTCTAATATGAATGAGGATGTGATAGATCTTTTAGTGTGGTTATTTGTATTTATTATGGTTCTAAGAAGAAAGACTAAGTTGTATTGTGGGAAGGCTCTACGAATGAAATTCAATGTCTTTTATAAAGCTTTGAAATAGTTTACTAGTGATCTGTCAGTCTTGAAATTCAAGCATCAACGTCATTAATACTTAGTCTACAATAACTGTAACTCATTTTCTAAGACTATATATTATGTGACTCAAAGGCACACTTAAGACTTATGTTCTGTATATCTATCCACTGTCTTAATTCTGTTTCTCAATCATCACAACTTATTTCCTATATAGAGCATTCACTGCAATGCAGTGAAGTAACAGAAAATTTGTAAGTCTAGAAATACAGCAACTTTAGAAACAAAGTTGATGAAAATAAATTCCCAGTAATTAGGCATGTTCACACTGTAGTACTAATTTTCAATTCTTAATTATGAGAAGCTTTTAGGAACTGGCTGTAAAGGTGAAAATATTCAAGTTTGTCTTGAATAAAGGGACACTGCTAATGTTTTGTCTATTTGACCCTAAGAATTCAGACTGATAACAGCTGGCATTAGAAAATCTATTAACATACATAATCATAACAAGTAAAAAAGGAAAATCCATATGACCATCTCACAGGATGGCAAAACAGCATTTAATAAAATAAATCAAATTCTAATTTAAAAACATTTTATTTTTTTTGGCTGCACTGTGCGGCATGCAGGATCTCAGTTCCCCAGCCAGGGATTGAACCCGCGCTCCCTGCACTGGCAGCATGGATTCTTAATCACTGGACCACCAGGGAAGTCCCTAAAAACACTTTTAAAGGACATTGGTCTAGTGAAATAAACAGACAAAACATAAACCCAAATGAGAATAACAGATTATCAATATGTAATGATAATATTTTGACTTGGTCTTGAATATCGGGAGATTGAAAATATTTGTAAAGGAGTCTGTTTTACAAATTTAACCAGATATGAATAATGAATGATCACATCAATTAAATTCTGTCACTTTCTAAAATTTATTCTTAAATATAGTAGGAATGTGTCATTATAAATGCCTAAAAGCACAGTTTTTAATGCCCAACCCTAGGTTTTATTTCAGCTATTAAAGAAGCAACATCAAGTGTATTTAAGGCTGTATCACTACAGATTGTGCTGAAAAATCACTTGCAGTGTTGCAATGTCTCACATCTATAATGATCCTACACATGGTGAGTAAGCAGTACAGGCACACATAAACTAGCTGCTGATATAAATGAAACCTCTAAGCCTATGATCTATTTGATCTCATGTAAAGAAATACATTTTTTGGTTCTTCTTCATATTCCTTGTTTGTAAAATGTCTGTGCAATACAGCTGTACTATTTATTCACTTGGCTGAGGATTTTTTCTAAACAGTGTATATTCTTTTTATATAATATAAAAAATGCAGTGGCAACTTTGAGTCTCTAATCTAGCCCACTAGTTTGACGAAGTGCTGGCTTGTATGTCTAGGCTAGACACTTAAATTATAACTTTTTCCTAGGGTATGTACTGACATAATTAACATTCATCTATGGAAAGAAAACTTGATGATAAAACAACACACATTTCAAATAACGCCCTTCCTCCCACTCTTGCAATGAGAATCACATTTCATTTGCTATTTTTTTCTGATAACAAAAGTGCTATTATGGAAGATAAGAGAAAACTACAAAAAAAAATACAAAATATATAATCATATTGCCCCCAAATAACTACTATTTACATTTTGGCATATACATGTAAGTTTTAAAACTTGGGGATATTCTTTACAACTTTTTAAAACATTTTTCAATTAAAATATCATGAACATTTTCCCCATTAGTAAATATTCTTCTACACCTTGTTAATGGCTGTATAGTGGCTCTTCTCATGGTTATATCATAATTTATTTAACAATCTCCCAGGACTTCCCTGGTGGTCCAGTGGTAAAGAATCTGCCTTCCAATGCAGGGGATGCGGGTTCGATCCCTAGTCAGGGAAGCAACTAAGCCCACGTGTCACAACTACTGAGCTTGTGGGCCTCAACTAGAGAGCCACAACTAAAGGGAAAACCCGCATGCCACAACTAGAGAGGAGCCTGCGCGTCACAGCAAAGAGCCCATGCATTGCAACGAAAGATCCCGCGTGCCGCAGCTAAGATCCAACACAGCCAAATAATAAATAAATATTAAAAACAAAACAAAACAACAACAAAATCTCCCTATACTGGACACTAAAGTTACTTACCATTTTTCAATACCATAATGATACTGCAAGTTATATCACTGTATTTAAATTATATGCACTTATCAACTCTTTTTCTCAGGGTAAATTCCTAAAAGTAGAAGTGTTAGCTCAAAGACTTTTGTTAGGTTTGTTAGGTAAAGACTTCTGACACATATTTCCAAAGCCCTCCAAAAAGTTTGTAGCAAAATGACATTTAGTTTAAAAGTATTTGAGTGTCCTGGTTTTACCAGTAGGTATTTTTTAAAAACACATCTCTGCCAACTTGATAGGTGGCAAAAATACCATTTCATTATATTATAACATTTCTTGGATTACTAGTTAAGTTGAAAAATAGTAAACCAGATGTTACAAATATTTATAAGATTTACAGGTCAATAATATCATGTCACAAAAATAAGGAATTTCACCTAACTGGAAATAAAGAAAAAGGACTACTCCTTTCCCCACAACTGAAAAGGAAAAGTAAGAGAAAACAACCCAGTGAGCTGAGGGCAGAGTGGCAGGCAGCTGGAAAGGACGAGTTGCCCTGCAGAGATGCCAATAGCAGCGCTGCTGTGGTATACGGAACCTTATGCCCGCTGCAGGGTGGGAAGCTTAGCCTGACCTGGGACCTCTGAGGAACTGGGACCATCCCATGTTAGTACCATCCTCTAAGCTACTGGCAGAAACAGAAGCATATTTCCCCTGGAGAAAAATTTCCCATAGGACTAATATATATAAAGATCAATCAATGAGCTCACAACTAAAGTCATCAAAGGGGAGAGTGAGCAGAAAACAGATTTACACTACCAACAACTATAGATATTTAAACTATCAGATACAGAACCAGAACAACAATACACGAATTATTTGAAAAAATAAAAGATGCAATTATAAGATGATAAAGCAAAGAAATTATCTGAAAATAACATGCAGTTGTGAAAAAAAATAACAAATGGAATGTCTAAAGATGCATTAAAAAGAAACTTCTAGGAAGAACGTATTTCAGGAAAAAGAAAAGTGATCCCAGAAGGAAAGCCTGAGACAGAAGAAAGAATGGCAAGCAAATAAATGATAAACATATATGTAAATCCAAACAAACATTGTCTGTATAAAATAATAATTCTAATAATATCTAATTTATTAAGAGGACAGAATTAAAATGCAAAAAACAGGACTTTCCTGGCGGTCCAGTGGTTAGGGCTCTGCACTTCCACTGCAGAGGGCACAGGTTCGATCACTGGTCGGGGAACTAAGATCCTGCAAGCTGCTTGGCAAGTCCAAAAAAATAAAAAGTAAATAAAATGCAGAAAACAATAGCTTTTAAATCAATGGGGGATGTGATCAGTAGTAAAGAGTTCCTAAGTCCTTGCATTATTCTGAAAGAGGTTAACATATTGTTTAAACCTAGGCTTGCAAGTATGCACAATAAAATTTCAAGGGTAACCACCAAACGAATGGATATAAGTTATAAATTTCAAACATGTAAAGAGGAAAAAAAAAAGAAAAAAACCCTCTCCACTTAAGAAACAAACAAAAAGAAAGGTAAGAAAGGAGGGGAAAATACAGGAAAAATGGACAAATAAAATTAAAGTGCAAGACAGTACAAACACATCAAATATATCAATAACTACACTAACTGCAAACAGACTAAACTTGCTAGTTAAAAAGGTGCTGATTATCAGATTGAGAGTGGGAGGAGATAGAATACAGCTATAAGCAGTTAATGAGAGATATACCTAAAGCATAAGGCCCTGAAAAGGTTGAAATAATGGAAAAAGATAAACCAGGTAAATAATAAACAAAAGAAAGCAGGAATAGCTATACTAATATCGAACAAAATAGATTTCTAGACACAAAACATCACTAGTGATATAAAAGGTCACTACATAGGGATAAAAACTTTAATTCTCCATGACGATATAACAACCCAACTTGTATGTACCTCATAAAACATCCTCAAAGTAATATATTTTTTAAAATGGAAGTACTACAGAGAGAAATTGACGTATCTACTACTCAAAGAGATTCCACACACTTTTTTTCTCAATTCTCGATGGGTCAAGCAAACAAAATCAATAAAGATACAAAAATTTTAAACAAGTCAGATCTTACAGACACATATAGACAGCTTTAAAAATTGTATAGAAGTATTAAAAAGTAGGGGGAAATGCTGTAAGTAATTTCCAATTAGCATTATTATCTATGACCTAGGCTGCTTAGCACCAGATTTCTGTTGGTAACAAGAAAGTTGAGATGCTCCTTTACCATGCAGACGAAAAGCCCTCAGACCCTCTCTGGTAGAAGAGAAAGAACACCCATAGCCCAGCCCAAGGGTCACCCTTGGATTTTAAAGAACACAAACCCTGTTCAATGAATAAATACACTCACTTTATTTGGGAGAATCCTGCGGCTTCAAGATGTTTCTGAAGATCAGTGTTCCGTTATGGAAAGAGCACTAGATATGAGGAGTAATAGATGGGGGTTTAAGTTTTGTTTTTTCCAAAAGTAACCATCTGACATTGGATGAACGTAAGGAGGATGATAAGGATGATAAAGATTTATTCAATAGATATTTATTGTGTACCTACAATGCATCAGATATTGTTCCTG
Source organism: Balaenoptera acutorostrata (assembly GCF_949987535.1). Classification (NCBI taxonomy): domain Eukaryota; kingdom Metazoa; phylum Chordata; class Mammalia; order Artiodactyla; family Balaenopteridae; genus Balaenoptera; species Balaenoptera acutorostrata. The sequence continues at coordinate 33,308,984 of NC_080064.1, read as the reverse complement.
ACTCTGGGGATACATTAGTGAATAAAACAGACAAACACCGCCCCGGTGGAACTAGCTTACATTCTATCAGTATGTGACAGGGAAGAAACATAATACATAAGTATACTACATAGTAGGTTAGAGGGTGATATGAAGGTTAATTTTATATGTCAACTTGGCTGGGCCACATTGCCTAGATATTTGGTCAAACATTATTCTGGATGTTCCTATGAGGGTTTTTTAGATGAGATGAACATTTAAATGGGTAGACTTTGAGTAAAGCAGATTGCCCTCCTTAATGTGGGTTGTCCACATCCAATAAATTGAAGGTTTTAATGGAATAAAGACTGACCTCCCTAAAATGAGAATGAATTGTGCCAGCAGAAGGTCTAAAAAAAAAAAGTTGGTACCTACCCACTTACCTTTAGAGAATATGCATTCTACTCAAGCACACATGAAACACTGTAAAAACTGATCATAAACTAGGCCATAAGGCAATTATAAACAACAAAAAACAGTGAAGACTTGAAAGAGGTATGGAAGTTCATATACAGGTATCCTTGCTATTTGCCACTTCGCTTTCATGAAAGACCTACATTAAGACCTACATTAGCGGGCTTCCCTGGTGGCGCAGTGGTTGAGAATCTGCCTGCCAATGCAGGGGACACGGGTTCGAGCCCTGGCCTGGGAAGATCCCACATGCCGCGGAGCAACTGGGCCCGTGAGCCACAACTACTGAGCCTGCGCGTCTGGAGCCTGTGCTCCGCAACAAGAGAGGCTGTGATAGTGAGAGGCCCGCGCACCGCGATGAAGAGTGGCCCCTGCTCGAAGCAACTAGAGAAAGCCCTCACACAGAAACGAAGACCCAACACAGCCAAAAATAAAATAAATAAATAAATTCGAACCTTGGCATTAAAAAAAAAAAAAAGACCTACATTAGCACCTGTTTTCGCTAACAGAAAGAAATCTGAAAAGCATTTTCACTTTTATGAAGAAAAACAAAAATCAAAAAAAGCATTCAGCATTTGTTTTGCAAAGAGTCATTACAGAAGCAGCACATACCCAGGGCTGCTAGAGTGGCACTGCCAAACTTCTTCCCCAGGAACTTCACTCAGCATCAAGCTTCCATAGCTTTGAACTGTGTCTGTGAGCATCTGTGCTTTATCTCGATTTATTTCGTGTGTCCATTAGCAAGATGTGTCCTAAAGTAATTGCTTCTTTCCACCATTTCGGCTTCGGAAAGGTTTCATAGGAACACCCTACTTTCAGATAGCGGGGGAAACCTGTAGTACTCAAATTTTCTCTAGCTCACCTCCTTTAGTCTTCCTCAATCACCCCAGTGCACACTGATTTTTTCCCCTCCTCTAGCACTGTTATCACTGAGTGCAGTCTTCAAACTGACACTTAAGAGTGGCTTTTCATATTACTCATTGTATATGTGAGTAGTAATCACTATTTTATACATGTACATATTAATCTCCCCCAAAGAAACCACACACTTTGAAGTAAGAATTGTATCTAAGTCAATTTGTTTTGCTCTTACAAATAAATGAGCACAGAGCAGCCATGATGAAGTAGATAAATGAATGAGCAACACGTTAGGGAGAGAAGAGACCTAACCTAAAGGAGGGCACCAGGCAAGAAAGTGCATTCCTTTCAGAGTCCTTCATTTCACAGATTAGGCCCAGCCCTCAAGATGTGCACAATTTAGGCTCAGTCCCTGGATGAGAAGACTTGTCCACTGACAACATGTACAGCATAGGCAATGGGCCTAAAGACAAATCTGGCTCCACCATTTAATAGCTTGGTGAACTTTACAGGTCTCTAAACCTCACTGAGCCAGTTGCTACATCTGTAAAATGGAAATAATGTCCACTTCTCACAACTGTTGTGAGTATCAAAAGAAAAAGTCAACGTTGAGTATATCCAGCACATCCATAAATGTGTTTCCTTCTCCTTTTCTTCAAGAGTATATATACCGGGACCGAGAAAGGAAACCTGCATCTCACCTGGGAATTGGTCATCTCTTCTTCCTCAGCAAGGTCAAGGAGTTAAGGAGGCAAAGCTGGAAAAGAAAGGAGCCATGAGACAAGCCTGCCTTGCAGCTCCCAGAGTGGCCAGCTGGGACACCTGTCCAGCCTCGCCCGAACCATTCCCTCAACCAGCCTGCCCTACGTTGCCTTCTCTTCTCCACACTACAGACTGTTCCCTGTTCTCTGAAGGTGTCACCTGCCCCAAGCCTTGCTGAGGAACGTCCACAGCCCCAGCAGCTCCAGAACCACTTCCTCCTCCAGACCCCGGTCTCGGCTAGTAGTTTTGGCAGGCAGCCTCAGGTCACAGGTGTATCCTCTCAAGATGGGGTCCAGCTGCCTGAGGAGATGCGGTCTTCTTTCCTACCAGCATGGCTTGTTCCTGTGGGCTCAAGAACAGCAAGAGTGCCACAGTCGGAAATCCAGCCGGGCTCAAAGTTACACTAAGCGTCTCCCAGGATACATACGGAGGAACTCCGGCTAGGGAACTCTGGACACCGGGACTGCAAAGCCGGCGGCCAAACACTTGAAGGAGAAACCCGAGACATCAGAGGGTGGAAGCGCCCGCACACACTGCTCTGGGGGAGATACGCGGCTGACCCGCCCCGCCGATATGCTGCGATCGCAGCCCCAACCTGGGGGCGCCCACAGCCGGGAGCAGCGGGGCACAGGGGGCTGAGCCAAGGCTGGAGTCTGAAGGAGAAGGGGATCCTGGAGCCACGGGCGGGGGTGGGGGGCTTCCATGAACGCTCCTGTCTGCGGTGAGCAGAGCCGGTGACTGTGACTGCTTTAGAGAACCTGGTAGGATCTGACCCTCCACAGCCAAATCGCGGGTGACACACTCTTTCGGGGACCATCGCTCCCGGGGCCCCAGACTTGGGGCTTCAAGTCCCTCAATCCCACCCCTACTCTGGCCCTCTGATATCCATCTTCCCTTTGACCCACAGTTCCCCTCTGAACCCCAGTCTTGCCGGAAGTAGCTCCTGCCGCTGCCAAGAGCCGCCAGACTCACCTGGCTCAAGCCGGGTCTCGAGTCTCTGGTCTCCCAGCGCGGGGCCAAGCCCGCTGGGGCTGTACTGCGCCTGCGCGGAGAGAGCCCGGCGTCTCCCACAAGACCCCGCGGCGCGCCGCCTCGGTCCCTGCCGCCGCTGTCACCATCGCCTGTGCCCCTGGCTGTGGCGTGTGGAGGGTTCTCCTTCAGCCTTGCCAAGGGCTAGAAACGCCACTTTTTAGTTTCAGTTCCTGGGATCCTACAGTGGCAGTGCCATGTAGAAGCTTGCGACCTACTACGGAGCTTTGAGTGGGAAGGGGAGGGTGTGCAGGCTGGGTGAGTCTGCGCGCTGGGACTTCTCCCCCTCACGCTTGGGAGCCTGGCTTTGTTGTCAAACCCAAGTTCATGTGCCCAATCAATGCCCAGTGATACCAGGGTTTGGAGCCAAGAAAAGTCTGTTGCAGGGCTGAGCAAGGAGAACAGGGCAACAGGGTGGCTCATGATCAAAAGAGCTGCAATCCCTGATGACTTGGAGGAAGAGTGTTTATACGCAAAATTTGGGGGGGTGGGTTTGCAGAGCGTGTGACCTTCCTCTGATTGGTTGGTGGGAGGTGTTCCAGGAATCTCAGTCATCAGCCTTCTGGTTCCAACCAGTTTGGGGTCTATGTGCTTATGCTTAGCATAAAGTTACCATCCTCTACCTGGGTGGAGACCTTAGTTCCTGTAGAACTAAGAGATACAAGCTGCATTGTTTCTGTATTCCCTCACTCCCCTTATTAGTCACTATTTGAATCTGCCCTTTGGAACTCAGGGAAGGTCTAAGAGGCTGCAACATTTTTCCTACAAACAAAAACTGGGGAAAACAGAAAAGCTTTCGTTCTTGGGAGGGCCCCACGGGGTCCTGCTCAGTTTCAATCCCCCCTTTTCTTTGCTACTCCTCAATCATGAGGGGAACAGGTGTTGGACAAAAAAGGGAATAACATTTTGGATAGATTAATCATAAACTCAGCAGAGGAACGTGGTTTTAGGGGCACTCAGTTTCAGCTTCTTGGGGTTGGGGGCTGAGAAGGGGAAAGGGACTGGCATCTCTCATTTGGCCAGTGGTCCTTTCCAGAATGTCCCCTCATATGCACCTCTGGGCAGGCAGGTGTTCTAAGGCAGGGTGGCGAGGGACCTCTCAGTGCGGCTCGCCCTCCCGCACGGTTCTCGGATGGGGAGGCCTGGCCCCGTGTGACATCTTCCTATCCTCTGCATCCGTCCCCTGCCCCCAGCTAATGTACTCAATATGGTGGCCCCTCTGCCCTGCTGTTTCTATACAGGCTTCACTCCTTGCAAGCAGCCCCAATCTACATGGGGGAATCTCTTGCAACCCTCTTCATGGTACCAACTCAGGTCCTTGGGCTCTTTAATTAATAGAAATGGATAAGAGGCCAGATGAGAAAATCAGGCAAGGCTTTATTGAGACTTGTGCTGCAGCATGAGGGAGGGAAAACAAGTAGAAGATTCCCTTGCTCGCTACCGGAGGAAGGGGGTGAGTTGGTACGTTATACGGGGTGAGGCTAGGGGCAGATGGGTGGGTCGGCTGGAGGGGTGGCTGAGGTGACCTGCCCACCCCCTTGGTAGTGCTGAGTGCAGGGATAATGCGCGGTACCCTGCTTTTGCTCCCGGCACCTCAGAAGTGGCAGTTGGTTTTTGGCCTTTTTGTATCTTACTGTTCATAATTTGCCCCAACTGTGCATGCATGCAGTTATTTTTAGTCCCTTACAGTTTCTTTGTATTTTGTTGCTCAAGGAGACGTTTGTCCAGGTGCAAGCACTCCAGTAAAGTGTCCTGGGTCCCAGGTCCCAGCCTATCTCACTCACTTGATTTTTGTAGAGAAATGCCAGGGCAGTCTCCGTCACGGCTGACTCATGACTCTGCTGACTCCCATCCCCACCCTCCGACCAATCTTCCGGTTATATGAGGTTGTAGGGCTTATGGGGCAGGTCTGAGAAGATGGTTGAGGATGGAAATGTCGGTTTGGTCACCCTTTAACAAGTCCTGGAAGCAGAGACGTTGTCTGACCCCCAATTATTTGTGCCTCTTTTTACAATGTGGGGTACTTAATGCCTCACCTGTAAATCCTAGTTTCTATCCTAGGCTAAAGGACAAATCCCACTTAACATCTGTTACATAACATCCTGCACATGGATGTATCAAAAATTTAAACTATTCTCCCATTGTTGAACCTGTAGCTGTGGTAGTCAGCCCTATTCACAAATATTCTGGGTTCCCTCTTCTTTCCAGTACATGGTAGGATTGCAGTTTCCCATCCCTTGGAAGTTAGTGGTGACAATGTAACTTGTTTGGCTGCAAAATATGAGCAGTAATGTGTGCCACCTCCAAAAGGAATCTCTTAAGAGCCAATGCACAAATTGTCATGTTTCTTTTCCCTCTACCCCAGAAATTGTAAGTTCATTGTGGCAAGCAGCCTCTAAAATGGCCCCCAATGATCCCCTTCTCCTGATATTCAAGCCCTCGTAATCCCCTCTCCTTGAATGTGCACTGAACCTGGTGACTTGCTTCTAATGAATAGAATATGACAAAAGTGATGGGATATCACTTCCAAGATTAGGTTACAAAAAGACTCTGGCTTCCATCACGCTTGGCCTCTTTACCCTCCGCTGCTCCCTTAATCACTTTAAGAGCAGCCAGCTGCTTTGCTGTGGGATGTCCACGTGGTGCCTGGAGAGGGCTGTGTGGTAAAGAGCCGATGTATCCCGCCTGGTAGGACCTGAGGCCTGCCAGCAGCCACGAGTTAACTTTGGAAATGGATTTTCTGAGGCCTGCCAATCATCACATAAGTGAACTTGGAAGCACGTCCTTCCCCCTATTGAGGCTTGAGATGACTGTAGCCCCAGCAGACACCTTGATTGCAGTCTTTTTTTTTTTTAAATGAAGTTTATTTATCTAGGCCATGCAGCATGGCTTACAGGATTTTAGTTCTCCAACCAGAGATTGAACCCGAGCCCTCGGTGGTGAAAGCGTAGAGTCCTAACCACTGGACCGCCAGGGAATTCCCGATTGCAGTCTTAAACGCCAGAGGATCCAGTGAAGCTATGCCCAGATTCCTGACCCACAGAAATTGCGACAAAATAAATGTTTCTTGTTTTAAGCCACTAAGTTCTGGAGTAATTTGCTATGCAGCAGCAGATAACAAATACATTCAAGATGGTTCCAGAGTGGGGCAACATGGAGCTGAGGCCCCAGCCTGTCCAGCCTGGGCAGGTATTAAGGGTGAGAAACAAATCTTTGTACTTACAAGCCACTAATTAGATTGGGGGGTTGGTTTAGTACTACACTAACCTTTGCAAGTGTAAGTAACACAATGATAAACATCTTTGTACTGAAGTCATTTACTATATTTCTAATCATTTCCTTAGGACAGATTCATAGAAATGGAATTGCTCCTTTAAATGGTATGACAGGGACTTCCCTGGTGGCGCAGTGGTTAAGAATCCACCTGCCAATGTAGGGGACACAGGTTCGGTCCCTGGTCCAGGAAGATCTCACATGCTGAGGAGCAACTAAGCCCGTGCGCCACGACTACTGAGCCTGCGCTCTAGAGCCCGCGAGCCACAACTACTGAGCCTGCATGCCACAACTACTGAAGCCTGCACACCTAGAGCCCGTGCTCTGCAACAAGAGAAGCCACTGCAATGAGAAGCCTGTGCACCACAACGAAGAGTAGCCCCCGCTCGCCACAACTAGAGAAAGCCCGCATGCAGCAACAAAAACCCAAGGCAGCCAAAAATAATAAATAAATAAATAAATAAATAAATTTATTAAGTAAATAAATAAATAAGTAAATGGTATGACATTTTAAGACTTTTAATGCACATTACCAAATAATGGTCCAAAAAGTTATGTTGATTTACATTTCCACCACTGAGGGGTAGTTTGATTCACCAAACCCTGACCAGTTTATTTACCTTTCAGTCATAACTTATGTGTTGATGAAAAAAACCTGTTCATTACCTCCTCCAAATTATCTTTTAAATATAATAGTTTCTGTCTCCCAGTACCACAGTCTTGGTTCAGGCTTTCATCATTCCTTATGTGGCCTACTGCAGTATTCTACTCAATGGCCTTGCTTTCTGCAATCAATGTGCCACTCAGCTTGCCTAAGTTATCCTTCAAAAAATAGTAACCTGGTCATTAGTCTCCTTAAACTACTTCAATGCCAACCCGTGTATTAGTTATAATAGACTAAACTGGTGTAACAAATAGATCTTACAATGCATTGGCTCAGGAAAATAGAAGTCTATCTCTTCCTCATTTCACAGTCTGGGTAGGTGGCCCATGTTGGTGGGTAGCTCTTTTCTGTGTGGTCAATCAGCGACTGTTTTAGTCCATTCCGGCTGCTATAAAAAAATACCACAGACTGGGAGGCTTATAAACAAGAGAAATTTATTTCTCACAGTTCTGGGGGCTGGAAGTCTGAGATCAGGGTGCCAGCACGGTCGGGTGAGGGCCCTCTTCAGGGTGGCAGACTCCTTCTTACATGGTGAAAGGGGCTAGGAAGCTCTGTGGGGCCTCTTTTTTTTTTTTTTAAGGAAACATAAATAAATGCATTGACATACCATATTCACAATGGAAAGTACCAATATTATAAAGATGGCAGCTGTGCCCATATTAACTCCTAAATTCAGTTCCAATCAATAACTGAACAATGAAAACATTTTTCATCACAGACATTTTCAAACTTCACAAAAAAGAATAGTGTAATGAACTCCATGTACCCATCAACCAGCTTTGACAGTTATCAACATTTTGGCAATCTTGTTATAATTACAGGTATTTAAGGGGAACTGTGTGTTATTTTCCTGGAGAATTTTAAATCAGGACCAGAAATCATCATGTCATTTTGCCTGTAATTACTATAGTTTGCATCACTAAGTACTTATTTTTTAAAGCCATAAGTACTATTCTATTATCATACCTACACAAATGAATAGTTATTCCTTAATATCATCTAACTTTCCATCCACATTCAGATTTCTCAGGTTGTATCCAAAGATGGCTTTCTACAGTTGGTGTATTTGAATCAGGATGTAAATAGTCATTACATTGCATTTGCTTTTGTCCTTTAAGCCTCTTTGGCCATGTAACAGCTTCCCTTCTTTTTATTTCCTGCAGTCTATTTGTTGTGTGTGTATGTGAAGGAAGGGATGTGGGTGGGTGTGTGTTCCAGTGGTATGTGTGTGGGGCCTCTTTTATAAAGGCATTAATCCCAGTCATGAGGGCTCTGCCCTTATGACCTAATCCCTTCCCAAAGGCCAAACCTCCTACTACTATCACCTTGGTTATTAGGTTTTCAATATATTAATTTGGGGGCGGTGGGACACAAACTTTCAGACCATAGCAGTGACCCAGACTGACAGTGGCTCTGCCCTTTTCAACACAATGCTTCCAAAGTTGACACATTCCAGCCCCTAGAAGAGCACCTCCACTACTAAAACACCATGCTCTGTCGTCTGGACTCCAAGGCAATTGCCTCTTAACTGGTCTCCCTATTTGCCCTCTTGCCATCCCTACTATCCATTTCCCACACACAGTCAGAGAGAACTTTCCAAAAATAAACCAGACTATACCACTCTTCCGCTAAAAATCTTCAAAACCTTCCCATCACATTTAGAAGGAAATCTCACATAATCTGGCACCTGTCTAATGCACAAAACTCACCTTCACTTCTCTGCTCCAGCCACACTGGACTTCTTGCTGATTCTCCACAGGCCAGGCTCACTCTTGCCTCCGGACCCTTGCACAATCTTTCCAAGGCTCCCTCCTTCGCTGCATTCAGGTCTCTATTTAAAAGTCTCTCCTTCTCAGAGGTCTTCCTTGGCCACTCTACCTTAGTTTCCTATTAATTCAATCACCTGACGGGGTTTTTTTTTTTAATGTTTTACTTATCAATATCTGGGGTTATTATATATTTGTTTGATTATTGTTTTTTGAGTTGAGTGCTGGCATCATGCCTTTTTTTGCTCACTGCTATATAATCAGTATACAGTCAGAACAGGGGTCAGCTCTGGTTTGCTGCCTGTTTTTCTTTTTTCTTTTTTTTTGGCCTCACTACACAGCATGAGGAATCTTATTTCCCCCATCAGGGATGGAACCCGTGCCCTTTGCAGTGGAAGCTTGACCACTGGACCACCAGGGAAGTCCCCTGCTCACTGTTTTTGTAAATAGTTTTATTAGAACACAACCACACTCGTTCGTTTACGTGTCTATGGCTGCTTTCATGCTATAGCAGAGTAGTTGTAACAGAGACTGTATTGCCCACAAAAGCCTAAAATTTTTAATATCTAGCCCTTTACAGAAAAAGTTTGCCAACTCCTGATCTATAGCAATTAATAAGGATGTATCAGCTTTCTATTATTTGCTCAGTGGATCTTGTTCCATTCCTTTATTTTCCATCCTTTCTGTATGATTTTGCTTCAGTCTTCTTGTATGCAGTTTATACCTGGATTTTAAAAAACAATCTAGTAGTCTCTGAAAAAGTATGGATTTTTAAGGCCTTTCTGGTTAAAAGGAGGAATAAAGAGTATCTCTCTTACCATCTTGATTAAAATATAATGAAGACAGAGAACCCTGATGCAAGAGAAACAGCTGCTCTGATCTTAAAGATACTTTCTACTGCTGCTGTGCTATATGAAACATCTTGCTCAAAAATCAGACTAAATCCCATCTCTGTCCAAAAGAAAGGAGTAACTGTTATACTAATTAAACACGTTTACTACCTTCCTAGCTATAGTTAATTTCTAGACTTGAAAAAATTATTTGAAGAAAACATTTTTTATAAGAGATAGTATTACTTCATGAAATAATATGACAATATCACCAATTTATCTTCTTTCTTCCTTCCTTTCTCCAGAAAGGCACCAGCTCTTTCGATTTGGGGTTAGGGAGAGCACCTGATTATCTACCTTTTGCAATGTAAGTTATAAGGTGCTTCTGACATATTTATTTAAAAAAAATAGAACGTTATTATTCCGTAGGAAAGGTGATTTAATCCATTTGCATTTATTGTGATTAGTGATATACTTTGACACATTCCTGTTGTTTTATTTTTGCTTTCTATTTACCATGCTTTTCCTTTATTGCTTTGGTTTTTCTTTCCTGTTTTCTATTGGATTTACAGCTCTCTTTATCCTCTTTTTTCTCTCTAGTGATTTGCGACCTAGTCTATTTCTTTCAGTGGTTAACCTTCAATTTTTAACATGCATATTCGACAAGGTATAAAGTTAGTATCGCTATCCTTTCCCAGATCAAGGATTTTATAACACTTTAGCCCTGATTCCTCCCACTTTTCCAACTTTATTCTCTAGAATATTCATTTTACCTTATTTCTAGCCCTCTCCCAAAGCAGTCATCATTTAAATTACTTACACCCAACATAAACTCAGCTTTACCAACTTGTTTACAACTTGTTTGTTCATCGATACTTCTTGCATCCTGCTCTTCTCGGGTGGCTGATGTTAATGCTGGTTTCTCAGGAAAATGAGATTTCAGGTGATATTTTCATCGAGATATTTTTGGCCTTCTATATATATATATATATATATTAATAAGCAGGTATTATAAAAGCATTCAAAAATAAACCTATCTTCAAACTGGAAAAAAATCAACTTAATGTCCGTGTATAAACACTTAAACAGAGAAAAAATAGCATATTTGAGTGTTCCTGTTAAAAGGAAAAAAGTTAAAGTAAAAATATCTCAAAGTGTAACATTCTTGAGGGAAGGTGGGTGTGAAAAAGGATAATCTGCTTGCATTATGCATGACTATTTCAAACATTTTGGACAACTAGACAAAGGCACAGACTTCCAATGAAGAAAAATGGGCTTCTGGGGATATAAGATCATACTTGACCTGAGTGTAAATAACATTTTGGTTTTCTTCCTGCCAAAATCATGTTCTGGGGTTGAGGTCATACAGGAAAAGAATGAAGTCAATGGTAGAAAGCTCCCCACGTAGCAATTTTTATGTGTCCAGTACTAGAGTCCAGGTGTCAAAGAAGTCTGGAAATGTGAGAAAATAACTTTTTATTGTTCTTTTTTCAGATAAATGGTCATATCTCTAGCTTTAAATATAGAAGTACTTTGCCCACAAACATGTCTGAAGTTGAAAGAAAACATGTTAAACATATTATTTGAAAATATAACTAGTTATTGTTTGACATTTTTTCTTGCAGCATTATTTACGATAGCCAAGACATGGAAGTAACCTAAGTGTCAATTAATGGATGAATGGATAAAGAAAATGTGGTATATACACAATGGAATATTACTCAGCCATAAAAAAGAAGGAAATCCTGCCATTTGCAACTACATGGATAGACCTGGAGGGCATTTTGCTAAGTGAAATAAGTCAGACAGAGAAAGACAAATACCATATAATCTCACTTATATGTAAAATAAACAAAACAAAACCCAAACCCACAGATTACAGATAACACATTGGTGGCTGCCAAGGGCTGGGAGTGGGGGCTGGGCAAAGTGGGAGAAGGGGGTCAAAAGGTACAAACTTTAAACTTCCAGTTATAAAATATCTAATAGGGATGTAATGCACAGCATGGTTAATAGTTAGTAATACTGTGTTGCATATTAGAAAGTTGCTGAGACTAGATCTTAAAAGTTCTCATCACAAGAAAAAAATTTTAGTAACTGTGTGTGGTGATGGATTTTAACTAGACTTGTGGAGAACGTTTTGCAATGTGTACAAATATTGACTCATTATGTTGTACACCTGAGACAAACATGATGTTACATGTCAGTTATATCTCAACTTTTTAAAAAAGATAGGGAATTCCCTGGTGGTCCAGTGGTAAGGACTCTGCACTTTCACTTCTGAGGGCGTGGGTTCGATCCTTGGTCGAGGAACTAAGATCCCGCAAGCCACACCCAAAAAAAAAAAAAAAAAAAAGAAAAGAAAAGAAAGATAAATTGAGCAATATATTAAATATGTTCAAGAAAGTAAAACACTACAATAACTTGTGATCACAACAATCACCAACAACAGGGTCTTGGCAGATATAAGAGTCTTCCAAATATATGTAAATGTCTAGTACCCCTTATCCTATTTTATTCAATAAAAATGTATATGTTTTATTAAAAGTACTTCAAATTCACTTGACTTTACTTAAAAATAATTTGTATATTTGATTATTATTAGACATGATTTTCTGCACATCTCACAAATGTGAGCTCTAGACCCATGAAATGCATTAGAATTAGTGAGAGTCATGATTTTGTTTTATTGCCTGACAATGACTTGGTTTAAATAGAAAAAAAAATTTTTTTTCTTTGTTTCAACTTTTTAAACACCTATTTAATTTTGTTTCATTATGGTTCATACTTAGCTAATTATTTTACTCTGTTAATTAAGAAAGGGAACAAATAGTTTAATTCAGAGCTCAGATCATAATACCAAATACTCACTCTAGCAGCAATGAGACAGTCCCCACCCTCCAAGGGTGTCTGTCTTCTTGCTGTCTTAAACTTTATATTTGCTCAGATACTAATATTACTGCTAAAGTCAGGAGCTGAGAAAGAGCTAGGAGGGGAAGAGAAAATGTTAAATAAGGCAAAAGAACAGCTTTAAAGGGAAGTGAGAGAAAAGGCAGTCAAAATTGAAAAAAGATCCCTGAGTTTATAATTAATTTACATATATACTTCTGTGGTTTGCCAAGTGATTTGGTGTGACTACCTAAGTTTAATTAGCATACAGTCTCAGAATGAAAACTCTGTAAGACAAGGCTTCACTTAGATTTGATGGATATTCAGAAAATCACTCTCATTCACGTCTGTCATCATCACCCTGCAAAAATGTTAATGAGGGAAAACAATTCCAAGTTCACACATATAATCCCAAAACTTATGTTTGCAAGAGAAAACCTGATTTTGTGAATATAGGTTCAAGCTCAATGCAGTACCTAAGCTTCAACCAAGTCTGAAGAAAGGGCTTAAAGACTCATATTAGCAAGCAACACTTAAAGTGAAATACAGCATTTTCACTTAAATCATTGTGAGTTCATGTGTCTTTAAAGGCAATACACAGAATTTATGTAATGTCAAATTATAAAAGAGTTGCTAAGAAGTTCAAGGAAGCAGAAACACTTTTCGATATAGCTTGATATGATACCTATGGTAGTCACCTGGAAATTTCCAAACAAGCCTGAGATATCTCTGAATCGATTTCCTAAACAAAAAGGTAATAATTGATTTTAATAATAATATAGACAATTTAATTTTATTTTAATCAATAATATTGATTTTAATAATTTCCTTCCAGAAGTCTCACAAAGTATTGTGACACCTAATTTTTCTAAACTAAGTACCCCAGTTATATACTGCTTTAGGTTCACTCCTACTTATGCAGCTGTTCCAGTAAAATAGGATGGCTTTTATTTATGACTATTTATCTGGAAAAATGCCTCTTTCCCTGTACTAAGTGCTTAGAGTAATACAGAACACAGCTGTTTTCTTTCTTCAGTGTCCGGTTAATCAGGATTAAATACACACACGCACATACACACACATGCACACACACACGTTTTGCACAGAGAAGAAAACATATTACACAATGTCCTTAGCTGAGCAGAGCAGAAGACTTCATAACTGTCCCTGACTATTATTTAAGAGGAGGCTCAAGAAGGCTCAGTAACAACTGCCGTAACTACTCATAAGTGCCATGAAATGGTTAGAGATCAAGTTTATAGCACTGACCTTCATCCTACATAATAAACCATATTATTTCATTTATATTTGGCAATTCTGGATATGGCGATTTTAGGCTTTGAAGAGACAATGATGGTGTTTACCAGAGATCTTAATAGCTATAATTTTAGAAGGGGTTTAAGTTTTATTTATACATTTTTTATTGTAGTAAAATATACAGAACATAAAATGTACTATCTAAACCATTTTTAAGTGTGCAATTCATTGGCATTAAGTACGTTCACAATGTTGTGCAACCATCATTATAACAGATATAATTTTGTATAATGTGCATAGCATATATTTCAAACCCACGGTTATACAAATTTCTTAAGCAGTGCAGACATTTGTATAAATTGTGTAAAAATCATAAATCAGGGGCAGTGTACACATGCAATTATAGTCAGTCTGATGCCTTAATTATTCAATTTTTTCACAACTTCCTCAGTTTTACTGTCAAGTTGTCTGTAGCTCAAAATTTTCTGTTATCTTTTCAATAAAATTAGTAATATCACTTATAGAACATGAATTTCAGAACATGCCTTTCCACATTTATTCAACTGATAGGGTTTTTCTCATGAGGAATTCTTTGCTGCTTCAGTAAAAGGCTAATTTTAAGTTTCCCACATTTACAAAGCTCCCTTGTTTTTATGACTTCTTTGATGGAGAATGAGATGTGTCTTCCAGTTAAAAGATTTCCCACATGTGTTGCATTTATTTTGTTGCTCTGCTGTGAGTTGAGTAATGTTTAAGGAGATGTGATCTCTTGATGAAGGCTTTGCCACATTCAGTGCACCCGTGGGGTTTCTCGCCTGTATGAATTCTCTGATGCATGACCAACACTGATGAGTCTGCAAAGGCTTTGCCACATTCTCTGCATCGGTATGGTTTCTCGCCTGTATGGATTCTGGAGTGTTTATAAAGGGATGAACTGTACTTGAAGCTTTTCACACACTCCTTACATTCAAATGAGTTCTCGGGTGTGTGCGATTTCACATGCTGAGTAAAGGAGGAGTTCCAGGTGAATGATTTCCCGCATTGACCACATTCATAAGGCTTCTCTCCAGTGTGGAGTCTCTGATGGACCACGAGCTGTGCTTTATGCGTAAAAGCTTTCCTACAATCACTGCACACAAAGGGTCTCTCTCCACTATGAATTTTTTGATGAGCTGCAAGGTGTCCCTTACTGTTAAAGGCTTTCCCACAGTCACTGCATTCAAAGGTGTTTTTTTTCCTTGTATGCTTTTTTTCATGTCTAATGAGACGAGACTTCTTTTGGAAGCCTTTCCCACATTCACTGCACCCAAAGGTTTTTTTCCTTCTGTGCTTTTTTTCATGTCTAATAAGACACAACTTGTTTTCGAAGGCTTTTCCACATTCCTTGTATTCATAAGAGTTTTCTCTGATATAACTTTTATTATAACTAAGAAAGTATAAGTTAGGTTGCAAACACTTTCCATTTGATTCACATTTATGTTGTTTTTGTCTTGAAGAAATAAAATTTATACTCAGATTACAATTTTGGACTGTCTCGTTGGTCAGTGTTTTCTTGAAGGTGAACATACCTTGGTTCAAAAAATTGTCTTTGCTTCCTTCTCCTTCCTGTCCCTCTAGCTCATCATCAAGTAAGCAGATAACTTCTAAAAAGGAGTAAAATGAAATATTCTCAGTTCTCAGTTACTCCTTCCAATATCATGTAATAGAAAGAAAATTTTAAAGTCTATGTTTTCGGGCAAGGATGCCTATTCTGACCACTTCTAGTCAACATAGGACTAAAGTCCTAGCTAGACCAATTAGGTAAGAAAAAGAAACAAAAAACATCCAAACGGGGAAGGAAGAAGTAAAAGAATCTCTGTTCACTGAAGACATGATCTTGTATTCAGAAAACCCTAAAGATTCCATGAAAAAACTGTTAGAACTAATAAATTCACCAAAGTTGTAGGATACAAAATCAACATACAAAAGTCAGTTGTCTTTCTATACCCTAAAAGCAAACAATCTGAAAAGGAAATTAAGAAAACAATCCATTTACAATAGCATCAAAAAGAATAAAATAAACTTAACCAAGGAGATGAAAGACCTGTACACTGACAACTACAAAACACTTCTGAAAGAGATTAAAGAAAACACAAATAAATGGAAAGACATTTTCCATTTTCTGTGTTCATGGACTATTGTTAAAATGTCCCAAATGTACCCAAATGTATCTACAGATTCAGTGCAATCCCAGTGGAATTTTTTGCAGAATTTGAAAAAGCAATTCTAGGGGCCTTCCCTGGTGGTGCAGTGGTTAAGAATCCTCCTGCCGGGACTTCCCTGGTGGCACAATGGTTAAGAATCCGCCTGCCAATGCAGGGGACATGGGTTCAAGCCCTGGTCTGGGAAGATCCCACATGCTGCAGAGCAACTAAGCCCGTGCACCACAAGTACTAAGCCTGCACTCTGGAGCCCACGAGCCACAACTATTGAGCCTGCATGCCACAACTACTGAAGCCCATGTGCCTAGAGCCCATGCTCCGCAACAAGAGGAGACACCACAATACAAAGCCCGTGCACCGCAACGAAGAGTAGCCCCGCTCACCGCAACTAGCGAAAGCCCATGCACAGCAATGAAGACCCAACGCAGCCAAAAATCGATAAATAAAATAAATAAATTTATATATATATAAAAAAGAATCTACCTGCCAATGCAGGGGACAAGGGTTCGAGCCCTTGTCTGGGAAGATCCCACATACTGCAGAGCAACTAAGCCTGTGTGCCACAATTACTAAACCTGCACTCTAGAGCCCGCAAGCCACAACTACTGAGCCTGTGTGCCACAACTACTGAAGCCCACATGCCTGGAGCCCGTGCTCTGCAACAAGAGAAGCCACCCCAATGAGAAGCCTGTGCACCGCAACAAAGAGTAGCCCCCACTCGCCGCAAATAGAGAAAAGCCCACACACAGCAATGAAGACCCAATGCAGCCGAAAATAAATTTTAAAATAAATTAATTAACTAAAAAAAAAAAAGAAAAAGCAATTCTAAAATTCGTATGGAACCACGAAGGACTCCCAAGAGCCAAAACAATCTTGAGAAAGAACAAAGCAGCAGGCCTCACATTTCCTGTCTTGAAACCACATCACAAAGTTACAGTAATCAAAACTGTACTTTATGGTACTGGCATAAAGACAGACATATAGACCAATGGAAAAGAATAGAGAGCCCAGAAATAAGCCCATGCATATATGGTCTTCAAGAAGTGTGCCAAGACAACACAATGGGGAAAGAATAGTTTCTTCAACAAATAGTGCTGGGAAAACAAGATACCCACATGTAAATGAGTGAAATTGGACCCCAATCTTACACCACACACAAAAATCAACTCAAAATATATTAAAGACTTAAACATAAGATCTGAAACTATAAAACTCCTAGAAGAAAAGATAGGGGAAAACTTCAGAATATTGGTGCTCACAATGATTTCTTGGATAGGGAACCAAAAGCACTGACAACAAGAGCAAAAACAGACAAGTGGTACTACAGCAAACTAAAAACTTTCTGTTAAGAAAAGGAAACAATTAATAGAGTGAAAAGGCAACCTACAGAATGGGAAAAAATATTTTAAAAACATATATTGGATAAGTCGTTAATATCCAAAATACATAAGGAACACTTACAACTCAATAGCAAAAAACGGGCAAAGAACTTTAATAGACATTTCTCCAAAGGAGACATACAAATGGTCAACAGGTATATGAAAAGATGCTCAACATCACTAATCATCAGGGAAATGCAAATCAAAACCAAAATAAGATATCACCTCACACCTGTTAGGATGTCCATTATTAAAAAACAAAAAAACAAAATAACAAGTGTTGGCAAGACTGTGGAGAAATTAGAACCCTGGTGCACTGTTGGTGTGCATGTAAAATGGTACAGCCACTATGGAAAACGGTATGGAGTTTCCTCAGAGTATCAAAAATGGAACCACCATATGATAAAGCAATCCCACTTCTGGGTATTTATCAAAAAAATTGAAAACAGGATTTCCTAGAGATATTAGCACTCCTGTGCTCACTGCAGCATTATTCACAATAGCCAAGAGTTGGAAACAATCTAAATGTCCACTGACAGATGAATGGATAAAGGAAATATGGTATATGCATACTTTAAAAAAGAAGGAAATCCTTCATATGCTACAACATGGATGAACCTCAAGGACATTAGGCTAAGTGAAATCAGCCAGTCACAGAAGGACAAAAACTGCATGATAGCACTTACATAAGGTATTTAAAATAGTCAAACCTATATAAGCAGAAAGTAGAGTAGTGGTTGCCAGGGGCAGGGAGGAGTGGGAAATGGCGAGTTGTTCAATGGGTTTTGAGTTTCAGTCCTGCAAGATGAGGAAGTTCTAGAGATCCCCTGTACACCAATGTGTATACAGTTAACAATATTGTACTATACATTTAAAAGTTTGCCAATGAGGGTAAGTTTCATATTATGCATTTTTTTTTTTTTTTTACCACACACATGCAAAAAGTCTCTGGTTTCAGGTCTAGTCTCCCATTCTGGACTATAAAACAAAAAAGAAATCTGTATTTGTCCTGCTCTGGGCATTAAGAAGAAACTGCTGAAATGGAGGCTTCCGGAAAACAATAATGAGAACAAGTAGCTTTTTCTATTTATAAATATGACTTTCCATTCTGTGAAAGACGGTAAAATAGGCACAAAGTAATGTTATAACAATGACAAAGAAAGTTAAAAAGGGCTCTTAACAAGGATGCAGAGTAGCTCTGAGAATGGGGAGAGCCATTTCAGAGGAATGAATGAGGAGGGTAACCAGGGGAACAAGGAGATAAAGGCATTCTGAGAAATGAGAAGAGCTAGATTGGGTTGGGGAAATTTGACCAGAGTCAAAATCTACAACATCTAAGAATTAAGTTATCCTGTTAGGATGCTCCCGAGTCTCCTTCACACACTTCTCCTTCTCCTTCCTCATCCTGCACACAACCACAAAAGAACTGTCAAGCCATTAACTCCCTTTTACCTATAGGCACTTTCCTATATCCTCTCTAGCCACCCAAGCCACAGTTGAGGCCTATTTGTAGAAAGTTCTCCAACTCCGCTTCTAGCTAGGATTCATTCTCCGATGTCTACACATACCCAGGAACACAGAGGCTCAGTAGAACGTTGAAAAGAGACCAGATGTCAATTCTTTTGCTTCTATCATCAGTTATTTCTACTACTTGATAAGAATTTTTCCTGATAAATAATCCTATTTTTTTATAACCTCTTTCAACCTTCCAGATGTACTAGCCTCCAAAACTCTCCTTTGCCCCTGACACCACACTCTTTAACTCAAATTTCGCATTCTGGTTTCCACACATACAGATTCCATGATTTCTGGGGATCTGAACCATAAGACTCCTAGGCTTTACCAACTTTTGCCTTTATATACTGTGTGGTTAAGAAAGTTAACTCTGACTATTGTTACTATGGTGCCACACCATGTCGAAAACAACATCATCACTGCTCAAAACTAATGCGAAGTCCACTGATATAATAATGTTAGGGAAAATGGAGGAGAAGGCAATTCTTCACTGCTTCTGAGATTGCCTTCCATCAAGGGAGAATCTTATTAGTGTGACAATTTGGACTCTTACCTCATTCCTTATGTCTCAAATAAACACAATCTGATTACATTATTAGAAACTGATGTATGGAAAGATCGGCCATCATGTTGAGGAGGGAAGAAGAATGAGGATTCTAGGAACCGAGAGAACCAACAAGCACTTCGACGCAACAGGCAGCGTGAGGAGCCAGAGCAGAGAGGAAGGACATCCTCCCAAACAAGAGCTGAGAAACAGAAAGAGCAGCCACGTGGAAGAGTGGAAGTGAAGGTGCCATCTGGGGATCTGAGGATGTTGTGTCAGGTGTACCCAGTCACTTTCAAAGGTGTGTGGCTTTAAGAGGTGCTTCCTGAAAAGTATTTCAGAGGTGCCTGTCCCTCACTCACTAACTGAGACCTCAGTTCCAGAGACTCTCATCTACCTGCTTTCTCTGACTCACCTGGAGAGCGCCAACGTGGGTTCTCTCCCTCCACCATCCATGGCTCTTGTCCTTGCTCCACCTTGAAGATCACTTTTGTTTTGGTGACTGGACACCCTGTTCATGGGAAACAACACAGAACTGGGGACAAAGTGCTAGGAACAAACGACTACCTCACAATTCGGGTTTGCCTCCTGGAGTCTTAGGGCCTGTGAAGATAACAAACAAGCTTCAGAACAGAAAAGACCCTTCTTCATTTGGGAGGCAGAAGCATTAAACATACTACCTGATCCCCAAAGGGGATTATGAATCTTTGACCGGACTAAGCTGGTGGCGCAGTGGTTAAGAATCTGCCTGCCAATGCAGGGGACATGGGTTCGAGCCCTGGTCCGGGAAGATCCCACATGCTGAGGAGCAATGAGGCCCGTGCACCACAACTACCAAGCCTGCTCTCTAGAGCTCGCAGCCATAACTACTGAGCCCGAGTGCCACAACTACTGAAGCTCACGCGCCTAGAGCCCATGCTGCGCAACAAGAGAAGCCACCACAATGAGAAGCCCATGCACTGCAACGAAGAGAAGCCCCCGCCTGCCACACTAGAGAAAGAGAAAGCCCGCACGCAGCAAAGAAGACCCAACACGGCCATAAATAAACAAACAAACAGAAATAGCAAAAAAAAAAGAAAAAGATTCTTTGACCACTAAAATTCAGGGTCAGACTTACTAATGCTTCAGAATGTTCACAGGTTTCTCAAGTCTTAACGGGAGGGTACTATTAGTATATCCTGAGTTACACAGGGAAGTTGTCCTTACCCACTGAGATGAGGTTTCTAAAGTTCTCCAGCATCACATCCCAATACAGCTTCCTCTGAGCACATCCCAGCAGCTGCCACTCCTCCAGGGTGAAGTCCACAGCCACATCCTGGAATGTCACTGATCCCTGTAATAGTACATTCATCTTCGACCTGAAGTGAGCACCACTGGGGCACGTGGAGGGGATTCAGAGCAATTCCTCTAATTATGTTCATATGTTCAGAGTTTGCAGGAAGTTACCTAGAATTACTAAAAACTACGTACTTGATTTAGAATTAAAATTTGTGATAGAAGAAAATCATATTAAAACTGTCCCACTATATACATATACACACATGCGTATATATACATATGTATACATACATATATATGGAAAGAGGGAGAGGAAGAAAAGGAATAAGATAATACTAAGTTCACTGAGCATTGTTTTGGCCTCATGTATTCTGCTTATACAAAGGGACACTGAAAAACAGTCATATGAAAATGGCTACTCATTTATGACAAATCATCAAATTTTTTTCTTTCACGATAAGTGCCAGGAAAATCTTTATCTATGGAATTGTTATACCTTATTCTCTAGGACATGGCCAATAACTTCACTGATTGGGTATCCTGTTTTTATGACTGCCAAGATTAAGCATAAATTTGCATCTCAACATTACAAAGTATGTGCAGACCCTACGGCCTCCGTATCAATTTTCTAATTTTTCTTCAATTTAAATTTCAATCTATATTTTTCCCATTTATATTCTTACTTATTAATACTTTTCCACTTTAATATATGGAATCTTACAAGTCACTTCAAATTCACCAGAAAGCAAAGTGGAATTTGAATGAATAAATGGATGGATAGACGTATGGATGGATGGATATCTTGCCTGGAAGTTGGTCACTTTCTGCGGCTCATGAGAAAGGACACCGATCTACGAAAACAAGACAGGGGGAGTCCCCTGCCTTTCAAGCCTAGAAATAAGTACCCATATGCCAGCTACAAAAAAGGCTACTGGGGGAAGAATGACCTTTCAAACAAGCAGGGAAGTCCATGTTATAGAAAGACCAACTTGTCCACTTTTAATCCTGATATGATCACAGGAAACTTGGGTAAGGATGGTCTCTCTTGGGTAGATGTACACATTTCTGCCCATTGATCTATTATAATTTATTGTTAATTTCTGATCTAGTGATTTCTTTTCTCCCAGAAACTTATCCCAAAGAAATAAAAATTGATGGATATGAAGATTAAAAGCCTGAGTTCTGGAGCCAGGCAACCGAGTTCAAATTCAGCTACTCCACTTACTAGCAGCAATGACCCTGAGAAAGTTACTTAACTACTCTATACCTCAGTTTTCTTATCTGCAAAACGCTGATGATAATAGTACACACATCATAGGATTTTTACAAGGATTAATAAGTGAATACATGGAAACCACTCAGAACAATATGTGGTAAGCATTCAATAAGACTGTGACTACTTTTAAAAATAAAAAAGGGGAGAAAGGGAGAGATGAAAAATCATGTTTTTATATCATTGCTTATAATATGAAAACACAGACAATAGCTTAAATGTCCATTAACAGAGTGTTGATTTAAAAAAAAAGATGATAGCTTAAATGTCCATTAACAGTGTTGATTTAAAAAAAAAGATGCTGTAGAAAGACACTGCTTTGGAAAGAGGTTCCATTTATATTTGTAGGTGAAAAAAGTACGTTAAAATATATAACATGATCCTCCCCTCCCTTTTAAAAGAATATGCACGCAGATACAGAGACACACAAGCTTGGTGGTCTCTGCAAATAAATAATAGCTATTTACCAAAATGTAAATAACTGTTATTTAGGGTTGTAAAGACAGCAGAATCATATGTAACCTCTATTATATTTTTGTACATATTTGTACTTTCTAAATGTTTATAATGTATTATTTTTTCAAATATATACATATACACATACATGTAAATATATACAGTTTAAAAATATACATATAAAATCTAAACAAAGGTCTGTAACGCCCTACAACATCTTGGTTCCACCTCTTCTAACCTCATCTACTTCAATCCTTCAAGCACCCTCCTATAGTCACTCTGATCAGACATTCAGCTTTCTTGCTCTTCCTCCAAAATACCAAGGATGATTACTCAGGATCTCTGCACATCTCTTCTGCCTGGGCTGTTCTCCCCCAGGGAAAAATCGAGATACTGCACAGCTCACTCTCTAAATTCCTTCAGGTCTCTGTTTACAGGTCACTTAGCAGCGAGGCTCTTCTTGACAACCTCAGATAAAAGAGCTTCCTCCCTCACAGTCACCACCACTCTGTACACCCTTACTCTGTCTTTTTCTCCATTGCACCTACTATCAAATGACAGATTGTGTATCTGTTTATTTGGTTTTTGTTTCTCTACCTCCATGAAAAACATAGATTCTGTTTTGCTCACTGTGGTACACCAAGTACCAGAATGGTGTTTGGTCCACAACAGACACTCAGCAAATATTTTCTGAATGAATCAAACTCCTTGTTACATGTTTTCAAAAGAAACTTATTAAGCAACTTTGGCCCAACTGAACTGTGATACAGAGGACTTCCTTGGCAGGCCAGTGGTTAAGACTCCGCGCTTCTACTGCAGGGGGCACCGGTTCAATCCCTGGGCAGGGAACTAAGATCCTGCATGCTGCTGCGGTGCGGCAAAACTTTTTTTTATTTTTATTTTTTTTAGTTTTGGCTGTGCTAGGTCTTCGTTGCTGCCTGTGGGCTTTCTCTAGTTGTGGCGAGTGGGGGCTACTCTTCATTGCAGTGCGCTGGCTTCTCATTGCGGTGGCTTCTCTTGTTGCAGAGCATGGGCTCTAGGCGCACAGGCTTCAGTAGTTGTGGCACAGGGGCTCAGTAGTTGTGGCGCAAGGGCTTAGTTGCTCCGCAGCATGTGGGGTCTTCCCGGACCAGGGCTCGAACCCGTGTCCCCTGTATTGGCAGGCGGATTCTTAACCACTGCGCCACCAGGTAAGTCCCATGGCAAAACTTTTGAACTGTGATGCAGGAAAAAGAACAGTCTGGGAATTGAAGACTGGATTTCAGGCCTGACTCAGCCACTAACAAGCTGTGGGACTCTAGCACTCAATTGCCATCTCCTTAAAATGAAGCAGAACCAGAAGACTCCTAAAAGTCCTTCTAGCACCATGAGGCTGTGATTACTCTGTAAACTAGTTCTGCATTTAGGTAAGGGGAGAAAGGGAATCAGCATAACCCCAAAGGGCAAATATGACAACTAAAATAGTAAGGAGCCAGCTTAATTGTGAAGGAAGCAATGAGGAAGGGAACGCACTGGTGTGAATGTGTGTTTGTGAGAGCCTGAGAGAGAGAGAAAGAGAGAAGGGGAATGAATAAATGTGTTTAGGAAAGAAGCAGAATTTCTTCTGTAGTAGCTCTTGATTCTTCTTTCCCTTGACCATACCCTCATTCTCTTCCTGTGAGTTTCATTTTCCTGTGGAGCCTGACCCATAAACCCAAACTCATTTTCTGTAATTCTCACCTCTCTCCTCAAACATTTGGGGCAACACCTCCATAAACACAGTCCTTGATGGTACTTACATGTAATGCCATGAGTCAAGCCCTACTCTCACTAGATAGTAGAGACAGAAGTTGCTTCTTGCCTCAACTGAAATGGGGTAAAAAAGTCACAGGTCAGGAGAGCCTCTTCCCGGGGTTAATCTGATGGAGAAGCAACACTCCTTCAACGAGAACCTTCACGTTGGGCCGCGATTCTTTAAACTCACCATCCTGTGGCCCTGGGTTGGCTTTTTGTAGATTTTAACCAGGGCCGCTGGAAACTAAAACAGGCAAGAATACGCAAGAGGGACCCTCAGGTTCAATTACACAGTCTTCCTGCAGAGACACCAAGAGTTCTCTCAGTAACAATGATCACAAGTTGAAGTTCATTTAGCATTCACTCAAGAAGAATACAAACTAACTCTTTGTTTTAGGCAAAGTACTAAGTTGCAAAAATAATGAAATTTGGGTAAAGTGGCACTGAGTTTGAATACTCGCTCCTCCACTAACTAGCTGTGTGATTTGAAGCAGCTTCATAACTCCCTGTAAAACGATGAGTACACTTACAAAGTCATCGTGATAAACAAATGCCAATACTTTAAAATAATGTGCTTAACAGTGTCTGGCACTGGCTGTATTGGTTCTCTTCCCCGCCGCTTTGAAGGGGTTTACTGCCTTCGGCGAGTCAAAAATCTTGTGGAATGAGATGAGTTACGGTTCAGCGCACAGGCGGGGGCTCCCTACGCGGTCCACACTACCTACAACACAGCAACGCAGACTGGCCCGCCACGCCCCTGCCAGACCTGGGCAGAAAGGAGCCCAGCCCTTACTCGGCTTCCTCTGAGCCAAATGCCCCCGCGCATAGGAGTAACCTACAATTTTGCTTTCTTCACATGAACTGAGAAGCCGGTCTCTGCTCTCCACCTGTCCCTCAAGCCCTTCTGGCTCACCCGCCGCTCAGTACTGAAACACGTGGAAGAACGCAAACACTTCCTGAGGTCCCCACTGCGCGTGTGCGGAAGTAGCGACGCACCCAGACCCTCCCGCCAGGGTTCTCTGGGGAAATCCACCAGAGACTACATTTCCCATATGGCTCCTGGAGTTTATGTCCGGAAGGCCTCAGGGATTTCCCCTTCATCTAGCGGAGATTTCTAGTACGTGACATATAGAAAACATATGCCATATAGACGTGGTAAATAGAAAACAGAAATTTATTTAAAGGAAGAGTTTCTTCTTTTATTTTATTTTTAAAAAGAATTAAACTTAGTAACACTGTAATAACATATCATATGTAAATAGTTTTAAAATCTAAACTATGTAAATTAATGTATTAGATCCCTGTTAAAAAGGTTTTTAGTTTCAGACAGCTTAGTTATAAGTACGTTTCAAAGCTTTATTACAATCTAGCTGTAAGGGAACAGCAAGAGGGCAATTTCAAGTTTCACTCAGGGAAAAGAGTTTATATAGGAAAAGAGAAGGGTTACATAATCGTTGGCAAGCTATAAAAATGAGAGTGTATCTAACAGGCATCAGGTTGGGTGGATAACTAGTTTCTGTAACAAGTCTTAATTCCATTAAAGTCATTTAGAAATTGCTTATCAGGAATGATCATTTTTTCCCAGAAGGAAGTCATGAATTATAGTATGCAAAAAAAAAAAAAAACCCTTTACCCAGACGAGCTTTGGGACAATTTCTCTTCTATAGGTTTCTTCAGACCTTCCTCCTCCACCCCTCAGCCCCAGCTCTCTCTCTCTCTTTTTTAAAAAAATTATTTATTATTTATTAATTTATTTATGGCTGCATAGGGTCTTAGTTGCAGCACATGGGATCTTTCACTGCGGCATTCGGGCTTCTCTCTAGTTGTGGCCCACAGGCTCAGTAGTTGTGGCGCATGGGCTTAGTTGCCCCATGGCATGTGGGATCTTAGTTCCTTGACCAGGGATCGAACCCATGTCCCCTGCATTGGAAGGCAGATTCTTAACCACTGGACCACCAGAGAAGTCCCTTTTTTTTCTTTTTTTTTAATGTGTGTATACTGTCAGGCCTTATCATAAGCATATATCTAATATTCATTCAACAAAAACATGTTGCCTGAGTTCCTGTTATATACCAGACATTGATTTGGGTATGGAGTAGTGAGCAAAACAGACAAAAATGCCTGCCTCGTGGAGCTAATGTTCTATTTTATTAGATATTGATAAATGCTATGGAGAAAAATAGTGCAATGAAAGGGGTTAGGCTGTAGTGGAGGGCTGCAGTTTTAAACAGAGTAGTCCAGGAAGGCCTCTCTTAGGAGATATTTGAGCAAAGACCTGAAGGAAATGAAGTTGCAAACTCATGCCGGATGGAAAAGGGTTTTAGGTAGAGGAAACAGCAAGAGCAAAGACCTGAAGCAGAAAGTGCCAAACACATTTAAAGAACAGCAAGGAGGGCCATGTACCTGGGGAAGGGAGAATAATAAAGAGGTAAGGAGGGGTGAGGGCCCAGACTGTGGAGGGACTTGTAATCGATGTAAGGACTTTAGCTTTTCCTCTGAGTGAAAATAGAGGCTTCTGGAGAATTTTGAGTGGAGGAGTGGCATGGTCTGACTCAAGTTTTAATATGATCAGTCTGGCTGCTGTGTGGAGAATAAACTGGAGGAAAGCCAGGGTACAACCAGTTAGGAGGTCATTAGAATAATCAAGAAGTGAGATGATGGTGGCTCAGACCAAGTAGTAGCAGAAGAGCTAGTGAGAAGTAGTTGCATTCAAGGTCTAGTTTGAAGGCAGACTCGATATTGATTTACTGTAGATCATATGTAAGGTATGAGAGAAAAAGGAGACTCAAGGATGATTCCCAAGTTCCAGGTGTGAGCAAGTGAAAGGATGGAATTGCCATCAGATGAGATGGAGAAGGCTGCAAGAGGAGCACATCTAGGGAGAAGGAGAGAGAGCAGGACCTGTTTTGAACGTGTTGAGTTTGAGAGGCCGATTAGAGACAACCAGGTGGTGAAGTTCGGCAAATATGCTTGAGTTCAGGAGAGATGTCTACAAGAAATACATTTGGGAGATATCATTATATAGATAGACTTTAAAACCATCAGACAAATGGGGCTACCAATGAAGAGTGTATAGAGAGAGAAGAGGTCTGAGGATAGAGCCCTGGGATATTCCCAAGTTGAGAGTTTGTAGAGATGAGAAGGACTCAGCAGGGAGACTGAGAAGGAAAGATCAGAGAAGCAGGAGAACCAGGAGAATGTGGCTGCTGTAAGCAACGTGGAAATAAATGCTTCACAGAGAACCGAGGGCTACATCGTGTCCTAAGCTGTTAATAATTAAGGCCGACGACTTGGTCATTGGATACAGCAAGTAGAATTTTATCGGCAACCTTTACCAGAACAGTTTCAGCGTTCAGAAGTGGTGTAGGGGAAAGCCTGTTTGGAATGAGTTTAAGAGAACGTGACCTGAAAAGTCTAGATTGGGGGAATTTCAGTGAGACACAGAGATGGTTTCTGTGGGGAAAAAAAATTCAAGAAGGAAAAAAAAAAAAGATGGAAGGGGAATGGGTAGATTAACAGAGTGCTAAAACTAGCACTTTGGTGAAAGTTTGATGAGGAACAGGATATTATTTCCCCTGAAAATTACTTAATTACCATTTTCCCTTTGTAATTAAGTAATTAATTAATTAAGGGGAAAATGGTAATTTTACAATGTAGAAATGTGGTGGATGCCACCCTAACCAAATAATTAAAGTTAAAGTGACCAGTAATGGGACTTCCCTGGTGGCACAGTGGTTAAGAATCCGCCTGCCAATGCAGGGGACACGGGTTAAGCCCTGGTCCGGGAAGATCCCACATGCCGCGAAGCAACTAAGCCCATGCACCACAACTACTGAGCCTGTGCTCTAGAGCCCGTGAGCCACAACTACTGAGCCCGCATGCCACAACTACTGAAGCCTGCGCACCTAGAGCCTGTGCTCTGCAACAAGAGAAGCCACCACGACGAGAAGCCCGTGCACCGCAACGAAGAGTAGCCCCTGCTCGCCACAACTACAGAAAGCCCGCGTGCAGCAACGAAGACCCACCTCAGCCAAATAAGTAAATAAATAAATAAATAAAATTTTAAAATAAAATTTAAAAAAGTAAGATCATCAGTAATAAGACAAGTTTGACATTGTGCCTCCTGACATGAAATACTAAGACTATCACTTACGTGATATACTTGCCCAAATGCATAACTTGAATCTAATCATGAGGAATCATCAGACCAACCAAAACTGAGGGGCACTCTACAAAATAACTGGCCTGTACGCTCCAAAAATGTCAATGTCATGAAAGATGTTGAAAGGCTGAGGAATTGTTCCAGATTAAAGGAGTCTGAAGAAATATGACAACTAAATACAATGGGTAATCCTGGTTTGGATCCTGGACCAGAAAAAAAAATTTTTTTAAGAAAAACATTATTGGTTTAAATGCAATGTGGTATCTTGGATTGGATCCTAGATCAGAAAAAGGACATTTATTGAAAAACTAGTGAAATATGAATAAAATCTGGAATTTAGTTAATTGTGATAAACCGGTGTTGGCTTCTTAGTTGTGCTCTGGTAATAAAAGATGTTAACTTTAGGGGCAATAGGTGAAGGATATATGGGAACTCTCTGTACTAGCTTTGAAACTTTTCTGTAAACCTAAAATTATTCCAAAATTAAAAATTTCTTTAAAAAAGAACAGTATTGAGACAATTGGGGAATTTTATGGATGATAGATTAAGAATAGTACTATACCAGTGGTAAATTTTTTTAAATATTGATCATTGAACTGTGGTCATATAACAGAACGTCCATGTTCAAAGGGGTGAAATGTTATTGGACATCTTCTCAGCCTCACTTCTTCCTTTTTTTTTTTTTTTTTTCTGCCCACAGCATGCAGCTTGCAGGATCTCAGTTCCCCAACCAGGGATTGAACCCAGGCCACTGCAGTGAAAGCCCAGAATCCTAGCCACTAGGCCACCAGGGAACTTCCTCTTCTTCCTTCTTTTGGTAACAGACCCTATTTTTCTTTTGGGGGACTACTCTGCTCCTATTACATGAGATCTTGGTGGTAATGTAAATCAAGGTTTTCTGTGGTATCAATCTGTCTTTTCAGTGGTATGCACTAGCTCACTGGAAATAATATGCTTTTAGTTTTGCAAAGGAAATTACTAAAAGACTAAAGTGCTTCTAAAAAAATAAGAGACCATTGTTTCTTCCTCATCATAGGTGAGTTTAACACATTTGCAATTAATATTATTATTGATATGCTTTTATTTATTTCTACTTTTTTTTTGGCTTTCTATTTATTATATCGTTTTCTGCAACTTTCACCTTTCCTGCTCTGTTGGATTTATGAAGTTTTCATTATTGCTCTCTTCAGATTTTTTTTTTTTAAATCAAAGCATTCTTTTTTTAAAAAAAAATAATTAATTAATTTATTTATTTTTGGCTGTGTTGGGTCTTCATTTCTGTGCGAGGGCTTTCTCTAGTTGCGGCAAGCGGGGGCCACTCTTCATCGCGGTGCGCGGGCCTCTCACTGTTGCGGCCTCTCCTGTTGCGGAGCACAGGCTCCAGACGCACAGGCTCAGTAGTTGTGGCTCACGGGCCCAGTTGCTCCGCGGCATGTGGGATCCTCCCGGACCAGGGCTCGAACCCATGTCCCCTGCATTGGCAGGCAGATTCTCAACCACTGCGCCACCAGGGAAGCCCTCTCTTCAGATTTTTAAGTTACACATTATATTTCTATGCTTTTCTAGTTACCCTTACTTTTTTTACACCTTTATAAAGCCTAAACTCTCTTTTTCCAGAACTCAAGGACTCCTAAACTTACATCTGCCTTTTCCACTTTTTCTGTTTTCTTCTTTTCATTATACGTTTTGTATTTGATTCTTAAAAGTTAGCACATATGATATAATCAGAAAAAAATGAAGTTTCATTGGGGAGAAAACGCCCTATCTGCCATCTGTGTATAAATAAAAGAGAAAGAAGGTATTTTTCAGTGATCTTTTCATAAAGTAAAAAAAGAAAGAAAGTCTCAAGGTATGACAAACTCTTAGAGGTGGGAAAAATCGAGGGAGTTCTCATTTAGATTGTGTATGGCTGTTTCAGCCACAGAATACAAATAGACTAGGGAGTTCTGGGAATCTGAGATGTTTGGATGGAACTAAGCATAGTTTTGGTTTTCTTCTTGCCAAAGTCTCATATGGCCTAAGCCAATGAGCTCAGTGACAAAAACTCTCAAGGTGGCAGTTTATATTTGTCCAGTAAGGAAGTATATATATATATATTTTTTTTAATTTTTAAAAATTTTTGGCTGCATTGGGTCTTTGTTTCTGAGCGTGGGCTTTCTCTAGTTGCAGCAAGCGGAGGTTATCCTTCGTTGCGAACGGGCTTCTCATTGCGGTGGCTTCTCTTGTTGCAGAGCACAGGCTCTAGGTGCGTGGGCTTCAGTAGTTGTGGCACATGGGCTCAGTAGTTGTGGCTCGCGGGCTCTAGAGCGCAGGTTCAGCAGTTATGGCGCACGGGCTTAGTTGCTACACGGCATGTGGGATCTTCCCGGACCAGGGCTTGAACCCGTGTCCCCTGCATTGGCAGGCGGATTCTTAACCACTGTGCCACCAGGGAAGCCCAAGGAAGTATATTTTAACTTGCTCTACTGTATTCCTTCTTCCACTTAAGGGAGTGAATTAATTTATGGAACCTAGATAACATGCTTCCTGACATATTACAATTAAAATTCCCTTGTTTTATTCGCAGACCATTGCACACCTCTTGCCACCTCGACCTACACAGCTGCTCTTCCAAGGGGACCTCACATCATGCCTACAACAGTAGAGCGCCCTACTGCCTCCTAATATGTGTCCTCTTCCTGTAGCCTTACATAGTTTGGAGTTTCTCAGATGAGAAGCATGGGCATGGGAAGGGGAGATAGGATGGGAATGGAAAGCACTGAGTAGGGTAAAACAAGGATTTCATGTAGGAAATGAGAGAAGACTGTTGAGTTGGAAAAAAAAGGCAAGTCCCGTGACTATACATACCTAAAGAATTCCCTGTGTGGCTGACAAATGGATCCTGAAGACAATTCCAAAAGAAAGAAGGTAACAGAAAATTCTGAAACTGCAAGAGTGTAACCAGTATGCCGCCTCCTAAAACAACTGGGAAAGTGTTAAAGAAAAAAGGTATTCAGTGACATTTGTTAAAGATGACAAATGACAAGACAGACTTTACTGAGGACCAGTGTGATAGGTATAGGGACCACTGCCATGGGATTTTAGTTGGGGAGAGATTGCGCTCAACTCTGAATACACCATGCACAAGTAGGAATTTATAGCTAAGGAGTAGGGTAGGGGTCAGTGGGTGGAAAATTACTAAGAGAAAACATCACGGGTAAGGAGGGTTCTGGCTGAATCTGCCTTATAGGATTCCTGCTGAAGACAGGCTAGGGTGATCAGACATCACCTGAAGGATGATGGAGGATGAGGAACCTGATCAGATATTGAGGGTGCAGGATTCTGGTTAAAATGACTTAGCAGGGTTCTTGCTAAAACTAGATTTTACAAGTAAGTGTGCAAGTGGGCCTCGGAAAGGTTCAGGAGCCTGACTAAAGTTTGGTCAAGCAAAGAAGTCAGTAAATAATTTAGATCCTTAAGTGCTAGTCTGCTTGTTCAAAAAAAAGCACTATCATTCATTTATAATCATTACTCAGCATTAGTCTTCAAAAAATGGCCAATGAGAGAAAAACAATGTAATATAGTTGTAACTGAGCTTAAACTTGAAAAGGCTTGATTTCTGAATTTAGGTTCAAGCTGTTTTGTCACAACTCAAGAAAAGGCATAAAAGTTTTTTGACATTATCAAAGAATATTGTGAACAGCAGTAAAAACTGTAGCTTAAATAATGGTTGGTTCATCCTTTTAAGGGAACATGTGGAACTTACAAAATGTCACGTTCCAAAGTGAAGTTGCTAAGCAAAAAAAAAGTGTGCTCTTTTCAACTCGATTAATGCTGCCTGTGCTGTCACATGGTAAATTCCAGGCACCCCTAGGAGCTAAACCTGTATCAATTTCTTACAAGAAAACAAAAAATAGACCCCAAAGCTCACTCCCTGAAAGTTGCAAAGTATCATGATACTCTAGTTTATTAAAATGAAATGTAGATGATACCCTAGTTAACTACTACTTGAGCTATGCTTACACCTTAGGTAAATACATCAATGAAAAAGAACAGGAATATTTGAAGGGCAAATGTTTTATTTACACACTTATTTAAATACTTCTTTTCCTCAACTGAGTACTTACTGTAATACAGAATACAACTGCTTTCCCCCTCTCAACTGGTATCTTGTTAAATTATACATATGTGTAATTCTATACATCTTTATAACAAGTTTGAGAATGAGATTCAGTAACACTGCCATACCCCTTAAAAGTGCCAGCAAATGGGCGAAAATATTACTGAAATTCATACTACATATTAAACCACATGTTTTCACTTGCATGTTACTGTTAGGGTTGGAAGAAAAAAATGGTGAAATTTACTGCAGAAACTCTTAATAGATATAATTTAATATAATATATAATATAAACATTTTACTCACACTTGCATAATTGTATAATTTGTTATAAAAATTAAAAATCAGAGATGGTAAATGTAGTTTTCACTGATTCCTTGATTGTTTAATTTATGCTTACTTTCCAAGCTCTATGTGCATTTATAAATTAACTTTTTCTGTGATCTTTTCTCTAAAAACTTTATTATCACTTGAGAACATGATTGGCATTGGTTTTTTTTAATGGGAATTTATTCTTCCAGTTCATTCAGATTGGTGGATTTCTCCTCATCATAAATTCTCTACTTAATAAGGTTTATCAAATATTTAAAGTTTTCTCAGATTCATAAGTGAATATTACATATGAATTTTCTGATGTACAATAAGATTTGACTTCTGGGAAAATGCTTTCCCACATTTGCTACATTCATAGGGCTTTTCTCCTGTATGAATTATCTGATGTCTGAGGAGATGAGACTTCTTGATGAAGGCTTTGCCACATTCAATACATCCATAAGGTTTCTCTCCTGTGTGAATTCTTTGATGCGTAACAAGCACAGAAGTGTTGCCAAAGGCTTTGCCGCATACGATGCATCGATAGGGTTTCTCTCCTGTATGAAATCTAGAGTGTTTATAAAGGGATGAACTATACCTGAAGGTTTTCCCACATTCCTTACATTCAAATGAGTTCTCAAGTGTATGTGATTTCACGTGTTGAGTAAAGGAGGAGTTCCAGGTGAATGATTTCCCGCATTGACCGCATTCATAAGGCTTCTCTCCAGTGTGGAGTCTCTGATGGACCACGAGTTGTGCTTTATGCGTAAACGCTTTCCCACAATCACTGCACACAAAGGGTCTCTCTCCATTATGTATTTTCTGATGAGTTGCAAGGTGAGCCTTCCTGCTATAGGCTTTCCCACAGTCGTTGCATTCAAAGGGTTTTTTTCTTGTATGATTTTTTTCATGTCTAATAAAATGAAACTTCTTTTTGAAGGCTTTCCCACATTCACTGCATTCATAACAGTTTTCTCCAGTATAACATCTATTACAATTAAGTAAGTCTGAAGTAGGTTGCAAACTCTTCCTATATGACTTACATTTATATGATTTTTTTCTTGTAGGATTAAGACTTGTGTTCATATTATAACCATGAAGTCTCTTCACAGTCAGAATTTTATTGAACATGAACAAAACTGAATTCAAAAAATTGTCTTTGCTTTCCTGGTTCTTGTCTGATTCATCAATAAGTGGGCAGTCAGCTTCTAAAAAGGAGTACAGTGAAACATTCCTAGTTAATTTTTGCCATCAACAGTTATAGAAACATATATGATTTCAAATCTAGTCTCTCGTTCTGAAACAAATCTGTATTTGCCTTGCTCCTGAGCTTTACAAATAAAACTGCTAAAGAGGAAATGGGAGCACAGAATGACAATGAGAATAGATGGCTTAACTTGTGACCTGAGGAAAGATAGTAAAATAGCAAAAGGTACAGTAAGGAGGGTACAAAGGAAATCAAAAAGTTGCTCAATTTCTCAACAAGGGCATATAGTTAGCTCACAGAATGAAGAGAGCCCACTGTGGAGATGTGATCAATGGACTGGGTAGCTAGGGGAACAAGAGACAAGGGAGTTAAGGGAAAATATCAGAGGGAAAACTAGATTTGGAGAAGGGAGATCAGAATCAGGGTCCTTACTACCTAATCCCTAGATTACCCAGGTAGAATAGCTCCTTATTTCCCTCATTCATATCTCTTTTTCCTCTTGATCATCTGGCACAATGTCACTTCCCTTCAGGAACATTTTTCTATCTCCAATCCTCTAACCTCATCCAAACCACGGCTGAGACATATCTGTAGACAGGGCTCCAACTCTACTACAGCTGGGATTCATTCTTACACGTACTTGTAAGCCCAGGAACACAAAGGTCTAGCAGGTCATTTGAGGGTGTGCTATTCTTAGCCCAAGCACAGATTCTATCTGCTTGTTACCATTTTTATTCAGGCTGAGTTTTGATATATGACAAGTACTGCTTTTACATCCTCTTTCAATCTTCCTAACAAACTAGTCCCCAGAAAGCCTCTTTGCTCCTGAAGTCACATTTTTAGACTCCTAGTCTCAAAACCCTATAAATCCCAAATCCACTGTTCCATTAAAAACAAAAAAAATTAGGGAGGGGGTTATAATTCCCCACTCCTGAATTTCCTTCCATGTGGAGTTACTACAATACCCCTAGCCTTTTGCTTCATGCCTTATCCTCTGTGGAGCTGGCTGAGTAGTGGGCTATAGCCATTAATACACATTTCTTTATTGAGTGGTTCTAAATGTGGGGACTGGGTTCCTGTCTTCTTTCCTCTCTACTTCAACCAATGAGAAGCAGCATCCTGTGTTACCTTGGCCAACAATAACCAACTGAAAAATCCAGGGTAATCAGCCTGGTGAACAAAAATATGCAATACAATGAATTCACTCATGGTATCTAAGCATGCACTGCTCTAGTCCTCAACAAATACCTACTTCTGTTCCAAGGATTCTAGATTCTAAATAGCTACAATCATTTGCTCATGTTCCTTCCCCATCTTAACTTGCCCTCCTTCATCCTCTCTCATCCTATGTAGTATTTAGATATCCTTTAGGGAGGAGCCATTGTTCCATGATCTTAAAAGAAAGGCTCCTCCAGTCTTTGCCTACTTTAAACTTTAGGCTCCATTTTCTCTGAACTTCTAAGACAGTCATCACTGCTGCCTAAACCATTTATTTTGACAACTAACTAGATTAAAACCGCAATGTTACTGTGCATTGAACAAATGTTCCACATTCATCAAATTTTAAAATATATGGCTATGTTTTGCCTTTTCAACTACAATTTACACACCCGGAAAAACAATTTTTTTTTCTTTATTTGAATCCTTCTCAGGAAACATTAAAAAGCCTTGTTGAATGAAAGGATAAGAAACATCCCCACAATCCCTGACTTTACAAAAATGAATTAATTAAATATTCATTGAATGTCCATGATATGCTCAGCAATGGTGTAAAGAAAAAAAAATGATACTGGACTTTCTCTTCAGGGAGTAATCATGAGAAAACATGCCTTAAAGCCACAGGTGTTTTTTAAAAAAAGTCTTAAAAGCCACAGGATTAAAAAAAAATCTAAGATAGTATATGTCAAGTTTTCGTGACAGAGCCATAGTAGAGTTGGGATGGGAATTCAAAGAAGGCAGAGATCAATGTAGGCTAAAGTTACCATGAAAGAGGAGAAAACTGAATTCAGACTTCATAGCATGCTGGTTTTGAAACCGAGTGGGGCCTTGAGAGGCTCCCAGGCACTGAAACCGTGAGGCCTGGGCACTGAGGCCTCCTTTTGTCCACCATTTCTTCCAGGCAAGACTCAAGCCTCCATGACCTTCCCTGAGTTCCAAAGGGTGGATTTGAACAGTTGCTAATCAAGGGAGGAGCAGCTAAGAAACCACCTGAGGCAGGATTAAAGGGACCAGAGAAGCTCATCAAGATTAAGAGAAGACCACCTGAGACTGAGGGATTGCAAGCCCTGCTCACACCCTAATCTTGTCAGGACCCCACCTTTGAACCCCTGTTATAAAGCCCTTAATCAAATCCTCTGGGGGAGAGACACATAGTTTTTCAAGGCAGAAGCCCAGTGTGTCTCCCTTTGCCTGGCAAAGCAATAAAGCTATCCTCTTCTACTTCACCCAAAACTGTGATTTGATTCAGCATTGCTGTACAGAGAGGCCGAGCTTTCGGTAACAGCTTTAGTTAGATGGAGCACATCAGAATCAAAAGGACTGATGCGGAAAAGAAAACTGTGTACAGAGGATGCTAAAGAGTCTAATTGCATGGAATAGGGAAAAGACGGACAATTCTGGATAAACGAAATGGGATCACATACAGAGGGATAAGCCATTTAAATACCATAATACAGGTTATACAGGAATAACATGTTTGTCAGAAGAGTGACAAGCAAAATGAAATAATTCAGATAAATCTTGCAAGAACATCTAAGATAAACCAGAAAATAGGCTGGAATTGGCAATATAAGTATTTACATAAACAGCCGAGATACCATATCAGGAGTTAAAATTCATTTGGTTTATGCCAGTAGTAATTAGGGTTCCAGGGAATCTAAAACACATTTAATTGGTATCTTAATCATTTGAAACATACTTCTTTTATGGACTCTGTGCAAAGGGAAGATTTTATTTTGAGTCAGTCTTGGATAAACTAATAGTTGAAATTATAGGTAATAAGTCACAATAGTATTTAAGGAGAAATTCTTAAGAGAAAAAGCCAGATGCTTACCACAGTGATTTTATGACTACAGAGCAGCAGGCCAGTCATTACCTTTTATTGTAAGGATAAAGGTAAAGGGTTGAAGAATATTAAAAATTGGTTACTATGAAAAAACAGACAATAAGGCCAGGTAGGGTAAAATTATGGGAATGGAAAGCTGGTGAGGCAAAGATGCTGGAGATGGCACAAAGTAAATAACTGTAGTCTTTAAAGTGATGAAGTTTCTGAGGGAGTTACTGTGGACAGAATTTCAGAAGATGGAAGAGAAGTCAAAAAGCAAACGGTGAATAAGCTGTGAGAAAGGGTGAGGGCAGATTAGTGAGGAACTAATTCAAATAAAGTTGGAGGACAATTTCCAAAAGATATCAATATTATCAAGTGAAGCAGAAAGATGCACTAGAAGGTAGATACCCCAAGTTAGCCGTAAGATTAAAGATAAGCAAGGTAGGGTACACAGGGGGAGTATATGCTGCAAGAAAAGGAACGAGTTTTTTTAA
The DNA here is from genome assembly GCF_949987535.1 of Balaenoptera acutorostrata. Taxonomy (NCBI): domain Eukaryota; kingdom Metazoa; phylum Chordata; class Mammalia; order Artiodactyla; family Balaenopteridae; genus Balaenoptera; species Balaenoptera acutorostrata. The sequence continues at coordinate 33,271,488 of NC_080064.1, read as the reverse complement.
AAAAGGAAAAAAATTAGGAAGAACATGTGTTATAAAAGTTTTGAAATAAAAACAACTAACATATGCTGAACACTTACTGTCTGCCACTATATGAAGGGTTTTGCTTGTATTAACTCATATAATCTTTACAAAAACCTGAGGTAAAAAGTAATATTATCCCTATTTTATAAATAAAGTTGTGCTACAAAATAATTAGGTTAGACAGAGGTTGGTGGAATAAGACTTCAAATCCACATAATTTGATTACATTATTAGAAATTGATGTATGGAAAGATCGGCCATCATGTTGAGGAGGGAAGAAGAATGAGGATTCTAGGAACTGGGAGAACCAACAAGCACTTCGATGGAACAGGCAGCGTGAGGAGCCAGAGCAGAGAGGAAGGACATCCTCCCACACAAGAGCTGAGAAACAGAAAGAGTAGCCACGTGGAAGAGTGGAAGTGAAGGTGCCATCTGGGGATCTGAGGATGTTGTGTCAGGTGTACCCAGTCACTTTCAAAGGTGTGTGGCTTTAAGAGGTGCTTCCTGCAAAGTATTTCAGAGGTGCCTGTCCCTCACTCACCAACTGAGATCTCAGTTCCAGAGACTCCCATCTACCTGTTTTCTCTGACTCACCTGGAGAGCGCCAACATGGGTTCTCTCCCTCCACCATCCATGGCTCTTGTCCTTGCTCCACCTTGAAGATCACTTTTGTTTTGGTGACTGGACACCCTGTTCATGGGAAACAACACAGAACTGGGGACAAAGTGCTAGGAACAAACGACTACCTCACAATTCGGGCTTGCCTCCTGGAGTCTTAGGGCCTGTGAAGATGACAGACAAGCTTTAGAACAGAAAAGACCCTTCTTCATTTGGGAGGCAGAAGCATTAAACAAATTATCTGATCCCCAAAGGGGATTAAGAATCTTTGACCACTAAAATTCAGGGACAAACTTACTAATGCTTCAGAATGTTCACAGCTTTCACAGGTCTTAAAGGAAGGGCACTATTAAAACATAATGAGTTACACTGAAAAGTTACCACCCACTATCCTTACCCATTGAGATGAGGTTTCTAAAGTTCTCCAACATCACATCCCAATACAAGGTTCTCTGATCACAGTCAAGCAGCTGCCACTCCTCTGGGGTGAATTCCACAGCCACATCCTGGAGTGTCACTGATCCCTGTAATAGTACATGGATCTTCAAACTAAAGTGTGCATCATTTGGGGACTTGTAAGAGAATCATGGCAGCCTCTTAGGATCATATCATGTTCATTGTTGAGTTTTCAGAAAGTAATGTATGATAACTACTGTACACCTGATTCAGAAATATACTTTGTGATAGAAACAAAAATTATATTAAAAATATTCAACTAGTACCAGGATAATTCAATGGGGGAAAGAATGGTCTTTTAAACAAATGGTGTTGGAACAACTGGATCTCCACATGCAAAAAAATGAAGTTGGACTCCCCTCAACACACACACCTCACATCATATATAAAAATGAACTGAAAATGGATCAGAGACCTATGTGTAAGAGTTAAAACTAGAGGTGACCCTTGAACAACTTGGGGGTTAGGGGTGCCAACCTCCCCACAGTTAAAAATCCACATAATAACTTTACAGCCCTCCATATCCGTGGTTCCACAACCACAAATTCAACGAACCACAGGTCATGTAGTACTGTAGTATGTATGTATTGAAAAAAATCTGCATATAAGTGGACCCACACGGTTCAAACCCGTGTTGCTCAAGGGTCAACTGTATATAATTCTTAGATGAAAACAAGGGAGTAAATCTTTATGACCTGGGATTAGGCAGTGGTTTCTTACACATGACAGAAAAAGTGTAAGTGACAAAAGAAAAAAAATAGATAAATTGGTATTCATCAAAATTAAACATTTTTAAGCTTCAAAGCACACCATGAAGAAAGTGAAAAAGACAATTCACAAAATAGGAGGAAATATTTGTAAATCATATATCTAAAAAGAAATTTGTATCTAAATTATAAAAAGAATTCTTACAACACAACAATAAAAAGAAAACCCAATTTAAAAATGGGCAAAGGATTTGAACAGACATTTTTCCAAAAACAGATTATGGTCCATAAGCACATGAAAAGATGTTCAACATCATTAGTAAATACAAATTAAAACCACAATGAGGTATCACTTTATACCCACTAGGATGGCTAAAATCAAAGGCAGACAATGACAAGTGTTAATAAGGATAGGGAGAAACTGGAACTCTCATACATTGATGGTAGAACTGTAAATGGTGCAGCAACTATGGAAAACAGTTCAGGAGCTCCTCAAAATGTCAAACATAGAGTCACCATATGACCCAGCAATTTTTCCTAGGTATATACGCAAAAGAATTGAAATCATACACCCCTCCCACCAAAAAAAACCATACACAAATGCCCATAGCAGAATTATTCATAATAGGCAAAAGTGGCAACAGTATGAGTATCCATCAGCTAATAAATAGATAAACAAAATGAGGTACATCCATATGATCCAATATTATTCAGCAATAAAAAGGACTCTACAACATAGATGATCCTTGAAAATTTTGTGCTGGCTGAGAGAAGCCAGTCACAAGAGATCACATATTGTATGGTTCCATTTGTATGAAATGTTCAGAATAGGCAAATACATATAAACATAAAGTAATTCAGGGCTGGGGGAAGGAAGGAATGGGGAGTGACTGCTAATGGATATGGGGTTTCTTTTGAGAGTAATGAAAATGTTCTGAGATTAGTGGTGATGGGTTCACAATTATGATAATATACTAAAAAACCCCACTAAATTGTATATATTTTAAAGGGGTCAATTTGTAATATATGAATTATGTCTCAATAAAATTATTTTAAAATATTACTTATATGTTCTTCATTCATTCACTCATACAATATTCAATGAGGACATACCAAGTACAGTACTAGAGATACAAAAAAGAATAAAATTATTACTGCCCTCAGAGATCTTACAATCTATTAGACACTGCAAAACAAACATGTAAAGATAATAAGATGTTAGAGGGGCTATAAGGTTAATAGGCCAGACGCACATAAGCATAATAAAATTGAAAAATACAGATTTTTTAATATGATAAAATATATCCTCTCAACCATAAAGTCAAAATCATGTTTAACTTAAACTGAAATTAAAAAGGCATGTGGCAACATGCCTACTGCAAAGAGGTAGTTAAGACCATATAAAGCAGGTGTCAGCAAACTACAACCCACAGGCTGACCGCCTGTGTTTGTAAATAAAATGTAACTGGAACATAGTTATGTCCATTTGTTTACTTCAACTACAAGAGCAGAGTTGAGTAGTTGCCACAGAGGTTATATGGCCTTCAAGCCTAAAATATTTACTATCTGTCCCTTTAAAAAGTTAAGAGAGGGACTTCCCTGGTGGTCCAGTGGTTAAGACTCCTCACTCCCAAAGCAGGGGGCCTGGGTTCAGTCCCTGGTTAGGGAACTAGATTCACATGCCGCAACTAAAAAAGCCTGCATGCCACAACTAAAGATCCCGCACACGGCCACAAAGATCCCACATGCCACAACTAAGACCCGGTGCAGCCAAATAAATAAATAAATAAATATTAGAAAAAAAAAAAAGTTAAGAGACTAGGCAGGGTTTACCCCAGGAATGCACAGATAGTTCAATATTGGGAAATGTATTAGAAATTCTTTAAACTGTTATATTAAAGAAAAAATATATTACTTTATTGACAGGTATAAAAAAAATGATATGAGGAAAAAAGTTCCCAATTTATGAAAACAATCTTAACAAGCTAAAAATTGTTAACTTGATTTAAAAAACAAAACAAAACAAAACAAAAAAACAACTATCTACCAGATTACAAGAGGAAACAGTAAGACACTGGAAGCATTCCCACTAAAATTGGAACAAAAAAGATTTTGGCTAGAAATTACATTCAAAATTATAGTTACTAGAAGTCCTGTCCATTGACATAAGACAAGAAAAAAAAATGGAGCCTACATATTAGGCAATAAGGAACAAAACTCCATTTGAAGAGTATATGATGGTCTATCTAGAAAATCTAAGAATCAACTAAAAAACTCTTGGACTTAGTAAGAGTTCTGTAAGTTGACATAAAGTCAAATAGATAAATCCATACTTTCCTCTACACCAGAATAGCCAAATAGAAAATATAATGAAAAAAGATCCATTCCATTCTCAATAGCAACTTAAACCATATATAAGAATAAACATCATAAGAAATGTAAAAGAATTACCATAATAAACCTATAAAACTGTAATGAAGGACCAAAAAACACTGAATAAAATGAAGAACTCACAAATAACAAATGCTGGAGAGGGTGTGGAGAAAAGGGAACCCTCCTACACTGTTGGTGGGAACGTAAGTTGGTACAGTCACTATGGAGAACAGTATGGCGGTCCCTCAGAAAACTAAAAATAGAATTACCATATGATCCAGCAATCCCACTCCTGGGAATGTACCTGGACAAAACTATAATTCAAAAAGATACATGCACCCCTATGTTCACAGCAGCACTATTCACAACAGCCAAAACATGGAAACAACCTAAATGTCCATTGACAGATGAATGGATAAAGAAGATGTGGTACATATCTACAATGGAATATTACTCAGCCATAAAAAAGAATGAAATAATGCCATTGGCAGCAACATGGATGCAACTAGAGATTATCATACTAAATGAAGTAAGAAAGAGAAAGACTAATACCATATGATATCACTTATATATGGAATCTAAAATATGGCACAAAGGAACCTATCTACAAATCAGAAACTGACTCACAGACATAGAGAACAGACATGTGGTTGCCAACGGGGAGGAGGGGAGGGAGAGGGATGGCCTGGTAGTTTGTGGTTGATAGATGCAAACTATTACATTTAGAATGGATAAACAACAAGGTCCTAACGTATAGCACAGGGAACTATATTCAATATCCTGTGATAAACCAAAATGGAAAAGAATATGAAAAAAGCATGTCTCTATGTGTATAACTGAGTCACTCTGCTGTACAGCGGACATTGGCACAACATTGTAAATCAACTCTACTTCAATTTAAAAAAATGAAGAACTCATTATTGAAAAGTTATGAATTCTCTCCAAATTAATCTAAAAGTGTAATGCAATCACAATAAAAATACCTAACACACCCCCTTATGGACCTTGACAAGCTGATTTTTAAATTCACATGGAAGAGAAAATGCTCAAGAATTGCTGAAGACTCTGGAAAAGGAGCACGGTTTACTTATGGATCCAGGTGAATATTAAAAAGGACACGTACCTGGACTTACAAATTGAGTTCATATAGCACTTCTTGGCACTATGTTCTCTGCTTATTCTAGGGAACACTCTAAGAAAGTCACAGGAGGGACTTCCTTGGTGGCACACTGGTTAGGACTCCACGCTTCCAGTGCAGGGGGCCTGGATTCAATCCCCAGTCAGGGAAATAGATCCCAAATGCATGCCTCAACTAAGAGTTTGCATGCTACAACTAAGGAGCAGGTGAGCCACAAGTAAGGAGCCCCCCTGCTGCAACTAAGACCTGGTGCAACCAAATAAATAAATTAAAAAAAATAAATTTAAAAAAAGAAAGTCATAGGAAAACTGATGTTATATTTATCACAGGATTGTTACTGTCAATATTGTTTCTAACACTATCTCTATGAAAACCCATTGTGGGAATCCCCTGGTGGGCCGGTGGTTAGGACTCAGCACTCTCACTGCTGGGTCGCGGGTTCAATCCCTGGTTGGGGAAGTAAGATTCCACAAGCCTCGGGGTGAGGCAAAAAAAAAAAAAAAAGAAAACCCATTGTAAGATATTTTCTTTGGAGAATTGTGCCAGGAAAAAATTTACTTATCCGGGGAATTGTTCTGCTTTATTCTCAAGGACAAAGCCAGTACTTTAAAAGGTTGGCTATCCATTTTCTATGATCACCAGAAAGACTGGGTATACTTATGCAGCTCCAACTAAGTGCAGACCCTATAATCTGGATATCAATTTAGCACTTTTGGAACTGATCTATTCAAGTTACGTTTTCCCTGACTATACATTTCCTTTTCATTATGTGGATTGTTTTTTTTTTTTTTTGGCTGCGCCGCACGGCATGCAGGATCTTAGTTCCTCGATGGAACCCGCGCCCCCTGCAGTGGAAGCACGGGGTCTTAACCACTGGACCGCCAGGGAAGTCCCTATATGGATTTTTAAAGAGATTTAAAATAGCAATAAATGGATGCCTTACCTCTAAGTTGATCATTTCTGCAGCTCTTACACAGAGATCTATGAAAGTAGAAATGGGGAAGAGAGTAAAGACATGAGAAACACCAGGACTGCAACGTAGAACCCTGCTCTATGAAAACAGAAGCACACACACCGCAGTCTCAGAAAATGCCACCCAGTGGGAGAACGACATTTCTAGCAAGTCAGAAAAGTCTACATTTTATAAGCAATGATCTCTGTATGTGTTATTAATATATGGAGCTTAGATAAGTATCTTGTACATTTCTGTCCTACAAACCTAACAGCAAGTCGTTAACCTTTAAACCAGTGACTTTTTTTTTTCTCCCAGAAATGTATCCTAAGTAAATACAAATACTTGTATCCTAAGTAAATAATGAATGAGTTAAAAGGATAACTAAAAGCCTGACCTCCGAAGCTCAGTATCTTTAGAAGTCATTCCTTCCTGTGATTCTCTGGTCTCTGTTCTGTAGCTGGAGTAAGAGATCTCAAATAGGTTTCTTGAGAAGGCTGGATCCAGGGACCCGGCGGGGAGGGGTGGGGCGGATTTTTTTTAAGCTGGAGTCTTCAGTTTAGACTCTAAATCTGTTTCTCCCTCTCCCTTCCCCTCCCCCTCCCCCTCGGAATTCACTATCTCCTATGAGCCCAGTCTAGGCTTTTTGAAATTCCAACCAGCGCTGCTAGGGCCCTAGAAAGGCTAAAATGTTTAAGATGGACTCCCAGCTTTTTTTCGTCTTCACTGGAAAATCTGAAGATTCACCAAGAGATCCTTAAAAAAAAAAAAAAAAAAAAAGACACACCGAATTTTACTCAGCATACATTACTCAAATATTTCAAAAGGAAAATATGTCCAACGCTTTGTTTTGCAGGTTTTTTTCATCTTGAGAAAAAAATGAAATTTGAAGAAAACTCATCTGGATTTGAATCTCAGATCTTCTACTATACTAAACTGTTTGAGTCTAGGCAAGTTAACTTCACCTCTCTCAGCTTCAGTTAATTCATATGCAAAATGGAGAATATTTACTTCGGATGATTGTTGTAAGAATACCCTAAGAGTGCATCGAAGTTTCTCTAGAAACACTTTATTCCTAGATCCCTTCACATGGTTTAATTTTAAACCATTGTAAATGGTTTTAAATGGTTCTGGTAGGGCCAACTGTGCTCCTGTAATCAGGGACGGTGTAGTTTGATGCACAGACTTCTACACAGTGTCCTTTACTTGCAAGGGCAGGAATGCAAACTGAGCTTGCTCTAGCCCCACCCGGGATCTAGGAACCCTCTGAGTGGCGGTCGGGCCCTTCTCTTGCTTTCTCTGAACTACTCCAGAATTGAACAGGACCCACACACCCAAACACGAAGTCACCGCACGTGAGAGTTTTAAGGTTTTATTTTCAGTTCGGTAAGCCAATAAACCGGTCCCTTTCTTCCCGCCCTTCCCTTATGTCCCCCAAGTTCTGCAGAGTCATACCTGCCAGTCTTTCACTGCCACACTCCCAGCTCCGACTCTAAGCTGGAGATCAGGTTACGGAGATCTCCCAGATCTGGGAGAAACCCCCACTCTCACTTCATACAGTGCTGGTTGGAAAATTACAGACTACAGGCTACTGCTCCACTGCGCGTGTGCGGAAGTAACTGCCCACCCAGAGATTCCCAGGCTCCCCCGCGGTGCAGGCTATTCATCGGGCACTACATTTCCCATAAGGCCCGTGGAGCTCGTTTCCGGAATGCGTCACATGCTTCTGCCTCTTTGGGGGGAGATTCCTGGGTTAGTATCTATGGGGCCGCTTGGAGAGCCAGGGTCATTTATAAAAGGGAGATGTATATATCCTTTTTGTTTAAAATGATAGACATCAGAATTTTTTTTGGAAATTTTATTTTTTTATACAGTAGGTTCTTATTACTTATCTATTTTATACATATTAGTGTATATATGTCAATCCCAATCTCCCAATTCATCCCACCACCACTCCCCACCTCCCGCTTTCTCCCCTTGGTGTCCATACGTTTGTTCTCTACATCTCTGTCTCTATTTCTGCCCTGCAAACCCGTTCATCTGTACCATTTTTCTAGGTTCCACATATATGTGTTAATACACGATATTTGTTCTTCTTTCTGACTTACTTCACTCTGTATGACAGTCTCTAGATCCATCCACGTCTCTACAAATGACCCAATTTCATTCCTTTTTTATGGCTGAGTAATATTCCATTGTATATATGTACCACAACTTCTTTATCTATTCATCTGTCGATGGGCATTTAGGTTGCTTCCATGACCTGGCTACTGCAAACAGAGCTGCAATGAACATTGGGGTGCATGTGTCTTTTTGAATTATGGTTTTCTCAGGGTATATGCCCAGTAGTGGGATTGCTGGGTCATATGGTAATTCTATTTTTAGTCTTTTAAGGAACCTCCATACTGCTCTCCATAGTGGCGGTATCAATTTACATTCCCACCAACAGTGCAAGAGGGTTCCCTTTTCTCCACACCCTCTCCAGCATTTGTTGTTTTTAGGTTTTCTGATGATGCCCATTCTAACCAGTGTGAGGTGATACCTCATTGTAGTTTTGATTTGCATTTCTCTAATAATTAGTGATGTTGAGCAGCTTTTCATGTACCTCTTGGCCATCTGTATAGACATCAGAATTTTTAAATACTGGAAAATCTAAATCAGTAGTATGCTAAAGAGAATAATTTACCCTTAGTTCAGTTTCTTCTAGCCATACACTAGCTTAGGTCAGGGAGATGAAAAGGACCCAACAAAGAAGACTGAGATGGAACAATCCGTGAGGCAGGTGGAAAAGAAGGAGGGTTTGAATCTGCAAAATCAAGGGAAGAAAATGTTCCAAGAAGGAAGGAATGATCCACTGCATTAAATGCTGCTGATAGGTCAGGTAGGATGAGAACTAATAATTGACTACTGGATTGAGCAGTGTGGGAGTTGTTGAAACATGCCCTTTTGGTGTAATGATGGAAGTCTGATAAAGTCTGATAAGAGTTAGGTAAGGGTGGGATGAAACAATGGGAGAAAGCAAGTACATATAGACAACTTCTTCATTATTGCTTTTTTAAGATGAGTAGAAAAATAAAGCTGTCCTCTGCATATGGAATTGGGGTCCAGAATTTTTTTTTAAGATGGAAGAAATTAGTGTTTGTATCCTAATTAAAATGATACAGTGGAGAGGGGAAATGGACAATACAGGAAAAACGACGGTTGCAGGAGGAAAGTCCTTGAGGAAAGAAGGGATGTAATCCAGTACATAATCGGGGGGATCAGTTCTAAGCAAGAGTATGTACAATTTATTCATTGAAATAAAAGGGGAGGCATACAGGGAGGGGGAAGAGTAAGCTGGGACAAAGTGAGAGAGTGGCATGGACATATATACACTACCAAATGTAAAACAGATAGCTAGTGGGAAGCAGCTGCATAGCACAGGGAGATCAGCTTGGTGCTTTGTGACCACCTAGAGGGGTGGGATAGGGAGGGTGGGAGGGAGACGCAAGAGGGAGGAGATATGGGGATATGTGTATACATATAGCTGATTCACTTTGTTATACAGCAGAAACTAACACAGCATTGTAAAGCAATTATACTCCAATAAAGATGTTAAAAAAAAGGGGGGGGGGAGGCAGAATCGATAGGTACAGATGCAGACAGGTGGACAGATTTGGTGGTGGGAGAATGAGGATGTCCTCACCTGAGTGCTTCTATTTTCTCAGTGAAATAGGAAGCTCAAAGTGAAGATAGGGAGAAGGTATTAAAGGTTTGAGGAAAGAAAATACTGTATTACATTGATTCTAATACTTTTTCATATTTCAACATCTGTGAAATTGCTGTCTTACAAATCATGGCATGCCATAGTTTAATTGGCAGCATTTTTTTCTTTCTTAGTAATATGTAAAATAATGATGTATCTTATAATCAATGGCATCTGAGATCATAATGTTATTTAGGAATGGGGAGAGTGAATGGATTACAGAAATGTAGTACAATTGCCTGGCAGCATTAAGAGCCCACTTGATATTAGTAGCCCTTAACTTTACTGGCATTTTCAATGTCATAAAGACATGTTTTTATATCTCATCTTTAAAAAGTCCTTTCTTGACATGTAGCTCACTTGAGCAATTGCTCTATTTCCTAGCTTTCTTTCATAGAATAATTTTCTCTAAAGAGTTGCTTCTTGTTGCTACCTACATTTTCTCACTTCCAACTGTCTCCTCAGTCCATTCTAATTGGCTTCTTGACCATAACTACACTCCTAAAACTGCTCTTGTCAAGTTACCAATGAAATTCCAGTTGAAAAATTAAATGGACTTTCTTAGTCCTCATATTTGACCTCAACGGCATTTAAGAAAATTGAAATACTTCCTTATTTTGGCTTCTAGAACATCTCACAAAAGATCATTTCTCCTACCTCACTAACACTACTTCTTTATTTTCTTTACTGAATACTCTCCCTCTGTCCTGCCTCCAAATGTTGGAATATTCAAGGGTTTGGCCTTGGGCCTTTTCTTTCTGAAGTTTTTCTTAAATGGTCTCATTCAGTCTCATGGCTTTAAATACCATTTATTTGACGTTGACTGAGAAATCTATATCTCCAGCCCTCATCTCTCCCCTGAATTTCTGACCCCTAATTCCTTATGCCTACTTGAAATCTCCCCTTCAAGAGGCTTAAAAGCCACCTCCAGCTTCACATGTTCAAATCAAATATTTAGGAGCCATCCTTGATTTCTCTTCTTCCTTTTTCCTGTCTTTCTCTCATAGTATATATGTTCTATGAGGGCATATATTTTATTCGTTTTTGTGATATTGTGATTTATAATAAGAAATATGTATTTGGCCTTCATCCCCAATTCTGGCTCAGAGCTCCTAAAACTCTTGGAATTCCCTAAGTGATGAGAATGAGCATGGTGTCTTTTGTTATGTTAATTAGGTGACTTTTGGACTGCACCTAAGGATGGGGGCTGATTGCCAGGAAAACCAAACCATGTGATTAGAGGGTTGGAACTTTCAGTCCCATGCCTCCTAACCTCTGGGGAGGCGAGAGAGGCTGGAGGTTGAATCAATAGCCAATGGCCAATGATTTAATCAATCATGGCTATGTAATGAATGATTTAATCAATCATGGCTATGTAATAAAAACCCAAAAAGATGGGGTTCAGAGAGCTTCTGGGTTGGTGAACACGTGGAGGTGTGAGGAGAGTGATGTGCCCAGAGAGGGCATGGAAGATCTGCGCCCTTTTTCCATACCTTGCCTTATACATCTCTTCCATATGGCTGTTCTTGAGTTATATCCTTTAATAATAAACTGGTAGTCTAGTAAGTAAAATGTTTCTCTGAGTTCTGTGAGCCAGTTCTAGTAAACTAAACAAACCCAAGGAGGGGGTTGTTGGAACCTCCAATCTATAGCTGGTAGGTCAGAAGCACAGGTAGATAACCAGGACTTGCAATTGGCATCTGAAGTGGGGCCAGACAGGCAGTCTTAGAGGACAGAACCCTTAACGTGTGAGACCTGACATTATTGCCAGGTAGATAGTGGCAGAATTGAGTTGAACTATACAACACTCAGCTGATGTCTGAGAATTGCTTGGTGATGGGGAAAAAAGCCCACACGTTGGACTTGGTGTGAGTAGAATTTTAGTTTTGTCTATGACTATATCTCCAGAGCCTGACACATAATAGGTGCTAAATAAAGATTTATGAATACTGAATAAGTGTGAAACTGTCTATAGTTTCATGTCCATAAGTGCAACCTGTCTGGCTAGGGTCTTGAATCTATAGATCAATTTGGGGAAAACTGACATCTTAACAATATTGAGTTTTCCAATCCATGAGCATGGTATATCTCATCATTTATTTAAGTCTACTTTAATTTCTCTCAGCAGTGTTTTCTAGTTTTCAGTGTACAACTCTTGCATATTTTTTGGTCAGATTTATCCCTAAATATTTCATAATTTTGATATTATAAATTGTATTTTTGAATTTCCATTAACAATTGTTTGTTGTGACTATGTAGAAATACAATTTATTTGTGAATGTTGATCTGTTAGCTTTTTCAAAGTTTTCATGGGATTTCTTACATAGATAATCATGTTATCTGCAAATAAAAAGTTTTATTTCTTCCCCCTCAATCTGGATGCCTTTTATCAATTTTCCTTAACTTATTGCATTGGAAATAAGTTATCCACCACTACAATGATGACTAGAAATGGTGACAGATGACATAACTGCCTTTTTTTCTGAACTAAGGGGAAAAACATTGTCTTTCACCATTAAGTATAATGTTAACTGTAGGTTTCTTGTAGATGCCCTTCATGAGATTGAGGAAGCTCCCTTTTAGTTTTAGTTTTCCAAGAGTTTTTCTGAAGAACAGATGCTGTATTTTCTCAAAAAAAATTTTTGTATCTATTGAGATTATCATGTTTTTTCATTTTTAGTATATTAATGTGGTGAATTACATTGATATTTTTAATGTTAAACCAATCTTGCATTCCTGGCATAAACCTCATTTGGTCATGTCCTTTTTCTGTATTGTTGGATTCTGTTTGCTAAAATTTTGTTTAAAATCTTTGCATTTATGTTCATAGGGTATACTGGTCTACCAGTAATATGTGGTCTGGGTATCAGAGTAATGCTGGCATCATTGAATGAGTAGGGAAGTTTCCCTCCCCTTCCATTTTCCGGAAGTTTGTGTAGACTTTAGTATTATTTCTTCTTTAAATATTGGGTAGAATTCAGCAGTAAAGTCATCTGGACCTGGAGTTTCCTTTGTGGGAAGGTTTTAAACTACAAAGTCAATCTCTTTATTAGATATAGCGCTATTCGGGTTACAAATTTTCTTCTTGAGAGAGCTTTGGTAGTTTGTGTCTTTCAAGGAATTTTTCTGTATCATCTAAGCTGTCAAATGTATTGGCATAAAGTTGTTCATTATATTCTCTTATTATTTTTAAAAATATTTATTTATTTTTTGGCTGCGTCAGGTCTTAGTTGCATCACGCGGGATCTTTCCTTCTGGTGCATGGGCTCTTCGTTGTGGTGTGCGGGCTTCTCTCTAGTTGTGGCGCACAGGCTCATTAGTTGCAGTGTGCAGGCTCTCTAGTTGTGGCACATGGGCTCATTAGTTGCAGTGCGAGGGCTCTCTAGTTGTGGTGCGTAGGCTCCAGAGCACATGAGCTCTGTAGTTGCGGCACGCAGGCTCATCTCGTTGTGGCGCACGGGCTCAGTAGTTGCGGCGCGCAGGCTTAGTTGCCACGTGGCATGTGGGATCTTAGTTCCCCAACCAGGGATTGAACCAGTGTCCCTTGCATTGCAAGACTGATTCTTAACCACTGGACCACCAGGGAAGTCTCATCTTATTATTCTTTTAATATCTATACTATTTGTAGTACTATCACCTCATTCCTGATATTGGTCATGTGTCTTCCCTCTTTTTTTTTTTCCTGATTGCTCTGGTTAGAACTTATCAATTTTATTGATCTCAGAACCAGCTTTTGATTTTTCTCTATTATCTGTTTTCTATTTCATTGATTTCAGCTCCAATGTTTATTTCATTTTTATGCTTTCTTTGAATTTCATTTTCTCTCCTTTTGTTGGTTTAAGGTGGACACTGAGGTCAGTAATTTGAGATCTTTCTTCTTTTCCAGTTAGTGGCATTAGTGGTATCAATTTCCCTGTAATATACTGCATCCCACACATTTTTGTATATTGTTTTCATTTTCAGTCAAATCTAAATAATTTCTGGGACTTCCCTGGCAGTCCAGTGGTTAAGATGCCACACTTCCACTGCAGGAGGCGTGGGTTTGAACCTGGATTGGGGAACTAAGATCCCACATGCCGCACGTGGCACGGCCAAAAAAAAAAAAAATCTACTAATTTCTCTTTTTGTGATTTTTTTTTTTTTTTTGGCCACATTGTGCAGCTTGAGATCTTAGTTCCCCAGTCAGGGATTGAACCCAGGCCCTTGGCAGTGAAAGCATGGAGTCCTAACCACTGGACCACCAAGGAATTCCCTGTGATTTCTTTATTGACTCATAGGTTACTTAAGTGTGTTATTTAGTTTGCACATTTTTTTTATTGTTCAGATATTCAGATACCTGTCATCAAGCTCTAACTTAATTCCATTGTCATCAGAGAGCATACTTTGTATGACTTTCATCCACATAAATTTATTCAGACTTGTTTTATGGTCCAGAAGTTTATCTTGATAAACATTCTATGTCCACTTGAAAAAAATGTGTATTCTGCTTTTGTTGGGAGGAGTGTTGTATAAGTGGTAATTAGGTCAAATGGTTGATAGTGTTAACTCTTCTATATTTCTACTAGTTTTGTCCTCATCATTTATAGAGAGGAGTATTGGAATCTCACACTTTAATTGTGGGCTTGTCTAGTCTATTTCTCCTTGTATTTCTATCAGTTTTTGCCTCATGTATTTTGATATTCTGTTTTAGATACCTAAACACTTAGGACTGCTATGATCTCCTAATGATTTGACCCTTTTACTGTTAAGTGCCCCTCTTTATCCCTGGTGTATTATTAGGGTTCAATCCAGAGACAGAAACCACAAAGTATTTTGAACAAGGAACATTTAATATAAAGAATTATTAATAGGGAATTGGTGTAACTGGGAATTGGCTAAGTGGGGAATAAAAAGCACTCTAAAGAATACCCTGGAGCTGGGGAGGGTACCCCCAAAAGAAATAAACTTGGAGGGGGAGACTCTTCCCCAAGGCTGGGATTCAGGTGAGGATATGTTTGAAACCCATCAAATGACCAAGTTTCCTGGGTTGTTACAGGCCACAGCTGGTGTGCAACTGACAACCCAAGATTGTTGAGTAAAGAATCACTGGCTAGAATGCTGATGAAATTTGCTAGGAAACTGCCTGCAGGGTTATGGTTGACATGCTGGAAAGCCAGCTGAAACATGGACTGGACTAACAGGAATGCCTCCCAGAAGCTGCCTGAGAAGAGAAGGGTGGTTGTTGACTCACTGGAAAGCTGTCACTAGTAAAAGGCTGGGAAGTGAGTTGGAGCACATGTGGAACTCATTAGCTGCCCTTGGGAATGCTGCTGAACCTGTGGGATGAAGCCATTCACAGGGAGGTGCTTCTTGCCTCTTAAAAATGCTTGAGATGGGGTGTGTGCATGAAGCTGTCCATGAGGAGGTAAGACCAGATGCTTTTGGAAACTTCTGGAAGGGGATGGAGGTGGGGAAACTAGGGAGGTACCACTTGCTGCTGCCTGCCAGGGAACTACCAAAAACAAACAAACAAAACTCTGCAAGAGCCCAACCAGATAAACACATTGGAACTAGGAAAGAAAACCTCTTCTGTATTAGGATTCTCCAGAGAAACAGAACCAATGGGGGATACACACCACACACACACACACACACACACACACAGACACAGACACAGACACAGCTGACCCTTGAACAATTAGGGGGTTAGGGGCGACAACCCTTCGAGAAGTAAAAAATTTGCATGTAACTTTACACCAGCCCTCTTTATCCCGGGTTCTGCATCCTTGAATTCAACCAACCAAGATTGTGTAGTATGTATTGAAAAAAATCCAGGTATAAGTGGACCCATGTGGTTTAAACCGATGTATATATATGAGAGAGAGAGAGAGAGAGAGAGATGAACTATAGGAATTGGTTCAAGTGGTTATGGAGGCTAAGAAGTTCCCCAGTCTGCAAGCTGGAGAACCAGTAAAGTCAGTGTGAATAATTCAGTCTCAGTTTGAATGCCCATGAACCAAGGGAGCCAATCAGTGGTGTAACACCTAGTCTGAGGCCAAAGGCCTGAGAACTAGAGTAGAGTGGGTGCACTAGTGTAAGTCCTGGAGTACCAGGTGCTCCAGTGTCTGAGGGCAGAGGATGGATGCCCCGGTACAAGAAGAGAGAGCAAGAAATTGCCCTTTCTTTACCTTTTTTTGTTCTGTTCTGACCCTCAACAGATAATAGCTGCCATTGGTGAGGGCAGATCTTCCTTACTAGTCAGCACCCTGAATCATATGCTAATCTCTTCTGGAAACACTCTCACAGACATATCCATAAATAATGTTTCTTTCCCAGCTATCTGGGTATCCCTTAGCCTACTCAAGTGGACACAGAAAATTAACCATCACATCTTCCTCCTCCAGTGCACCTCCAGCACCTTCTACTGACAAAGTTTCTTTTGAGTAGTGTTAACATGGTATCGTTTTCCATTCTTTGAGTTTTAACCTTTTACTGTCTTTATATTTAAAGTAAGTTTCTTTTAGGAAGCTTATATTTGGGTCTTTCTTTTTTATACAAGCTGACAATCACTGCCTTTTAATTGAGGTCCTCAGAACATTTACATTTAATATGATTGATATGACTGGTTTAAACCTTCCATCTTATTAAGTGTGTGTGTTTTTTTTTAAACTAAGTGTTTTTTTATTTCTCCATCTGTTCTTTATTCCTTTTCCCCCACCTTCCATTGGATTAAAATTTTTAATGATTTCATTTTAATCTACTGTGTTGGCTTATTAGCTATATATCTTTATTTTGTCTCTTTAGTGGTTGCTTTAAGGTTTATAGTATACATTTTTAACTTATCACAGACTACTTTTCAAGGTATATTATACCACTTCACTTACCAGAATATAAGAACTCTATAACATATAATGTTATATGTCAATTATATCTCAATTTTTTAAATGGCTTTAAAAAAAAAGGAACTTTACAACAGTAAACTTTCATTTCTCTCTTCCTGGTTTTTGTGCTATTTTCATACTTCTAAGTAGATTATAAATCCCAGAAAACACTCTATTATCATTACTTTAAAAAGGCAAGTTACCTTTTAAAGAGATTTAAATAATTTTTAAAGTGTTTTATATTTTCTCATGTAGTTACCATTTCCTGTGGGCTTCTTTCCTTTGTGTATATCCAGATCCTTTACATCCAGATTTCCAGCTGGTATCATTTTCCTTCTGCTTGAAGGACTTCCTATAACATTACTTCTACATAGGCCTGCTTGATGAATTCTTTCAACTTCTGTATGTCAGTAAGTCTTTATTTCACTTTCATTTCTGAAAAATATTTTCACAGCACAAAGAATTCTAGGTTGCGGTTTTTATTTTCAGGATTTTAAAGATATTACTCCACTCCTTTTTGTGGCTTCTATCATTTCCAACAAGCAATCTGCTATCATCTTCATTTTTTTCCCCCTCTGGCTGCTTTTAAGATTTTCTCATTATCACTGTCTTTAAGCAATTTGATTACTATGTGCCTTGGTTTAATTTTCTCCATGTTTCTTGGGCATAGAGGTCATTGAGCTTCTTGGATCTGTGGGTTTAGAGTTTTCATTAAATCTGGAAAAGGTTTCATCATTATTTCTTCAAATACTTTTTCTGTCCTTCCTCCCTTCCCTTCCTTTGTGGACTACAATTACATATATATTAGACTATCACTTAAAGTTTTCCCATAGCTAATTGATGTTCTGTTTTTTCCTTTTCAGTACTTTTTTTCTCTCTGTTTCATTTTGGATGTTTTCTATTGCTACGTCTGCAAGTCCACTAATCGTTTCTTTTACAATGTCAAATCTGTCATTTATCCCATCCACTATATTTTTCATCTCAGACATTGCATTTTTCATCTCTAGAAGTTCAATTTGGGTATTTTTAAAAAATCTTAAGTCAATTATTATCAAGGTCTATTAAAATAGAGGATCCATGTCATTAATGACTACTCTAGACTTCTGAGAATTATGACTTCCAGTTTCAAAGGCTAATATGTCTAAAATTAAATAAAAGAGAGGTTAAGAAGTGGTCCAGAAGACACTGATCTTGATCACTCAATGTAACATTTTCAAGATTTAGAAAACTGAGACAGTGACAGATGAAACAATTATATCTCTAAGTAGGAGTCCAGAGAGTATGTTAGGAGAGAATTTACATTATTATGTTCATAATGCAGCTAATGAACCATGAGATTAAACGATAAAAAGCACTTCTATTAGTTTTTTTTTGAACATAAGTCTAAAAAAGAAATACACCCATAGCTACTGAGTGACTTGCATGTTAAACATCCTTGACCCGTTTTTCCACGAATACCAGTTTTACATATTTCACTCTACTCACGGTACTAATGAGATTACTTTCCTAGATATTGTCTCTTTTATGGAGTTAGAAACATTCATTAAAATGTTCTCCCCAAATTTCACATTTAAGAGTTTCTCTGTATTTCAGTGTACAAAAACAGAGTAGAATGGTGGTTACCTGGGGCTGGGGCTGGGGCTGGGGATAGGGGTAGTTAACTAGATAAGCAGTTCAAAGAATTCTTAGAATGTAAAGATAAAAAATAAAAAGAGTGAAATACGAGAGAAAGATAACAGATATAGAAGGCAGGTCAAGGAAATTTAGTGTACATATCAAAGCAGTTCAGAAGGAGACAAGAGAATAGAGAGATAATACTCAAAGAAATATTTTCTAAGTTGAAGAAGTTGAAGACCAGAACAAACAATTTTCTCAGTATTAAGAGAAAATGACAAAGAGAATAAAACAATAAGAAAAAATTAGGAGATACAGAAAGTATATATAATAGAAATACACATAAAAGTATTCCATAAAGAGAAAATAAGACAGAGAAGCAATAACCAAAGAAATAATAGTTGAAAAAATTTAAAGAGAGTACTTTCTTCTTTACATTTTAATGTATTTTTTTGGATTTTTAAATAATGAACATGTATTATTTAATCAGAAAAATCCACCATAAAGGAAATTTAAAGACACGCAATAAACTGGATTTTAAGAATCATTTAAAAAGACTAAAATCTCCATTAAAAATGGGCAGTTAAAAAAAAAAAAAAAGAGCAGTAGACTTCCCTTGCGGTCCAGTGGTTAGGACTCTGCGCTTCCACTGCAGGAGGCACGGGTTCCATACCTGGTTGGGGAACTAAGATCCCACGTGCCACGCAGGGTGGCCAAAAAAAAAAAAGAAAGAAAATGGGCAGTGAATATGAGCAATTCATAAAAGAAGTACAAATTATCAACAAATAAAGGACAGATACTCATCTTCCTAGATTATCTGAGTAGTGCAAATTAAAATATTAAGGCTGGACTTCCCTGGTGGCGCAGTGGTTAAGAATCCGCCTGCCAATGCAGGGGACACGGGTTCGAGCCCTGGTCTGATCCCACATGCCGCGGAGCAACTAAGCCTG
The DNA here is from genome assembly GCF_949987535.1 of Balaenoptera acutorostrata. Classification (NCBI taxonomy): domain Eukaryota; kingdom Metazoa; phylum Chordata; class Mammalia; order Artiodactyla; family Balaenopteridae; genus Balaenoptera; species Balaenoptera acutorostrata. The sequence goes on along the minus strand of NC_080064.1, from coordinate 33,252,054 downwards.
TGCACCACAACTACTGAAGCCTGCAAGCCTAGAGCCCATGCTCCTCAACAAGAGAAGCCACCGCAGTGAGAAGCCCATGTACTGCAACCAAGAGTCGCCCCTGCTCGCCACAACTAGAGAAAGCCCGTGCACAGCAACCAAGACCCAATGCAGCCAAAAATAAATAAATAAGTAAATAAATAAATAAATAAAATATTAAGGCTAAGATATCAATTATCTCAGATTGGCATCATTTAAGAAGAATTATAATACTAGTGTTAGGGTGTGGAAGAATATACACTTTTATGTACTTCTTTCTCACAAATAATTTGAGTTATTATATTATGTCATAGGATGATAATATAATGATACATACAAAAGAGCCTTGTTTTGGGGAATCCTGGAGTCTAAACGGTATAATATTTCTGCTGGGCAATGTGGATCTTATCTATTTATTTGTTTATCTTAAATTGAAGTATAGTTGATTTACAATGTTGTCCAGATGTATTTTAATTGTGCAGCCTTATATCCCAAAATTTCTAGGCCTTGGAATAAGGAGGAAAATCAGAAAAATATTTACAATATCAATGTTTATATATAGGCTGTGCATTTATGTGTCTATATCTATCCCTGTATGTGCCCACTGGGAAGGGATAACTAAGTGATGAATTATATTACACCTATCCAGTGAAATACTGTATTATCCAGATATGACACTATCCATGAATTATCCAGATATGACACTATCCATGATAAAACTTGACTGAAACAAGCATGTTACAGAGGATTTTTTGTGTCTAATCACATACACCCCAATACACACATACTTGTTTTATATTTAAATATATGTTGATACATCCATAAAAATATTTTGAAGAACCTTATCAACTTCCTATCGATGGTTATTTTGGGATTCAGGATTAATAGGTATATATGTGAGAGCAACGTTTACTTTCTACTTTATATATTATTATAGTGTTTGTAGTAGGAAAAGATAGGAAATAGCCTAAGTGGATGTAAATAGAGGCCTGATTAGATAAACAGTAGTATTATATCTTTACAACGGAATCCTTTGTGGCTGCTGAAAGGAAGGAGATAAACTATAAATACTAATATGAAACAACTCCAAAATAAATTGATAAGTAAAAGAAACAAGGTGTGTTAAAGTAGGAAAATATACCTTAAATGAGATACAAAAAGCACTAATGAAACACTGAAACTGGTCTTCAGTAAAATTTTGCTCATCAAAAGACACCATGACTGAATAAAAAGGTAAGCCACAGACCGGAAGAAGATGCTCTCAATAAAGATATCCAATGAATGTTGTGGTTATTGGAGACATTACTGAAGGACAGCAGAAGTGAAGTTCAGTGGAACTGGAGAAACCGAGGCTAGGATAATAATTCTTAGCTTACTTGTGGTCCGCAGGCACAGATTCTGCTTATGGGGCCTAATCAATATTCCTAGGATACTGACCTGGAATTCAATACAGCTCATTTTTCACTTCATCCAGACCTCCAGGGCTTGGAGCCTCTTCTTTCTCCCATGCCAACAGGACCACTCTGCATTTTTTGCTTCCACATTTGAGGATCTGATGCAACCTGGTGGATCGTGACACCACTACAATAGTTCCAATTTCAGATCCACCTGAGATAAATCATTCTGCAACACATTAACTTTTACCAAGTCAGCTCCTCCTCTGGAATACTACTTTGCTCCCACTTACTTTTAAAAGATATTGACACAATAGAATATTATTCAGTCTTAAAAAGGAAGGAAATTCTGACACAGGCTATAACATGGATGCAACTTGAAGATGTTAAGCTAAGTGAAATAAACCAGTCACAAAAGGACAAATACTGTATGATTCCACTTATATGAGGTACCTAGAGTGGTCAGACTCATAGAGACAGAAAGTAATATAGTGACTGCCAGGAGTTGAAGGGAGGGAGGAATGGGGAGTTCATGTTTAATGGATAGGGAGTAATTTCAGCTGGGGAAGATGAAAATTTCTGAAGATGGATGGTGGAGGTGTCATGTTCACATCTTCCTCTTTTCCTCCAAGAGTGTCGGGTCCTTAGCAAGGCAAAAAGTGCAAGCTCTGTTACTGAAAAATCTCAGTGTGGCAGAGATGGCAAGCTGTCACTCAATATCCATTCTCTGGTTTTTGCAGTTCATAGACTCTCCAATTTTTGTCTGCACATATGCTTTCCCAGAATAAAAATTACATATCCCAACCTCCCTTGTAGTGACCAAATTTTGGTCAGTGGGATGTCAGTGCTGCAAATTTATGAAGTGTCCTTAAAATAATACCCTTTTCCTATTTCAGCTTTATGCTGAATGTGTATAGGTGACTAGAGTTTGGGCAGCCATTTTGGACTATGACATAGGAAGACACTTATTGATTTTAGAGAAACAAGAGAGAAGGAACTTGGGCTCCGGACATCATGACCTAGACTAACTATATCTAGGGTTCTTTTTCATGAAAGAAATCCATTTCTATTTTGTTTAACCACTATTGTTTTGGCAATTTCTATTATGAACAGTTGGACCTAATCCTAATTTAGGTACTTAACCCATTCTCTGGCCCAAGAAGCAAGTATTTTTGCTTTTTTTGAAATCAAGAAATAGCTTCGTTGTGACATGTCTTTTCATTTACCCATTCACTGAACAAACATCCAAGAGGTTCATAATTTGGAGTCAGACACCTTAGGCAGAGTTCATATAAATATATGTTGATACATCCATAAAAATATCTTGAAGAACCTTATCAACTTCATATCACATCATACTGTATGATACATACATGGGAGAGATGACATTATTAGATATGAGGCAGCTGCAAACCAGGGAAGTATCTCTTGTAGAGAACAGCATCAGTGATCCTGGGGTGATCCCAACTACAGATGCCTCAACTACTCTGTGAGAAACCATAAAGTGATGACCGAAAGGTGTTAATTTAAAATAAGGATTTGTGGACTTCCCTGGTGGTGCAATGGTTAAGAATCCGCCTGCCAATGCAGGAGACACGGGTTCGATCCCTGGTCCGGGAAGATCCCACATACCAAGGAGCAACTAAGCCCGTGTACCACGACTACTGAGGCTGCACCCTAGAGCCCACACGCCGCAACTACTAAGCCCGCATGCTGCAACTAGTGAAGCCCGCATGCCTAGAGCCCCTGCTCCGCAATGAGAGAAGCCATGGCAATGAGAAGCCCACGCTCCGCAACGAAGAGTAGCCCCCACTCGCCACAACTAGAGAAAAGCCAGCGCGCAGCAACAAAGACCCAACGCAGCCAAAAATAAATAAAATTTTTTAAAATAATAAATAAATAAATAAATGGACTGTGTCATGGCCAAATTAAAAAATAAAATAAAATAAGGATTTGAGAGCTCAGGGAATTACTGAATTACAGAATTCTGACTAAATTCTACTAAATTAGTCACTGTCTAAAACCAACTGATTTTCTTTTTCCTGTTCTTAAAGATGCTAATATAACTAAGATTGTGCTACAGAGGCCTGAGCAAGTTCTTTTTTTTTTTTAAGAATGGGGGATTCTTTTTGTTTGTTTGTTTGTTTGTTTTTTATTTATGGCTGTGTTGGGTCTCCGTTTCTGTGCGAGGGTTCTCTCTAGCTGCAGCAAGTGGGGGCCACTCTTCATCGCGGTGCACGGGCCTCTCACCATCGCAGACTCTCTTGTTGCGGAGCACAGGCTCCAGACGCGCAGGCTCAGTAATTGTGGCTCACGGGCTTAGTCGCTCCACGGCATGTGGGATCTTCCCAGACCAGGGCTCGAACCCGTGTCCCCTGCATTGGCAGGCAGACTCTCAACCACTGCGCCACCAGGGAAACCCCAAGTTCTTGTTTTGAAGACTATTAGCTTAATAGTATTTATCTCATAAGGTTCAGTTTACCATGCCCCAAATTTGAGTGCAAACTTCTTAGGGCCTATAATGACGTACAGTGTAGGCAGCTTAACACAGCAAGAAAAATTTACAGTGTAATAGTTAAGAGCATAAGCACTGCAGTCAGACAATCTAGGCTGGAGTCAACCACTTCCAAACTGTGTGACCTTGGGCAAGTTTTATAACCCTCTAAGCTTCGGTTTCCTCATCAGGGATAATAATGGATACACAGATTTAATCATAAAAAGTGCTTAGCACAGTGCCTGGGACAGAATACTCCCTCAGTAAATGGGAAGAGTTATTACAAGATTCCCACTGTCCATAAGAAAAGAGTATGTGTAGCTCAGAAGGCCTGCAGAGGTAGCCTACTGTAACTCTTATAAATGTCCAGGTTTTACCAGTTCATGTATAACATGCAGCTATGCTAACAATATTCACTGTGTTCTGCTGGCTCCTGGCCTTCTAGTTAATATAGAAACCCCACCCCTGCCAGCTCCTCTCCTTCCATCTACTTTTGCAAATTCTCCAGGAGTGTGTCCATAGATAAGCCTCCTCCTTCCAGGTGATGTCCATATCATTCTTTCCTCTGGTCTTGTTGGAGATGCCTGCAGTTAAGGGCTCCACTGAGATTCCTCTAAGATGCACTGAGATTCCTCTTCATTATCTTTAAATATCTTAAAATGTTCTTACTTTGTTGTTTTTCACTTTATAAACAGAATATCATGCCATATGTAACCTTTTGGGACTTACTTTTTCACTTAATATTGTGTGCTCATTTTCATCCACATGGTTGCATGTCATTGTAGCTCATGTGTTTTGGCTGCCGTACCACATCACCCTACTCTTCCAATGATATGCACCTAGGCAGCTTCTAGGTTTAGATTTTGCTATTGTGAAAGCGTTACAAAGCTCTTGTTAATATTCCCTGTTGTACATGTATAAGAGTTTCTCTTAGCGTATACTCAGGAATGGTATCGCTGGATTGTACAGTGTGTGAATGTCACATGTTACTTAATGTATTATGTTTTTCTTTTTTTTTTTTAATTTTTAGAAGTTATTTTTTAATGAAAATATTTTATTTATGCTAACATATGGGTTTATTGTTATTTTTAAATGAATTAATAAACATATATTTAGATTCTCAGTTTTGACTTATAGTAAATATCATTGATAAAACCAACATAAACAATATGTCTTTGGTATCGTCAATAATTTTTAAGCATGCAAAGGATCTGAGACCAAAATATTTGAGAATGTTGCTCAATGGAAAAACAGAGATGAATGAAGCAAAGGACTAGAAACAACTTACACTATCATCAACATTATCTTCATTATTATCAGCAGCAGCGGCAGTAGCAGCAGCGCCATCCATATACTGAATCATCGAATGATTCTGATGTGCCGAGTACTGTCCTAAGCTCTTTGCACGCATCATCTCATTTAATCCTCATAATAACTCTATGAGGTGAGTATAATTACCATCACTCCATTTTCCATATTGGAAAACTGAGGCTCAGAAAAGGCTTAGAAACTTTCCCAAGGTCCCAAGCTAGTAAAGAATAGAGTCCAGGTCTAATTCCAGGGCATCACTTATGCTCTGGTCTTAGAGTAGGAGATGATGGGTACCTGTGGGGTTGAAGGTAATACAAGCTTCCACTCACGTATTCATTCTTTTGTAAATATTAATATCATATTTACTATTTTCATTTTTTAGGACTTCCTGTTCCTGCTTCATTTTTCCTTATTTCTTTGAGCATATATATTAGGCTTCTTTTAAATTCCTGCTCTGCTCATCCCACTACTTCAGAAATATGTTTATGTATGTACTTAAAGGCTTGGAATAACATGCACACACAACTATTCTGGTGGTCCTCTTTGAAGGGTTGAGATTATGAAAAAAACCAGTTCAACCAACCTGGACAGTGTTTCATTTTATTTCATTATATAAAACGTAGAAACCCCGATTGAGAAAAAATAGGGAAGAGACTTAAAAGAAACTGAAGAATCTTCTTAGGAAAGCAAAGATTGCTGAAGGATACCTTGCTCCAGCCATGATAAGCATATGTCTTCTTGGCAATCTATGGCGAAGCTCCAGAGACAGTATAATCCCAGATCTCTCCCACTCACCCCTGAGCCTTGGTCCTGGATTTGTGTGGTAAGAGGCTGAGGAAATATGAAAAGAACCAAAATAAGAACACTCTCCATGGAAGTCAAGCTCAGAGACTGGTCCTCTTTCACTCTGCTGAGTACATTAGGAGCAAGAAAGATCAAAGTTCCTGAAAGTCTATCTTCCGTTCATTTGGCTTTTTTGGCTTGCGGCTCTAGCATGGAGTTGGGCAACCCACCGCTCTTCCTCCACTCACAGATATCTGCATAGTTGCATGTCCGGCATTTCCAAGCCTCCTCCACATCAACCCCTTGAGGCTCTCGGTGGCCCACCCAGTAGGCCATATAGTGCTGCACTTTGTTTCTCACCTCCGTCTCTTCAAAGGCCACTATCTCTGTACCCAGCACAGTGGCAGTCTCTTGGTGGATATACTCAATCTTCAGGATATCAATAACTGGGAGGTCAGACAGTGTTAGAGACAAGAAGACCAGCTCCATGAGGTCACCCAAGGACTTCACAGAGAAGCCTCCCTGCCGGGCATGCCTCAGCACTGAAGGTCCCAGTGGCTTTTCTGGACGCAAGTTTGTGTGGTGGATTAGGCTAGCAGTGGTCACTTTCCCTTGTACCATGGCATCAAAGATATATTTGTACAGGCTGACCTGAAAACAGTCTTTTTTTTTCTGAGCGTCCGGAGGGAGCACAGGGCGCCTGCGTGTCTTGAGTTCAGCCAGCTCCAGTTCCCCCCTGGCTGTATAGTGCAGCTCATCAATCACTCCAACAAGGAGCACACCCTCCACTTCTCCAAACACTGGAAACTCTCTGATGCGTCCTTCTGACTGCAGGGTAGGAATCATTGATAATATGTTCAGAAACTTAACTGCCCAAGCATCTTCTTTAGAGGTGATGGGGACAGTCACAAGATCATGAACTTCTAGTTCTCTAGCTAGGTGGATGCTAGCACCAGTGTCCAAAACAGCTGACTTCTCAGGTGTCAAGAAACCAGGAAGCTCCTTCCCATATACCATTTGCTGTTCGCACCAGTTCTGAGTAGACAGGTCAGTGACATACAAATATTTAAGATGGAATCGTTCCATAGGTGACGAGACATCCAATCCTCTTTTCCACTTTGGTAAGCTTATGAGCTTGCCATCCTTCCCAGGGAGTTCAGAAGAAGGGCCAGGCTTGTTAGGTGAAGTACTTGACTCTTGTGTATCCTCCAGGTCCAGAAACTCTGAGTCACTCAAGTCTGAGAACCCTGAGGCCTCTGCTGACACCGTCTCCTCTTCCCTAGTCTCTGCCATGGCACAGCTCTGGATTGGGCAAAGGCCGTGCATATCATGTTAAAGAAATGCATTACCCAAATGAAAAATTTCTCAAAAGCACTTTCAAATTCCAATGAGGTAAAAAAGAATCATGACTAATTATTTATATACAGTCTTTAAAGATGTGTATTTATTTATGACCAATTAGTAATGCTATAGAGTTGTACTATGGGTACAATTTACAACAATAAGACTCATTGTATCATCCATATATGAATACTTGGCAAAAATTTTTAAGTGCAAAATAAAACTTAAGTTTTATTACTGAATCTGGTATTAACATACCATGTGTGACTTTAAGCAAATCACCTACTTTGTCCTCAGTTTCTTCATTTAAAAGGAAATTAGAGGTTTGCCTTTTTTCCTTCAAAATTCTACTGACTTGGGACATTATTTCATTTTTTAAGAGAATGTAGACCATTGTAAATGTTGGAGCAATGTTTGCCAGTTTACCATGAACCACTTCTACAATTCTTTTGATACAAAGTCCTTGACTAGGAAAATAAATCTCAATAACAAACTGTTCCTTGAGCAGAATCAGCTCTACAGTGACTGCTTTTATTAATTTATTTATTTATGGCTGTGTTGGGTCTTCGTTTCTGTGCGAGGGCTTTCTCTAGTTGCGGCAAGCGGGGGGCCACTCTTCATCGCGGTGCGCGGGCCTCTCACTATCGCGGCCTCTCCTGTTGCAGAGCACAGGCTCCAGACGCGCAGGCTCAGTAATTGTGGCTCACGGGCCCAGCCGCTCCGCGGCATGTGGGATCTTCCCAGACCAGGGCTCGAACCCATGTCCCCTGCATTGGCAGGCAGACTCTCAACCACTGCGCCACCAGGGAAGCCCTACAGTGACTGCTTTTAAATGTAGTTCTCAGAAATGTAGTGCGGCAAAATTCAAAGACTAACTACAGATAAATACAAATAGATCTACTCATGAAGTAATAGCATGAAGTAACGAGAGAGGATATTCACAGCAACATGTGAAAATCAGTTGTTTTTTGTGTTTGAGATATATTAAGAAAATGACAAGAAGAAAAAGCTCTTGGTGGGTTTTACTTTACCTTTACTGACTGTATAAATTCCTCCTAACACTATAGAAATTGGTGTTTCCCACTAAGTTTATTTTCTCCCTCCACAAGAAATTAGCTTATGATGGAAACTATGTAAGTGAAAACTCTTAAAATATTACTGTATTTTGCTATAAATAATAGTGAATATTTATTGCAGTTATTGCATGCTAGACACTGAGCCAAGTGCTTCACACCCAATATCTCACTACTCTACTGAGGGACAAATACTCTCCCTTTTTACAGCAAACAATTTCATAAGCACAGGAGACAGAATAGAACAATGAACACAATCTAGATAAATAACTGTTGACATGTTGCTGTGTTTGCTTCTTTCAGGTGCTTTTTTTTTAGCCTAACTATTTTAAAGTAAATTACAGACATCATCATGCTTCAAATACAAATGCTTCACATACATTTCCAAAGAAGCCTCCTACATTAACTACAATATTATCATATCTACCAAAATTAATAATTCCCTAATACTCCAGTCCATATTCAAATTTCCTCAGCTGCCCTAAAAAACATTTGGATAGCTTTTCGTTAAACCAGGAAACAAAGACCATACATTATGTTTGATTGTTTTGTCTCTCAAGTATTTTTAATCTTAAGAAACTAGGGGAGTTCCCTGGTGGCCTAGTGGTTAGGACTCCGGGCTTTCACTGCCGTGGGCCAGGTTCAATCCCTGGTCAGAAAAAAAGAAACTAGTAGGGGGGAGGGATAAATCAGGAGCTTGGGGTGAGCACATGTACACTACTATATATAAGATATTTAGATAACCAACAAGGACCTACTGTATAGCACAGGGAACTCTACCCAATATTCTGTGATAACCTATATGAGAAAAGAATCTAAAAAAGAATGAATATATGTATATGTATATGAATCACTTTACCGTACACCTGAAACTAACAGAACATTGTAAATCAACTATACTCCAATAAAGGGACTTCCCTGATGGTGCAGTGGTTAAGACTCTGCACTCCCAATGCAGGGGGCCCGGGTTCAATCCCTGGTCAGGAAACTAGATCCCATATGCATGCTGCAACTAAGAGTTTGCATGCCACAACTAAGGAGCTGGCGAGCCACAACTAAGGAGCCCACCTGCTGCAACTAAGACCCAGTGCAACCAAATAAATAAATAAATAAATGTAAAAAAAAAAACTATACTCCAATAAAATTAAAATATTAAAAAAAAAGAAACTAGGCAAATTATCTTGTGAAGATACTCTTTTTAAGCCTTCCTTCTTACTTCACATATCTAACCCTGCATACAAAAAAACCCCAAAAAACAAAAAACAAAACAAGGTATGAGCAGCCCACTAGTATTTTGACTTTGGGTGACAGGAAAATAACTTGACACAGAATTGAAGCTGATTGAGGTAAAAACTATGAGCGAAGCTTCCTCCTTGCTACTCTAAGGAGCAATGAAAGAGCCGTATGTACCAACTCCCATGTTGAAAACTTAACACTGATACCTTGAAAATGGTATTAATATTAGTTATCATTGTACTTAACTAATTTTTAAATAGTCTAAATGTCCCTAATGAAGGAAAACACAGATAGCTGGAAAACAAGTTATCTGCAATGAACCAAAGTAATACAATGCTAAGACTTCTGGGTATATCCTATAAAGTTATTGCTTTATAGGATACTTCAACAGTAATAAAACACAGAAGCTGCACGTTTGCACAAGTGTCTTAAAGTATAAATGTGCCTTAGATGATGATAGTTTCAAAATGAGTAACGTTATTTGGACTCTGAAGTCCCTGAAACTGGGAGAGAATCTTTACCCTCTACCAAGAAACAAAAATTAAATGGCAATTAACATGTATACTTCGGGTTGCCCCCTACCCCCACCCCTCTGCAGGGGAGGGCACTAAATCCAATCAACTGACCTTGAAAATAGTTCACTTCAAATATCCAGTTCTGGGCTATCCAATATGTAGCCACCAGTCACATGCAGCTTTTTAAATTTAATTAAAATTAAATAAAATTAGGCACATTTCAAGTGCTCAGTAGCTACATGTGGTTGGTGGGTACCACATTATAAGGCACAGATATAGAACACTTCCCTGTCACACAAGTTCTATTGGACAGTACTGGTTTCAATTATTTCATACGTTATCTATTAATTCTCCAAAGAGAGCGTAAGCTCCTGAAATGTATGGACTTCCTACTTGTTTTACATACAACACTCAAAACAGGGTAGCTCTTAATAGGTAAGTGAAATGTTTGTAAAGAAGACACAAGGGGCTTCCCTGGAGGTGCAGTGGTGAAGAATCCCCCTGCCAGTGCAAGGGACACGGGTTCGAGCCCTGGTCCAGGAAGATCCCACATGCCGCGGAGCAACTACGCCCGTGCGCCCCAACTACTGAGCCTGCGCTCTAGAGCCCACGAGCCACAACTACTGAGCTCACAGGCTGCATCTACTGAAGCCCGCGCACCTAGAGCCTGTGCTCTGCAACAAGAGAAGCCACTGCAATGAGAAGCTCACGCACCGCAACGAAGAGTAGCCCCGCTCACCGCAATTAGAGAAAACCCACGCGCAGCAACAAGACCCAACACAGCCAAAAATAAATAAATAAATAAATTTGTATTTAAAAAAAAAGAAGACACAAAAGGAGAGCATTCTTTGTGGAATTATTTACCTAAAAGGAAAAAACAATACAATGGGGATGGACAATTTAGACTCAATGTGTTGCTTGGACTTCCCTATGCAGAAAAAATCCAGGCAAGGGCATGATGCAGTGCATTGTGTCCCAAAATTCAGTTTGTATCTTTTTGACAGGAGATGATTTTACATGGTACATGTATCAGCATCTTAGAATAAATATAAAGCTTAGAGTGTTCTTCAAATGCATAATTTCATATGTAGTGTTTCTCAGCACAAGCTTGATTTTTTAAATAAATGTAAGTAAAAAATTAAAAATATGAGACTAACAATACATGTGGTACATAGGTATGGTAGAAATAGGTGGTAAGTGAATGAGATGTTTGGGAAACACCAGCATGCTGTCAAGAGTCTGGGGGTCCTACAGATCTGGATTCTGAACCTGAGTAGGTCAATAGTATTTAGTATGCTACTTGCCTTATGAGTATTCTTGGGCAAGTTTTCAGTTTTCCTGAGGCTACTGACACATCTTTAAAATTAGAGTACTTCTTCCAACCATACTCAGCTACCCAAACAATTGAGTGATGACAAAGTACACGCACTGGCACACAACAAATGTGGATCTCCTTCTCCTCAAGGGAGAGATGAGATAGTACACCTATTCCCTCTGACAAATTAAATTTTAGGAGAGAAGAAACTTCTACTCACCTGGGACTTGGCTATCTTCCTCCTCACAGGAAAGGCAGAATGTTGAAATGACAAGGCTGGGGAAGGAGGAAAGAGCTCTGAAAGACCAGGTCTGCAATCGGAGAATCCAGATTAGCAACTCTGGGCCTTGCTAGAACAGAGACTTTTGGTCCTTTCTCACCTGACCAGTCCCTCACATTGCGGCGTTTCCTCCTCTCTGATCCACACTGCACAGACTGTTGCCCACCCCAGATCCTACGTAACGCTTGCCTCGCTCCGAGGGCAAATTCTCCGTGACTTCTTCGTTTTGCCCATACCCTGGATGCAGTTACTTGATCCAATCCCTGCTCCCTGCAAGTAAAAGGGTCAGTAATAACGAAGGTCCCCCAGGAGCTCCGAGAGCAGTTTCCTCTTCCAGCCCCAACTTCGGCCCAGAAGCTCGGGCAGAGACCTCAGATCAGATGTTCTTCCCCTCTGATGGGCTCCTGCTGCCTGCGGCACTGCCTCTGCCTTCACGCTCAACATCCTGACTTGTTCGGTGCAGCCCGGACTTGTGGGCTCCAAGAAAGTCTGCCTTCAGCGGGCACCTTCCCACCGGTCCCAAAACCACTGTCTCCCGGGGAGTTCCATGCTTGCCCGAAAGTTTACTGAGCACCTCCCTACAGTGTCCTGGAGGAGAGGGCAAAGGATTGCTGGACTAGGGAAGGGGTCCCAGCCGACAGCAGGGTCTTCCAAGATCGAAAGGTCCTGAACCCACAGGAGCAGACGAGATAAGCCGCTGCCCCGGAGCCGTTCCCACCCAGAAAGGGGGTTGGGGGGACACGGCATCCACGGGGACAGATCCCTGGGTTCCAAAACTCAGCCCCTCAGCCCGCCCCCCGCATTCGCCGGCCTTCCCCTAACCTGGGATATGCCTCGGAACCCCGGACTCCACCGGCTCCGCCGCGGCCTCGGAACCGCTCCCGGACCCTTTCCCCGGACGCGCAAGTGCAAGTCAGGGAGAGGACCTCTGGTTTCGCGCTTCGCACAAAAGCCGCCTGGACACCAGGCCCAGAATGCCCAGCGGCTGCCCAAGGTCCGCCCCCTCCCGGAGGCCTCAGCTGCGCCGCTTAGTCTTCGCGCGTCTGCCGCTCAGACGCGAATCCCACTCGCTGCGGGGCGGAGGAGGGTCCTGATGCGGGTCCGCCTCTGCGGAGGTCGTGCTTGTGGGCCGCTGGCTGTGCGTGTGGGTTCATTCGGGACGGAACTGCGCCGTCACTTGACCAAGAAACTCCCACCCTGGCGGCTCCCGGCTACTGCCAAGCCAGTGTAGGAGAAAGGTCTGGGCATGTCCCTTTCCGCGGTGCCCTTGGCGTCTGCCCGTTAGCGCTGCGTCTGCGCTTTGCCACCTTGGGTTCTGTACGGCTTTCTTTGCACCTCGCACCAGCTTTCCCAGCTGAGAGAACAACCACGAACTCACTTTTCAAAGATGCTGACGCTCGTCTCATCAATGTATTTCTTTTTTCTATTTGCTTACTTTTTAATTAACCCTTTTATTGGGAAATATAACACAATTATATTCTGAAATAGAAAGGTAAGTATAATAATTATTGAAAAGACATGTCATCATGTAGAGCAAAAATAGATAGTGTCGTGCCCTTCCCAAATATACTCCCATGCCTCCTTCCTGAGGAAACCACTAGTCTGACTTTTATGACAATTATTGCTTTTTTTTTTTTTTAAGTCATCACATATTTGGAAACGATTTGTGACAAAGGTGGCATCGCATTGCAATGGAGAAAAAAAGATGGTCTTTTCAATGAAGGTTCTGAGACAATAGGGTATCCTTATGAAAAAAAATATAAAATGAGACCCCTTGTGTCACTTCATCACAAATATCAATTCCAGGAGGATTAAAAACCTAAATACATTTTGGACTTCAGAATAGGGAAAGATTTTACTTATTTATTTATTTATCTATTTACTTACTTATTTATGGGCCTCGCAGCTTGCGGATCTTAGTTCCCCCACCAGGGATTGAACCCCAGCACCAGCAGTGAAAGCGAGTCCTAACTACCGGACTGCCAGGGAATTCCCCGATTTCTTTTAAAAAAATACAAAAACGTTGGGAGTTCCCTGGTGGTCCAGTGCTTTCACTGCCCTCGCCTGGGTTCAATCGCTGGTCAGGGAACTAAGATTCCGCAAGCAGCGCAGCACGGCCAAAAAAAAAAAAAAAAGTTAAATAAAAAAGAAAACTACAAAGGAGATTTTGGGTCAGTTGGGGGAATTTAAATGCGACACATATTAGATAATAGTATCAATCAATTATCAATATCCTGAGTGTGAAAATGATTTTGTGGTTGTGTAGGAAAACGTCCTTGTTCTTGGAAATACGAAAGTTGAGGGAAGTCTTACACATCAAGTGAAATATGGGTGGGCATAGCTGTATTGAGGCTGGAGGTTTCTGCCTCCTCCCAAGTATAACTTTCCTTCACCAGGATGCAATTCCCAATGCACGAAAGCCCCTCCTCAACCCTTTCATACATGGACCTGTTATCTTCAAACGGAGTTTGAGGGGGCAATGCTGATTGGTGGAGTGAAGCAGAAGCGATTCAGAAATGATCATGCTGTGGGGAAAAGAAATTTCCAAGATAGCAGGACGATGTTCCCCAAAGCTTTCATTCTCAAATTTCAGAAAATGTTACCCTTTCCCCAAAGGAAAGAAGAAGAAGTCGGGGCATTTAAGGTCCATCTGTATACAAAAGCCTTTGATTTAGTTCCTCCACCTCCAGGGATATCTGTAATATGGGAAATACTGTTAGACACAAATTGTCTGTTTTCCTCTTTCCATCTTACTTTCCTTACTCTTTCAGAGGGTAGAATTTGTACCTCTAAATCACACTGATCACAGTCTTCCATTGAAGTGTTTATATGATAAAAGTAAGTGTTTATCTATGTGAATGCTCTCGAGACCTTCGCTGTCCAACACAGTAGCCACTAGGCACGTGTGGCTCTTAAGCATTTGAAATGTGGCTAGTCCGAAATGACATCTGCTGTAACTATAAAATACTGTATTTTGAAGATTTAGTAAAAAAAAAAAAAAAGTTAACTCACTAATAACTTTTATATTGATTACATGTTGAAATAGTAATATTTGGATATATTGTATCAAATGGAATATATTTTTAAAATTAATTTTACTTACTTCTTTTTATTGTATTAATGTGGCTGGTAGAAATTTTTAAATTATTTATGTGGTTCGCATTTGTGTTGTGGCTCACATTATATTTCTCTTGGACAGTACTGCTCTTGAGCATCAGACCTAAGGGCAGGGAATTTATCTTGCTCAAGTTTGTGTTCCTTACAGGTGCTAGAACAATTATTGACATAATTTTTATATGCTTAAGAGAAAGCCACTGATGATATTCTGTATTTGAGAATCTTCTCTTCCCTGTATTAAGATCAGCCTCTCTTTAGCCAAACACCAGTTTCTGGTAATTGAAAAGGGCATTGCTTAGTTGGAGAAAGCCAGAAAAGGTAGCCCTAAGCTAGGAAGTTGGGGGAGCTGGGAATGAGTTAAGGATGTAAGACTGGGCCATGCTTCTGCTAAAACAGGCAGCCTCAGATGTAGGACATTTGAACTCTTGAATCAATTAGGGTTTATTCATTTATCAGTTTGAAAACCCAGGAGCTCTAGCTTCAGGTGAGGCTTGATCCAGATGTCAAACAGTGAGACCAGAACTGAGTTTTCTCTCTCCATTTCTTGGATCTATTTCCTCTGTGTTTTTGCATTTATAGGCAGTCTTTCTCCTCTTCCACTGCCAGTAGCTTCCAGGGCCACAGTCTTCCAGATTTGTGTCCAGTGGAAAAAAAGGAAGTCCATTCCCTAATACCTCAAAGATAAGTCCAGAAATTGTCCAGTTGGCCCTGATTACTCAAACTGGGGCTGTGTGCTTGTCTTAACCAGAGTCTTCAAGAAAACAGAGCCTGAGGCAAGGATTAGATGATTTTTTTTTTTTTTTAGGTGCAAACCCATGGTAGCAAGGGTAAGAAAAGAAGGAAGTGTAGCAAGCAACAGTGTGAAGCAAATTGAAGTTGAATAGCCCTGGCTATTGCTTCATGTTGAGCCATGGTCCTCCATAGAGATTCCAGAGTAATTTTATAAAATTAAAATCCCTTGCTATCACTCTCTAGTCAAAAATCCTGTAGGATAAGGCCTAGATATTTATTTAGTAAATTCAGCCAAGACTTCAAGTGTTCATCCAAAACTTCATAAATTTTGTGTAGTATTCCCTGAAGATGTGACACAAACTAAATCTGGGAGGATGAGTAGGAGCTAACAAAGAAGTTAGGCAGAAGGAGGAAAAAATAGCATAGTTGATGACCAGAAACCAGGAAATAGCATGGAATATTTTGAGGACCATAAGATGTTTATGGCTGGAGAGAAGTACGCTTGGGGGGAAATTTGGGAGCCACTACTAGAAAAATAGGCAGTGCTCTATACCAAGTATTCTATTAAGGAATCTGACATTTAGCTTCAAGTTATAAGAAACCATTGAGGGATTTCAAGCAATAATTTGATTAGTTATATGTTTTAGTGTGACCACTCTAGCAGCAGTGGGGACGATAGAGAGATGAGTCCAGATTAGATATAGAAAAAATATTTGGGAATCTATTTAAGCAGTTAGGAAATGCTAAGAGCCTGATTAAAGTACTGACAATGCGAATAGAGCAGAGGATATAAACTGAAGAGATCCTAAACAGAATGTATGGGACCTGGTGACTGATTGGGAAAGGTGATGGATGAGAGGGAGAAGTTTAAACTGGAGAATTGCATGAGTGGTGATACCACTTCCTGGATTAAGGAATACAGATTTTATTGAAAAAATTGAGTTGAGTTTTGGACACACTGACTTTGAGGTGACTATGAGTTACCCAAGTGGAGATATCCAGTGGGATATTGAACATAATGTTTTCTCCTAGAGCTCAGGAGAGATTTGTAAGATATACATGTAGATGTAAGAGGCGTTGGGATGTTAACAAGATCAGACAAAATGTCTAGCTTGAGAAGAGAATTATGCCTAAGGACACAGTTCTGGGGAAGAACAATCACATAACCAACAGAAGGAGAAGTGCCTGTGGGATAAATCGAATGAATGAATAAGCACTGATAAAAGGCAAAGCCAGTGGGTAGGCTCTGAAGCATAATTTATGAAAGACCTCCTTGGGGCAATAGATCTGAGAAGTAAAACTCTTACAATGGCGAAAATCAGCTAAGGGCAAGTGTTTGGAAAGCCAGGCTAACAAACTTAGAGGGAAAAATGCTCAAAAATATGACTCAAGTGAAAAGATGTGAGTAATTAAAGAAGGGGAATCTCCATTTCTTCATCTATAAAGAGAGAAGTTTCAATTAGGTGAGTTCCTAGATCCTTTCCAGTTCTAAAGATCTGATCTGATGAGCCAGCATTGAAGAGTGAGTAGGATCTGGAATGCTATGAACAGTAACCCTTTCTTCTGCTCTCCTGCCCCTCCAGCACCCCACCCGCCCCATTCACCACCACACCATCCACATAGTTCCCACAGAAGCTGAGATCTCTGCCTACAGTTGATTTGTTTAGCAGTGGGCACCTGACCTAGCTGGGCCAGTAAGAGAGCTTCCCCATGACTTTGAGATAAGAAGTGAGAAAGAGAAGACAGTTTTTCTCTGAGTGATGGAAACTGAATATATGTAAAATCTAAAGCTGATGGTAACCATGATTTGCAATGAGGTGTTGAAAACAAAAAAGAAAAGCCAGAATGAAGAAAACACAAGAAGCAGAGGTCGGAGATGGAGAGAAAACTGCCTGGGTTTTCCAAAGCGTTTCAGATCCTGGTCTCAGTCCACTGTTATAATCTATCGCTGCCCTGAATTCCATGAGATACCCCAATATCCCTCTATTAACACCTCTCTTTGAGACTTAACTAACCTCAGTTGATTTCTGTTACTTGTAACTTAAAGATTCTCAACTAATATATTTGAGTGTAGTCAGAGCCCATATGGGAAGGAGATAAGTAAATGGAAGAGGAAGCTGTAAGGTAGGACTAGATGTAATGAAGGATCTTAAGTGCCAGACTTTGGTTTATAACTGAGTAGTGGCTGTGGGGATGAAGATGAGGGGAAATCCATCAACATTTCACAGAATCACTAAAACTTTAATAAAACTTTACCAGAATGAAAAATGAACATGTACAAAATCACTGTGGTCCTGACCTTGGCACTCAGCTTTCACACATAGTAAGCAATGTCAACTAATTAATTAATGCTCTCTTCATTAATTAATGTTTATTAATTAGAAAGTCGTGTCCTACCTCGTTTCTGTCTCCTCTCACATGTGAACAGTAACTCGCTAACATTGCCATCCCGTAAAATGCTACGTATGGTCAGTTGATCAGCTGTGGTATATCCTGCTATATTAAGTACCCTGACTCCATTGTCAGTTTTCCTCCATTCCAAACAAAGGGGTTGCAGCCAAGATTATACTTGCTAAGGCAGGTGGATCAGTCTCTTTAAAGGAACTCTAATTCATCAGACAGTTCCAGACTCAGAAGTCAGGGACTGTAACAGTTGGTGGAGAGATGTCTTCTCCTTCTCCAACTGAGACTTTGGTGGGTCTGGCTGCTATTTGATAACATGCAGATTTCTCTCTGGCTCCAGGGATGGCAAGTGCTGCTCTTTATGGGGATGCAGCTCAGCTGGCACTTCTAGGCTATGTTATTGAGAGAAGCTGATACTTCTTTAATGGATGATGGGGCTGTTGGCTCAGGAGATGCTTCAGCACCAGATATGGTTCCCACAGTTCTGTATCTTGCTGGTGGGAAAATAAATTGGTCCAACCTCTATGAAGGTCAATTTGGCAGTATCCATCATACAAATGTGCATACCCTTTAGCACAGAAATTCCTGTTCTAGGAATTTACCCTATGCATGTACTTACATTGTGAGAAATAAAAATGCATAAGACTATTCATTGCAACATCATATAAATAAAAGATTGGAAATTCAAAAATCCATCTATAGTGAAGTGGCTAAAGTACATTCAAACCATGGAATACTATCAGCTATAAAAAAAGAATGAGGAGGCACTTTGTTTACTGATATGGAGTGACCTCCATGATATACAGTGAAGTAATAAAAGTAATATGTGTTTGTATGGGGGGCTGCCATTTATGCTTAAAAAGTAAAAAATGTATATATGTATTCTCTTGGATTTAAACAGAATGATCTCTGGAAGGGTGTACAAAAAACTTAGTTATAAAAAATGGTTGCCTCTGGTAGAATTTTCTGATGGGGGATGGAGGAAGAAGTCTTTTCACTTACACAACTGACTGTACCTTTTGAAGTTTATACCATGTGAAAGTTCTCCCCATTAAAAAAAAATTTTTTTTTAATTAAAAAAAAATTTTTTTTAATTAAAAAAAAATAGGGGTGGTGATGTTTTAAACAGTAGTCCCCAAATGCTGGTCTGTAAATCAGTGAATGCCCATGATGAATAATTTATTAATCTACAATGAAATCATAAAAGTAATAATGTGTGAATTTTCTATATTGTTGAATTTAATTTGAAGGGCCATCTTTTATTCTTGATTAAGTACTTTGTGTGGAGATATTAGTAGGCAGTAGTTATCAATGTAATGTTTATTTACACAATGGGCAAAATTAGAAGTTGGCATCATTATGTCAATTCCTCCAATTTAGAGTCCTGAAATTCAAAGCACAGAATCACTGATTTAGACCTGGCTTTTGTTCATGTTGAATAATCTGTTTTTAGGCATTATTCTGGAAGGCATTTCTCCTGTGTATTTCATGGTGTCGAGTAAGTGATGAATTATAGCTGAAGGCTTTTCCACATTCATTACATTCATAAGGTTTTTCTCCTGTGTGATGCCTCTGATGTTTCTTAAAGGATGAATCATGCCTGTAGGCTTTTCCACAGCGGTTGCATTCATACGCTTTCACTCCTGTATGAACAGTTTTATGGTTGCTAAGGTGTATCCTTTGCCTAAAGGCTTTCCCACATTCCTTACATTTGTAGGGTCTCTCCCCAGTATGGATTCTCTGGTGATGCGTTAGATAAGCTCTATGACTAAAGGTTTTACAACATGTGGTGCATGCATAGGGCTTCTCCCCAGTATGAATTCTTATATGTTCACTAAGGTGTCTAATCTGTCTAAAGGTTTTCCCACATTCATTGCATGTAAAGGGTTTCTCTCCAGAATGAGTTCTCAAATGTTGGATCAAGCTAATGTTCTGGCTGAAAGCTTTCTGACATTTATCACATACATAGGGTTTCTCACCAGTGTGAGTTCTATGATGTTGATTAAGAGATGAGCGATGTCTGAAGGCTTTGCCACATTCTTCACATTCAAAGGGTTTCTCACCAGTATGGATTCTTTGGTGGGTGGTAAGGGATGCACTTTGACTAAAGGCCCTTCCGCATTCCTTACATCTGAAAGGTTTCTCACCAGTATGAATTCTCATGTGTTCGGTAAGGTGAATGGGTTGTTTGAAGACTTTTTCACATATGTTACATTCGTAGGTTTTTGTTCTTATGTAACTTGTTGGATGATTAATCAAACCTGATTTGTATTTGTTTCTCTTTCTAGGTGTGTCATATTTATGGTGCCTCTGTTCTATAACAACATTAGAACTCACAATATTTTTGCCAAATTTGTAAGTTTTTTGGCCTCTTGTCTTATGGGTCAAGATGGTTTGTCTCACGTCTCTTCCATGGCTATCCTGGTGGTTTTCTAACTCATCATCATATTTTGAGACTTTTCTCAATGTGGAATAAATGACATCATCCCTCATGAACCTTTCCATCATCATGCCATGATAGAACTGTTCCTGTAAAACGTCGTTCTTTGCAGTTGACGCAGCTGTTTCTGTTTTACCCTTCAAGTCTGAAAGAAATGGAAAAAATGCAAATAACTCATATTCATTATGCTTTGAAAAATCAATTATTATACTGGGTATGGACTAGAAATTTAGATAACAATACATATAAAGTACATGAAGTTTTGAGTATATTTAAATATGGTTGGGCAGTCTGGAGAGCTAATGGGAAATTAAGAAACAATGAACCAGGTAAAAGTGTGATTTTATATATAGGGTAAAAATTTGAACATTTTAGTGCTCTTCTTTCTATTAATACTAAATAATGAAATTTCATAAGGCTATGTCTTAACAGTGTCTTTTTAATTCATAACTACTTTTGGAAAACATTCTCAGAAAGATAAAAAGATTTCCCTCTTCCCACTCCAGCTAGTTCAAAAAATAAGGTTTGAGGGAATTCCCTGGTGGTCCAGTGGTTAGGACTGTGTGCTTTTACTGCCAAGGGCTCGGGTTCAATACCTGGTCAGGAAGCTAAGATCCCGCAAGCTGCACGGTGTGGCCAAAAAAAAAAACAAACAAAAAATTTTGAACTAACAGCATTCACAAGAATGTCAAGCTGTCTTTTACTGAAGCTTATATTAATATTTACATATTGTTCTGCTTCCTGTAGTTATTAATCTGTCCCAGGAAGTGTTAATTATACAAAGGAGACTTGTAAGAAACCCAGACTGCTATGTTGCTACTATTGCTATGTTCTATGAAAATATCCTTTCTTTAAAGGATATTTAAAATTCTGACTGTTTTTTTAAAATTACTTATTGCACCATTACTAATATTTCAACTGACAGTTCCATATTCCTGAAAAGTATAACTTCTTGTAGGATTTTTGGTTAACACAGAAGGATCACTGGTACTTCCAAATTCCAAATTCTAAATGAATAGATGCAAAAATAAAGTCTATGTTCTGCAGGCCCCTGATTCTGGTCCTGGATCAGGGAGAAGGAAGAGGAGAAGAAGAAGATAGGGGAAGAGAGAACAGGCCATCTATGACCCCTTCCCAATTCAGTATCCAAGCTGAAGCAGGCCCAAGCTAGGGGAGGAGAGAAGATATAACTTTGAAGTTGGGAGTTTTTATTATTATACTGAATTACACATTTCACTAAAATCAGACTGTTCTTATTATTTAAAGGGACTGGACCACCTATGGGACCTCTCTGAGATTTCATCCAGAGGCAGGGAAAGAACATTCATGGTAGCTATTATTATTATAAGTTGAAAAAGAGAAAACCCAGGAGAATGTACAAATTATTGGAATTAATAACAGAGTGAAACAAGGTGGCTGGCTAGAAGATCAAAACCAGTTATGTTATTACACACTAGCAAAAAAGAGAAAACATAATTGAAAAAATTTATACCATTTAAAATAGCAGGGAATTCCCTGGCCGTCCAGTGGTTAGGACTCCGTGCTCTCACTGCCAAGGGCCCGGGTTCGATCCCTGGTTGGGGAACCAAGATCCCACCAGCTGTGCAGGGTGGCCAAAAAAATAAAATAAAATAGCAATAAAATATAAGTTCTCCAGGAAAAATCTGACAAAAGATGTGCAATGTGTACAAGACTTTAATGGGGGAAAATCCTTTATTTTAAAAAATTAGGAAATATCAGTAAGTGGAGCAATATACCACGTTCCTGGACAGTAGGACTCAATATCATAATATCAATTCCCTCCCAAATTGATCTATAAATTCAATTCTATTCCAATCAAAATACCACGAGAGTATTTTTGTGTGTGTGTGTAATTGATGCACTCATTATATAATTCATATGGAAAAGCAAGGGGCTAACAATAGCCAGGACAATTTTGAAGAACAAGATATTAAGTCTCACTATGAAATATAGTAATTAAGACAGCCTGGCATTAGAAACTTGGCAGGTGACAGAGTGGCATTAACTATTCAATAATTGGTTCTTGGACTGATTATCCAAATGTAAAAAGTTAAACTAGAGCCTCACCTCATACTACATATAAAATAAATTCAGATTTAACCTAAGTATGAAAATCAAAATCTTAAAGATATAAAATAATATATATATTTTTTCTATAAATCAATAAGGAAAAAGGATAATATAAAAATTCACAAAGGATATAAACAAGTAATTTACAGAAAAGGAATCCTGAATAGATGGCCAATAAACATGAAAAATATGCTCCCTCTTATTAGTAATCAGGAAAATGAAAAAAACCAACAAGATATTCACCCACTGAATTTATAAAAATGTGAAACTTTGACAATGACAAGTGTTGACAAAGATGCTGAGTTCTGGAACCTCTCAAAACCTGCTGATAGGAGTACTAATTGGTGCAACTAGTTTGAAGAACAATTTTGTAAAACCTAGCAAAATGAAGGTGACCCAACAAGTCTGCTTCTATCAAATATCTCAGAGAAACACGAGAAGTTTTACACAAAGTTTTACTCCAGTATCTTTGTAATTCCCAAATTTAGAAACAGTACAAATGTCTATCAACAGGAAAATGGATAAACTGTGCTTTATTAATTCAACAGAAATGAATGAACCAGAACAATATGGATAAATATCAACGGTGTTGAATGAGAAAAGCAAGTGGAAAAGTATATATACCATTTATTTAAAGAATAAGAACATGCAAAACAGCATTATATATTGCTTGGGGATATACACATGCAATACAAGTATGAAGATACATATACAAATGAAAATATTTAAACTCAGAAGAGTTAGTTGTTTCAAAAGGTAGGAGGGGAATAGCGGGGCTTAAACTCTGTTTTATTTCTTAATCTAGGTGGAAGCTACATAGAAATTTATTATAATGTTCTCTATGCCTTTCTGAATATCTAAGATATTTCATAATAAAAGCAAAGTTTAAGGAGATTGTTAAAAACCATTGGATTTGATGAGAAGGAATCCTGTGGTAATTTCTCTTGCAGGACTTTCCATAAAATAGTTATTACAATAAATAAAGATACTTGAGTTAAAGGGAGAGTGAGAATCAAACTTAGGATTGTAAACTGAAAAGTTCGTGAAAAGTAGAAATAGAATGCAAGAGAGAAGATTAAAGATTTGTAGAATGCAGTGAGAGTCCTGAAAAGAGATCTGTTTTCTTTGAGGAGAGACCACGTACATCTGACTGCTTAGGGAAAGGAGCTTTCGATTGGCAGACTTTAGGATACTGAAGAAAGAAGGAAAATCAAGTTTAACCTTAATGAAGAGAAGACTTCTTTTCCCTCCAACTTCAGTGAATTTTGCAAGGTTAGGTGAAGGAAAGCGGTGCAAAGGGAGGGGTAAAATCGGGTTCAGTGCATGCCTGTCCACCCTCTCAGCCTTCCCGCAGCCTGGGAAGATGCTGGGCACTCTGGCCTACATACTGAAAGGCACCATCTGCCTTGGTCTCACCTGAACTGGGATCTCCTGGGCCTTCTTTCTCTGTCATCCATGGCGCTTCTCCTTTCTCCAACTGGGAAATCACACTAGGTTTGGAAAGTTGACATCCTACTTACGGAGTGAAAAAAAGGGTATGAATATTTACGCTGAGGTCTAAGAACCATCCCTGGAAGGTAGTTCCAGTCCTCTGGTATTTAGGGTCTCTGAAAACAGAAAGGGGCACCACAGCATGTTTTTCTGTTCTCACTCTACAAAGTAAAACTGTTCCCCCAAGGGAGGAGATTCAGGTATGCTCTGGCTTGATTTTCAAAGGAATGAGACATCTATCTCCAACACAGAACCCAAGGCCAGGCTCCAGGGAATCTACAGCATTTAATAATTTAGGAATAGTGACTGTCCTGTAATGGGCAGGTTTCTGGACGTATGTGTAACCCATGCTTACCCACTGAGACCAGGTTCCCATAGTTCTCCAGCATCACCTCCCGGTACAGATTCCGGTGAGCAGGGGCCAGCTGCCCCCACTCCTCCTGGGTGAAGTCCACAGATATGTCCTTGAAGGTCAACAGTTCCTAGAATATCAAATATATTCCTTTTCAGTCTGAGACCACCTTCATCAAGATCCAAGATGTTCTTACAGTATTCTAAATTCTGAGAGATTCTAAACTAGTTTTACTGGGAGCCTCCTCTGGATCTGTTTGGTGATTCTCGGAGACTACCATAAATAATTAAACATACAGAAGGACAGATGGTCATATATGTCTTAGAAAAAAATTAAGCAGGATAAGGGGAACAGGGAGAGCCACAGTGAGGATGGGGAGGATCTTTCACGTAGGGTGGCTGGGGAAGGCCTTCCTAAAAGGGTGATATTTGAACAGAGACATGAACTCAGTGAGGAAGAGCCACATGGAAATCTAAGGGGAGAGCCTTCCAGATGGGGACAAAGGACCTGAGGTGAGAGTGTCCTTGGCTTGTCTGAGGAACAGGAGAGTAGCCAGCATTGCTGGAGGTGGGCTAGTGAAGGAGAATGCAAGGAGATGAGATCAGAGGGCCTGGGGGAGGGAAGAGAGAGGCTTTTAGCACTTATTGTCACAAAGACCAGTGCATCCCTGCTGAGCTGAAATTCTGGGGCCCTGCTGGAGTTTAATGCAAGAAGAACAAAACTGTCTGGAACTGTGGTCTAACCCCTCCCTAGCTCAAGTACTGAAGAGGTAAAAAGGATCGGACCCTCAGCAGTGGTGGCATGGGGCACTGGTAGTTGGGTTAATCAGAAGTGAACTCAATCAAATTAAAGTGTATCTCAGCCAGAGCTCAGCCACAGCTCTAGGAAAAATATGAATAATCAGTCCCTCACCTTAACCACCAGTCAGAGGAAAAGGCTTAGAGTCTTCTGTAAATAAATGGAACAGACAAAAGAAATAAACAGACTATATCTATGTATCTATCTATCCATATATATCTTTATTTGTTAATTGTTTATTTAACAAGAGAAATTATTCCTTAGCCCAGATATTCATGTTTCATAGTTCAGGAACACAGGTCAGTGACAAACTTCATGCAACTCAACCCAAAGAAATTCTTTACATTCTAAAATCACTTTGCACTCTGAAAGATACCAGCCTTCCTCATCGCCTCAAAATTTTTCATGGAACCACAATTTCTGTAGAAATCTGCATATGCCTTCCTTCTTGGTTCAGCCAAAGCAATCCTGTAGAAAGCTGCAACTCCCAGGGATACAATGAATGCTCTAACAGTATGAAATAGCAGATGCTTGGCCAGGAGGCCATGCATCTGAGGTTTCGTCAAAGAACTGGAAACCATGGTAGTTATTCACCTCAACACCAACGTCCTTCCAGGCTGATGGAGAAATGGACCTATCTATGCATATTTCATCCTCCACCATTCTTTTATACACAATATCTGAACTACAATAAAAAATTATTAGACATACAAAGAAGGAGGAATATCTGACCTATAATCAAGAAAATAAAAACATAAGCAAACACCTAGGTAACCAAGTCATTGGAATTAGAAGAAAAGAAGTCTAAAGAAATTATTAAAATATATGTTGAAGAGGGCTTCCCTGGTGGCACAGTGGTTAAGAACCTTCCTGCCAATTCAGGGGACACGGGTTCGAGCCCTGGTCCAGGAAGATCCCACATGCCGCAGAGCAACTAAGCCCGTGCACCACAACTACTGAAGCCCGCACACCCTAGAGCTCGTGCTCCACAACAAGAGAAGCCATCACAATGAGAAGCCTGTGCACCACAAAGAAGAGTAGCCCCCACTCCCCGCAACTAGAGAAAGCCTGCACACAGCAATGAAGACCCAACGCAGCCAAAAGTAAATAAATAAATAAATTTATTAAAAAAATAAAATATATGTTGAAGAATTTACAATAAAATATGGATAGAATAGGTGAAAACGTGGGGTTAATTGAGGAGAGAGATAGAAATGCTAAAAAAGAACTAAAAGACAATTCTACAAGTGAAAAATACAATATCTGAAAAATCCACTGGATGGGCCTAACAACAGATGGACTCTGATGAAGACAAGATCAGTGAAACTTAACACAGGTCAACAGATAGTATTCAAATGGAAGCACCAAGAGAGAAAAAGAAAAAGAAAAAAACAAAAAAACCTGGGATAATATCAAGTAGTCTAATATACATGTAATTAGAATCTAAGAAGGAGAAGAGAGAATGAGCAGAAAAAAATATTTGAAGAAATAAAGGCTGAAAAATTTCCAAATTTGAGTAAAAAATCAACCCACAAATCCAAAAGCCAGCAAATCCCCCATGGCGGGAATAAAAAAGTCAGAGAATATCATGTCTATGCACATCATTAAAACGGCTGAAGAGCAAAGATAAAAGGGAAGAACATAAAAGTAGTGAAAAAAAAGGTAGGAAAGGAGGAACAAAAAAAACAAGAAAAGTTGGTATAAAACAAAGGAACAAACAGAAAGACATGTCACATCTGGGGAAAGAATAAGAATAATAGCTGACTTCTCATCTGAAACAATACAAGCCACAAAATCATGGAACATCTTTAAAGTGCTTAAAAGAAAAAACAGTCACCCTAGAATTCTATATTCAGTAAAAGATTCTCAAATAGGAGGACCATATAAAGACATTTTTAGATCACCAAAGCTGTGAGAATTCATCATCAGAACACCCCCACTACAGGAAATGCTAAATGACATTCTTTAGGCTGAAGGGAAATAATGTCAGTTAGAAACTTGGAACTTAGTGGTGGGATGAATTGGGAGATACTGATTGACATATATACACTAATATGTATAAAATAGACAATTAATAAGAACCTGCTGTATAAAAAATAAATACAACAAAATTCAAAACTTCAAAAAAAAAAAACTTGGAACTAAAGGAAGGAATGCAAAGTGCTTGAATTGGTAAATGTGTGCAAAGATGAAAGGCTCGTTTTTTTTCCTTTTCTTAATTTCTTATAAGACAATTTACTGTTAAAAGCAAAAATAAGAACAATGTATTATGGGGTGTATAAGATGTAAAGTGAAAAGCATGACGACAATACACAAAGAATGGGAAGAGTAAATGGGAAAATAAGGCTTTCATATTATATGTGAAACAGTATAGTAGTAATTCAACTGTGACATGTGAAAAATGCATATTGTAATAGCTAGAGCAACCACTAAAAACAAATGAAAGAAGTACAGCTAAAAAAGTCATTAGAAGACATAAAATAGAATACTAAAAAAACTGCACAATCCAAAAGAAGGCAGGAGAGGAACAAAGAGACAAAAGAATAGATTTGACGAACAGCAAACAAAGAACAAGAATATACACTTAAATCCCACCACATCAATGATTATGTAACTGTAAATGAACTAAGCAAGCACAACCCAGCTATATTTAAGAAGGTCACACTTTAAATATAAAGGCACAAATACGTTAAAAGTAAAAGAATGAGGGACTTCCCTGGTGGCGCAGTGGTTAAGAATCCGCCTGCCAATGCAGGGGACACGGGTTTGATCACTGGTCCAGGAAGATCCCACATGCCACGGAGCAACTAAGCCTGTGTGCCACAACTACTGAGCCTGCACTCTAGAGCCCACGAACCACAACTACTGAGCCTGCATGCCACAACTACTGAAGCCCGCACACCCTAGAGCCCGTGCTCCACAACAAGAGAAGCCACCACAATGAGAAGCCCGTGCACTGCAATGAAGAGTAGCCCCCACTCGCCACAACTAGAGAAAGCCCAGGTGCAGCAATGAAGACCCAACGCAGCCAAAAATAAATAAATAAATAAATAAATTTTCAAAAAGAAACTAAAAGAATGAGAAAAAGCTATCCTATACCAACAATAACTAAAAACACTGGAGGAGCTATGTTAAATCAGACAAAGTGGGCTTAGGAAAAAGAATATTATGAGGCATAAAGAAGAGACATTTCATAATGATAAATGGTCAGTCCATCAAGAAGACAACAACCCTGTGTTTATGCACCTGATAACAGAATTCAAAATAAATAAAGCAGAGCTGACAGAACTAAAGGGAGATATAGATGAAACCATAATAATTAGAGATTTTAACACTCCTCTCAGTAAATGATGGAACAAGTAGACAAAAATTCATCAAGGATATAGATTTGAACAACCTATCAACCAATTTAACCTAACTGACATTTGTAGAGCACTATACCTAACCACTGCAGCGCATAAATTCTTTTTTTTTTTAGATTCTTTTTTAAAGTAAACTTTTTATTTTGAGATTACAGATTTATTATATAATTTTAATTGTAGATTTACATGCAGTTGTAAGAAATAATGCAGAGATCCCATGTACTCTCTACTGGGGGTAAAACAGAGTTTTAATTGGAAAGGGGCACAAGGGAACATTCTGAGATGGTGGAAATGCTCTATATCTTGATTTGGTTACATGGTATAAACATACGTCAAAATAGAACTATGTACTCTCTTAAGTGTATTTTCCTATATGTAAATTACAACTCACTTTTAAGAAATTTAATCTTATCCCAGTGCTAAGAATCCCACCAGTTTTTGACAAATGTCAGGTGGTAAGAATTCCAGATAAGTGGAATGTAGATATAAGATACCTCTTCAAATAATTAGAATATTATTACTTCTTCCATATTACCAGAAATAACCCTGGAATACATTTCAATCCTAAAAGGTGCTAGCATCTGAATTAACAGAGGAAACTGGGATTGTAAACAGCTAAAAAAATCACCGAGCAAGTAAATACAGGAGATGAGTTCAAATCCTGTACCATCTAATTTCAGAACCCAAGTTCTCACCTAAAACTCTTCTGTCCTCGAATAACATCTCCTCTTTAACAGTCTTCCTTTCCCGTTTATTCTACAGTTTTCCTTCTGTTTCACCTATCCTTCTACCAGGTGGTAAGGACACTGTTTCCACACCCTGTTGTAACCGTGCAGCCTGTCTAATGTGTATGCTCTGTGGCCTGACCATTTCTTCTCTACTCACGTCTTTGGCTGCAGTTTGACCTCTGCTCCAGACACTATTCTAAGGGCCACCTCATGAAGTGATAGATGTACTTCACTAAAAATGTCAAAACTTTATTCTCATTAAGTTTGTTTTTGAGTATGAAATACTCATAAAAATTGAGGTTTATCGGACTTCCCTGGTGGCACAGTGGTTAAGAATCTGCCTGCCAATGCAGGGAACACGGGTTCCATCCCTGGTCTGGGAAGATCCCACATGCCGTGGAGCAACTAAGCCCGTGAGCCACAACTACTGAACCTGTGCTCTAGAGCCCACGAATCCCACGCGCCTAAAGCCCGTGCTCCGCAACAAGAGAAGCCACCGCAATGAGAAGCCCGCACACTGCAACGAAGAGTAGCCCCCGCTCGCCCCAACTAGAGAAAGCCCACACGCAGCAACAAAGTCCCAATGCAGCCAAAAATAAATAAATAAATAAATTTATTAGTTTTTCAAAATTGAGGTTTATCTTAGGTCCCAAGTTTTTAGGGGCTAGAATTATATCACTCATTTTGCTTTCTCTACAAAAATTCACACAACATTAGATCTAGATGTTGGTTAGAAACAAGCGTTTTCTATGAGTAAGGAAACTGCTGCCACTGCAGCCCAGTTTTCTGTAAAAGACTAACTTGCACTGAGTTCCCTGGGTGAAATTCGTTAGCCTCAATATACTCCAACTCCCCAGAAAAGGGCAAGTTATAATCTTAAAAACCAAAAAGCATGTCAAGAAAGTGACAGAAAACTTCAACCCACCTGGGAGTCTCTTGTCAGGGCCCCAGGAGTCACTTCATCCTTTAAACTTTCTCCTTGGGTCTCATCAGCATCCTGAGATAGCAGAGCTGAGGAAGGAAAAGAGCCAGAAAGTTTGCATCTCCCCAAATCCCCCAAATAGAAAAACTGCCTGTAGATCTGCTGAATATGGCCCCCCTCTCAAAACATTCACAGAGGGACATTCAGAGCAACTCAAGAGCAGACTGGAGCCTCCTTAATGAGGAGGATCTGCAGGGCATTGCTTTGGGCATTAACGTTTCCCAATGGCCAGTGCTGGTCCAAAAGCACAGACCTACCAGGCCACTCCTTTGTTCAAAGGTTCCCGACAAGAAAGAAAAATACAAACACCTCCCATGGACTTCAAGGCACTCTATAATCTGCCTGAAGCACATTTTCCCAGCATTAGTTTCCTCTAACCACCATCCTTTATCTGTGGGACCCATACAGTGACCACATTCTTAACCCTTAGTTAGACTAGAACAGTCTCCATTCTCTGAACCACTCTTCAAGGTACCCACTTTTGTATCTTTTCCTCAATTCTTCCGTAAAAAAAACTTAGACATCTTTTAAGGCCCAATTCAATGCTATCTGCTTTGTGAAATTTTCTCTGATAAGTACAATCAGAAGAATGTTTCCTGTCTCTTGTCTTCCAAAAGAATTTTACCATAGAATGTATTTAGGCTACTTTCTATTCTTTTGATCTGAGTATGTGTCTATCTCCATCAACTAATAATTAGCATTAGAGATCATTATTCATTTTTCCATCCATCAAGATGCTTAGCAAAGTCCCCTGCCTGACAGAGCTAGAATATAACAAATACAAGCTGGATTTGAAGTGTTATAGGTACGAACTAAGAGACCACATGAGACATAAAAATTCTTCTGTCCACCCATCTATTCTGACCCAACCACCAAATACTGGGTAATCTTGGTTATGTTTCCCACTGAACTCATATATTTCAAGGTAAAAAGAGAGTTACTAAGCATGTCATTCCTTCTTCCTGGCAAGAGATGAAAAGAAAGAAAAAAATATTGGTTTGGGGTTAAAATGACTGAAACTTGTGAAGGAAAACCACTGGAGGGCTTAAGAAAGTAGAAACCTTTGATCCCAACGTCTGTGAGTCACACTTACACACTTGGGAGCCGCTGGTGGGGAACACCCTGAATTCTGTCTTCCTGTCCTGTGTTTATTCGAGGACACGAGATGGGAGCAGCATGGCACACGTGTCGCAAGGATCCAGTGCTCAGGGCCCAACATTTTCTCTCACAGCTATCCCTTTCCCCAAAGCCGTAAGCATGAGCCCCAAGGACCTCCTTTCCTCCAATTTTCTCCCCTAGAGACACCTCAATGACGTGTGTACCTATCTTTCTGCAAGCAAACTGAGACCCCTTCCTCTACTTCCATCCCCTCCCTCCATCAGCCTCTCTCACCTTCTCCTTCAAACATCTTGGTCACGTCCTCCCACAGGGGCGCCCCTTCCTTGGTCTTCTGTGGATGGTGCAACTTCACCCAGGTGCTGGCCTCAGTGGGCAGGGTAATCAGGAGCTGCTGTAGCATGATGATGCCACCCGACTGGCCTTGTCCACTTCTGGGGAGGACACTGCCAGAGCCTCTGCTGAGATGCCTCACAGTTGTATGGTCCTCCTCTGATCACAATCTCCTGCCCTCAGGACTTTGGCGTACCCCTGCGGCACCAGAACCTAGGGGCTCCTAGAGGCTAATGTGGCTTGAACAGGTCTGAAAAAGTGACTCCTTTCTGAAATTAAGTACTGCCTGCTTGGGAGGTGGCCGGTTGAGTAGGTCTGAGTACATGCCTCTTCATATTCTTCTAGAGGAGCAAAAGGCAGGAGAGGAGGGATCCAGAAAACTGATCATACAGCTAGAACTCCAGAACTTGCAGAAATATATTTAAAACTGCAAAAGATCCAAAAACAAAGATGTGGCATCAATGTGGAAATAAGTATAACTGGTGCTTTGGATGTGGCTTTAATTTCCAGTTCTATACACACTTTCATAAACAGCCAATGACACACAAACACCAAGGATACACAAACATACACAGTCCCTGCCCTGACATCCTTCCTTGTAAGCTGCATGCATCTTCTGCCTGGATACAGACTTGGGAGTTAAGAGGGCAAGCTTAGAAACCAGACAGCCTGGGTTAGAATCCTGACACTTGCACTTCAAAGCTCTAAGACACTTCAGTTCTCTGAGCTTCAGTCTCATCATCTAGAAAATGCAGATAATAAATGTACTTCATAGAGCTGTAACAATACTGGGAATACAGTACCTTCATAGACATTATTAAAAACCTTTTGCTTTGGGTTTCCCTGGTGGTGCAGTGGTTGAGAATCTGCCTGCTAATGCAGGGGACACGGGTTCGAGCCCTGGTCTGGGAAGATCCCACATGTCGCGGAGCAACTAGGCCCGTGAGCCACAACTACTGAGCCTGTGCATCTGGAGCCTGTGCTCCGCAACAAGAGAGGCCACGATAGTGAGAGACCCGCGCACCGCAATGAAGAATGGCCCCTGCTTGCCGCAACTAGAGGAAGCCCTCGCACAGAAACGAAGACCCAACACAGCCAAGATAAAATAAAATAAATAATAATTAAAGGTGCTAATAATTTAAAAAAAAAAACCTTTTGCTTTAATGTTGCAATCATAGCATTACCTTTTAAAATTATTTTTTAAAAACAATTACAGATCTGAATTTAAAGTTCAAGTATCTCAACTGATGGAATAATCACATGGCTGTGTTTTCACATGGGCAAGTAGTGACAGACACAGCACCACCCACGTGGATGCCCAGCAGCTGGCAAGTCCTTTTAACCTCTGGGTTAAGATACATCCTGCTTTCAGAAACGTTCAACTGGGGGAGAGGGGTATGTCTTCAAATGGAGGAAATATAGTACTTTGAATATAATGAGGACTATTGCATAACTGTTTGTAGCAGGAAAATTTGGAAACAGCCCAAATTCATCATCTCATCGAACCCCCTGGCATCTGAACATGTGCCTCCACAGCGACCAGGTCCAGTGTATCCCGGCCCCAAGAACAGTCCTAGTCCTAGCTCCCTGGAAAGGGAGCCGGCCTAACTTTTTGGAGTTTGTGGGGCAGGGTGTTTGGCTTCTTCTTGTTTTCAGCTGTGACTGATGCAGAGAAAGGAGCTGCCTCCTATGGATAGGAGCATGTAGGAAAATATCTTAACCCTGAATAAATAAAAAGTAAAATGGCTTGTTACCAAAGTGAGGAAACTTTCGAATCTTATGAAATGGTTAAAAACAGAGAAGCTTCATTTCGAGACGCCCCTTCTCACTGCTCCCAGAAGTGCCTCCCTCGGACTTAAGAGACTTGCAGACACAGGCAGCTTAGCTTCCTACTCACCAGACCGGCCTTGGACGCTGGCAGGACGAGAGATTGGGGGCGTGAGAGAGCCCGTTCTTGAGGCTTTCAGCTCCAGAGGGTGTCTCTTTAGAGAAGGGCCGTGGGTAACAGATTTTGTTCTTTCCCGGCCTTTTATAGACAGACCACATCCCCACCCAACACAATGATTCTTTTAAAAACGCCCAACGTTCACGCAGGCTTCCTTCGGAAGCTCAGAGGACTATCGGCCTCCGGACGGGACCGGGGAATCTTTTCCAAATTCCCGAGAGGCGGCCTAGGGCGGGTGCTGCGGCACCAGGTGAACCCACCGCCCCTCCAAGGTATCCTTTCCCGGCCGCACCCCCGGGAGAGGGGCTTTGGGGGCCGCAATGCGAGGGGTGCCCAGAACCGGCTTCCCGCAGACCTGGGCGAGGCTACAGCTCGCCGGCCGCTGCTTTGATGCCGGCCCGGCGGCAGCAGCCAGGCCCACCGGCGCCCAGCTTCCTGGGCCGCAGCCCGGGTGTCCCGGTGCCTCCACCCTCCCGGCGCGCCGTCGCCTTTGCCCGTGCCCCGGGTCGCTCTCGCCCGGACCCTGGCGGGTTCGGGGTGCGGCCCCCGATGCTGCGGCGCAGCCACAGACCCCGGCGCCCGCCCTTCTTCCGGCGGCTCAGCACGCCTGGCCGCCCGCTCCGCCCACGGGGAGCCGCGAGGGCCCCGCCCTCTCCAGGGAGGCAGGCGCTCCCGAAAACCCGGAACCCGGACTCCGCCGGATTCCCCCACGGCACGCGTGCCCCCAGGGCTGCCAGACCCTGGTCAGCGGCCACCCAGGCGGACCGCTTGCGTTTCCTGACTGTGGTCCCAAGAGACTAGGTGGCCCGCCCAGCTCTTCTGGTGGGGAAGCCCTTTCTCTGTCGTTCATTCATTCATTTATTCAACTATCTTCTGAGTGCCTAGATCTGCCACACATTGTTACAGGCTCTGGGGAGATACCAGTTATCAAAAAGCAGTCCCTGCTTTCTTGGATCTTAATTCTGGCAAAATTAAATAGATAATAATATTGTAGAAAGGGAATATTGCCTGCCATTCCAGTAAACAACAAATTGCCTGACATCAAGCCATCAGCCACCGCAGCCCTCACTGAGAGGGGAATTCAGGATGGAGACAAACAGGAAACACTCTGCACTCTGGATACTGGCCCTAGATAGTTAAGATGCGTATCTAAGGAATAATTTCAATGAGCCCAGACTCTTGCATCTTCCCATACATAGAAAAGCACTAAAATCATTAAGTTTTTTTGAGATGTCTGTAGATTAACAGTAATCGTTTTATGTTTGACTACATGTCTTTCTTCAGCAAAAAATCCTATGTATCCTGGCTCCTCCCTTACCTCTTCAAAGCAGTTCCTCAGAGCTATCTGAGAGGCTGTCTCCCAGGCTATAGTCCTCAGCAAGTTCCCCAAATAAAACTTAACATGCAACTTTTAGGTTGTGCACTTTTCTTCAGTCCACGATAAGTAGAAAAATAAAGAGATAATCCCCCAAGTGATGGTAAGGGCTATGAAGAAAAAGGAGGTAGCGTGTGGAGAGGGGGATAGGCGATGACTGGAGTTCCTCTTTCTGGTAACAGTGGGCTAGCATATTTATATCAACCCACCTCAGGAAACAACAATCAAATTAAAAAAACTCTGGAATACATGCAGAGTATGTGAAGTTCTTAAAGGAATGTATTAATTTGCTAGAGCTGGGCTTCCCTGGTGGGGCAGTGGTTGAGAATCTGCCTGCCAATGCAGGAGACACGGGTTCGTGCCCTGGTCTGGGAAGATCCCACATGCCGCGGAGCAACTGGGTCCGTGAGCCGCAATTACTGAGCCTGCGCGTCTGGAACCTGTGCTCCGCAACAAGAGAGGCCACGATAGTGAGAGGCCCGCGCACCGCGATGAAGAGTGGCCCCTGCTTGCCACAACTAGAGAAAGCCCTCGCACAGAAACGAAGACCCAACACAGCCATAAATAAATAAATAAATAGATAGATAGATAGATAGATAGATAAATAAATAAATAAAATTATTTAATTTGCTAGAGCTGCTACAACAAAATACCACAGACTAGGTGGCTTAAATAACAGAAATTTATTTTCTCACAGTTTTGGAGGCTAAAAGCCCAGGATCCAGGTCTCAGCAGGATTGGTTTCTCCTGAAGCCATTCTCCTTGGCTTACAAATGGCTCCCTTCTCCCTATGACCTCACATGGTCTTTCCTCTGTGTGCTTTCATGCCCCTAGTGTCTGTCTATGTGTCCAATTTTCTTCTTCTTCTTATAAGGACACTTCTTAAAATCTCCTTATATGAAGATTGGATTGGATTAGAGTATACCCCAATGCCTCATTCTAAATTAATCACCTCTTTAAAGTGACCAAGCTTAATCACTTGAATATGTGATTAAATACAGTCAAATTCTGAAGTACTGGGGGTTAGGATTCCAACATCTGAATTTTAGGGGGATGCTATTCAGCCCATAGCAAGCTGTCTAAGAGATGGCATGATATTAGGGAATTGCCAGACCAAAAGCTGGAAAGCCAGGATCCAGGGACATGATATGACTTGGAAGATGCCTTTGCTGAGGGTATTTACCTAACTGGAAAATTATAATTTTTCACTTCAAAGAAGAAAAAATAAATAAAATACAGTGTGTGGGGAGTGAAATAGAAGACCCTCTGTATAATAACTGGGACCCCAAAGGGCTATACGCTCAGGAGAAGAATGAATTGGAAGTGGAACAGCTTCAGGGGAATTTACAGGCTAGGGTCAAATTGCCTGTCCAAGTCTTGATTTTGGTTTAAGGTGGGCTCTGATTGAGATGCTATCAGATGCCTGGCAAAAACAAACACAAATCCTCTCTGGAGGAAAGCATTATAATTATAGGCCTTAGATTGTTCCTACATGTAAGTTTTCATAGAAATGGTGAGTACAGAGTTAAAGATAGGCTGGTACACAGGGAAACTAGACTCCTAGTGAGTGTTTCAGCAGAAACACAAACAACAGAAATAGATCTACAAAGACAACTGCTTTTGGAATTACCAGATGCAAAGTATAAAACAAGTTATGTTTTCTTTGTTTAAAGAAATAAAAGATAACTCAGACAGTTTTGGCAGATACCTGGAAACTATAAAAAGTGATAAAACATATATTTTTAAAAAACTAAATAGAAACTCTATGACAAATACACTAACAAAATTAAGAATTCATTGAATGCATATAATGGCAGATTAGACATAGATGAATAGAGAATAAATGAAATGGAAGATAGGTCAGAAGAGATTATCTAGAATGAAGCATTAAGAAAAAAAAGGATGAAATATATAGAAGAGAGAATAAGAGACATAGATGTTACAGTGAAAAGATCTAGCATAAGTTTAAGAGGAGAGACAGAGACAGTATTTGAAGAGATAATGGCTAAATATTTTTCAATACCTGTGAAGGCAAACAGATGACAGATTTAGGAAGCCAAATAACTCTCTAATGAGTTAAATAAAAAGAAATCCACATCTAGACACATCATAGTGAAACTGAAAAAAACTAAAGACAAAGAGAAAATCTTAAAAGTGTCTGTGGTAGTTTTAAAATATGCCCTTTCCTTCCTCCCTCTCCCCTTGAATGTGAGTCAGACTAACTTCTGAAGAATAAAATGTGGGATTCCCTGGCAGTCCAGTGATTAAGACTCCATGCTTCCACTGCAGGGGGCGTGGGTTAGATCCCTCATCTTGGAACTAAGATCCCACATGCCATGCAGAGTGGCAAAAAAAAAAAAAAAGACTGGAATGTGGTAGAAGTGACAGTATGTGATTTCAGAAGTTAAGTCACAAAAGATTGCCACTTCTGCTTTGCACACTCTTTGATTGCTTGCTCTGAGGAACTTGCCAGCCATTTGAGTTAGCCATCTTGGAAGTGTATCCTTTAGCCCCAACCAAGCCTTCGGATGACTCCAATCTCAGCTGACATCTTACTGCAACTTCATATTGACTGAATTCTGAGCCAGAACCTCCCAACTAAGCAGCCTCTGAATTACTGACTCATTAAAAAATGTGAGATTTAAAAATGTTTATATTTTTAAGCCATTAGGTTTTGGAGTTACTTATTATGCAGAAATTCCTAATTAATACAGTGGCAAATTTTGATAACTAGCACAAGCAGCATTGTGACAGCTAACTTATCATCAGCGATAATGGAAGCCAGACGACAGTGGAATGAAATCTTCAATGTGTTGTGAGGAAATGACAACACAGAATTCAATGCAGAATTTTTAAAAAATCTTTCAAGAATAAAGGAGAAATAAAGACATTTTCAGACAAAAAAAATGAGAGAGTTTGCCACTAACAGACTACATTAAAGAAAAATTTCAAGGCTGAACTTTAGGTAGAAAGAAAATGATTCCAGACAAAAGGACAAAAGTGCAAAAAGGAACAAAGAACAAAGAAAAAAAATATGTAACTATAAATGAGCATTAATGATGTAGAGTAAAAATCTTAATAATTTGTGAGGTTAAAAAAATAGATTTGGAGATACAGGGATATATGTATATGTATAGCTGATTCACTTTGTTATAAAGCAGAAACTAACACACCATTGCAAAGCAATTATACTCCAATAAAGATGTTAAAAAAAAAGATTTAATATCCAAAAACAATGGCATAGAGGTTGGGAAGAGGGTGAATTGAGTTAAAGTATTCTAAGTTAAAGTGTCATAGTTAATGTGCTCTAAGGACTATTGTAGAGGAGAGTAGAGGTATTCATTAACATTACATTCTGATAAGTAGAAAATGTATGTTGTTAGCCAGTAGACTTATATTACTGAATATGAAAACCTATTATAAAGTTATAGTGTCAGTAATTAAGACAATGAGGTAGGTATTGGTGCAAGAATAGATAAACTGACAATGGAACAAGAGTCCAAATTCAGACCTACATATAGACCATCACCTGATTTAGGACAAGGGTGGAGGAAAAGAAGTTCTTTTAAATAAGTTGGTGATGGGTCAGTTGGACCTTTATATTAACCTCTACTTTACAACATAAACAAAAATCAGTCCTGATGGATTGCAAATCTAAATGTGATAGATAAAACAAAATTTTTTATAAGAAAGTAGGAGAGTATTTTTACAACCTTGAAATGGGCATAGATTTATTACATGGAATAAAAAGTGCTAAACATAAAAGACAAAATTGATAAATTAACCCCTATTAAAATTAAGGACCAGAGATTTCAGGTATTTTTGGTGAGGGTATAAACTGGTACAACTATTTCAGAAAAGCATTTGGTAGTAGTATTTACTGAAGCTGAACATTATGATCCAGCAATCCTATCCTTTGGTATATAACCAAATGGATACATGTATTTACCAAAAGACATATACTAGAATGTTCATAGAACATTCTTTATATTAATCCCAAACTGGAAACCACCCAATGCCCATCAGCAGTGGACTGAGCAAATAAATATTGCTATATCATACAATAGAGTACACACAGCAATGAAAATAAAGACTAGAACTACACACAACAATATTGATGAATCTCACAAATATAGTATTGAGCAAAAGAAGCCAGATACAAAAGAATACATGTAATTCTATTTAAGTAAAGTACAAAAACAGGTGAAGTTAACCTATGGTGTTAGAAGTTACCTTTTAGAGGAAAGTGACTGGAAGGGAGCACCGCTTCTGGATGGCTATAATTTCTGTTCTTAACCTATGAGCTGGTTACACAGATGCATTTAATTTTGAAAACTCATTAAGATATTTATCTCAATATATTTGCTTTTCTGTATGAGTATCATAACTTAATAAAGTTTCTAAAAAATGCATGTTGCAAAGCAGAAATAGAGACACAGACATAAAGAACAAATGTATGGATACCAAGGGGGAAAGGGGTGGGGTGGGGGTAATTGGGAGATTGGGATTGACACATATACACTATTGACACTATGTATAAAATAGACAACTGAGGGGAACCTACTGTATAGCACAGGGAACTCTACTTAATGCACTGTGGTGTCCTAAATGGGAGGGAAATACAAAAGGGAGGGGATATATGTATATGAATGCCTGATTCATTTTGCTGTGCAGTAGAAGCTAACACAACATTGTAAAGCAACTATGCTCCAATAAAACTTAATTTAAAAATTAAAAAAAAAAAGCATGTTGTAACATTCATGGTAACCACTAAAAGAATAGAAGTAGAATATATAACTTAAAACTAGTAAAGAGGGGGGAAGAAGTGATAATATATAATCAACCCAAAAGAGAACAGCTATAAGTGGGGAGCTATTTTATACAGGGTAATTCAGGAAAATCCCTCTGATGAGATGCTATTTGACCAGAGACCTGATAGAAGTCAGGAAATGAGCCACATTTATATCTGGAGAAAGAGCATCTTAGAGAAGGCAAAGGCCCTGAGGTGGGAGCAGGGATGGGCATATGCATGGACCAGCAAGGAATGCTGTATTGCTTGAGGCAAATCATAGTGAGAACATAAATCATATGGGTGCTATCTGGAGAATAAACTATAGGGGATGCAAGTGTGCAATAATCCATTGTGAAAGAAAATAGTGAACTGGATTAGGTGGTAGCAGTGGAGGTGATGAGAAAAGATATATTTTGAAGATAGAGCCGACAGAATTTTCTGAGGGATTGAGGAGTCAAGATGATTCTGATTGAGCAATTGGATGCTCCCATTTACTGAGACAGGAAATACTGGAAACAGAGCAGGTTCAGAAACGGACTTGTTAAATTTGAGATGCCTAATACACATCCAAGAGTCAATTATGCACTTGGAATTAAGAGTCTGAAGTGCTGTTTGGGGTCAGAAACATAAATTTGGGTGTGCAATGATCTGAATGTTTGTGTCCCCTCCAAATTCATATATTGAAATCCAAAATACCCAATTGACAGTAGTTAAGAGGTGGGGCATTGGGAGGCACTTAGGTCAGGGGGGTGGAACCCTCATGAATGAGATTAGTGACCTTAAAAAAAGAGCCCAGTTGGCTCCCTAGCTCCTTCCACCATGTGAGAACACAGGGAGAAGTTGGCAGTCTGCAACCCAGAAGAAGGCTTTCACCAGAACCTGACCGTGCTGCTATCCTGATCATGAACTTTCAGCCTCCAAAATTGTGAGCAATAAATTTGTGCTATTTATAAGCCACCCAGTCTATGATATTTTTCTTACAGCAACTGGAACAGACTAAGGGTCCGTTAGTAACAGACCATTAGTAACGGAGGGAGAGGGAAAGGGAGTTTGTTCTCTGGCGTCTCTTCTTATAAGGGCACTAATTCCATCATGAAGGTCACTCTCATGACCTCATCTAACCCTAATTACCTTCCAAAAGCCCTTCGCCAAATACAATCACATTGGGTGTTAGGGCTTCAACATACATATTTTGAAAAGAAACTTTTAGAAAAATAAAGGTAAATAGAGGAAACTTACCTGTGTTTTGAAATCAACTACATATATTTTCATAAAAATGTCTCATCAGAGAAATTAAAAGACATGTGAGGGCTTCCCTGGTGGTGCAGTGGTTGAGAATCTGCCTGCCAATGCAGGGGACACGGGTTCGAGCCCTGGTCTGGGAAGATCCCACATGCCACGGAGCAACTAGGCCCGTGAGCCACAACTACTGAGCTTGCGCGTCTGGAGCCTGTGCCCCGCAACAAGAGAGGCCACAACAGTGAAAGGCCCGCGCACCGCGATGAAGAGTGGCCCCCACTCGCCGCAACTAGAGAAAGCCCTCGCACAGAAACGAAGACCCAACACAGCCAAAAATAAATTAATTAATTAATTAAATAAATTTAAAAAGAAAAAGAGTTCTTAAAAAAAAAAAAAAAAAGACACGTGAATGTCACACACAGCCCAGTTCCTGTCCCAGCAGTTTAACCCATCCAGCATTTCAACTGCTTAGCTGTGCAACCTTGGGCATATCATTTATCCCCTCAGATCTTCAGTGTCTTCATTTATAAAATGGGGGAAAATAATAGTATCCATTTCATAGGAATGATGCCATTTAAATAAGGTCATCTCTGTAGATGTACAGAGTGTACTTGGCACAAACAATCAGTTGAAAGGGGATGACAAACAATGAGGGGTATTTGGATAATTGACTAGAAATTTGGAAAGCAGAAACGTTTAGATCCTCAATTGCATCAGATGTAAAAACACAAACTCAAAATATAGGAAATAACCTTTTCAGTGATACCAAGACTAACAATAGTCATACAAATAAATTATATATGAAGGGATGAGTTAAACTGGGGTGGGGGGCTGTTGAAGGGGTGGAGCCTGGCTTCCCCGGGGAGAGGGGCTGCGCATGCCACCATTCAGTCTCCATTTCAGCCCTGTTTCTTACCCCTGTCTCTTCTGTGTCTGGTGTCTCTGATTCCAGAGCAACTTGTCCTTCTCCACAGAGAATAAACTCTAGTCTCCTTTGGGATGAAGGAAGGTGGTAATGTAAACTCTTTTACAAAACAAAGATAAAGTCATGTAGTTAATCAGCCCTACTTAACTGCATTTTAAACAAATTAACTTAAAAATACTCTTCTATCTTAAAAGTATGTCAGTTATGATTCACCATTCTTAGAGGCTTATAAATTCTGATCCATTTGCAAAGAAAAAGAAAAGGAAACGGGGCTTCCCTGGTGGCGCAGTGGTTGAGAATCTGCCTGCCAGTGCAGGGGACAAGGGTTCGAGCCCTGGTGTGGGAGGATCCCACATGCCTCGGAGCAACTGGGCCTGTGAGCCACAACTACTGAGCCTGCGCATCTGGAGCCTGTGCTCCGCAACAAGAGGGGCCGCAATAGTGAAAGGCCCACGCACCGTGATGAAGAGTGGCCCCTGCTTGCCGCAACTAGAGAAAGTCCTTGCACAGAAACGAAGACCCAACACGGCCAAAAATAAAATAAATAAATAAAAATTAAAAAAGGAAACGAAAAGTTTTCCTCACCTATAAAATCTAGATGAGACAGTATAGGAACTGCCTTTCTCTACTGTCATCATAGATACGGAATTCAATTCAGTTCAAATCAAAGCAATTCAACAAATATTTCTTGAGTCCCTACTGTGTGCCAGGCACTATTCTAGGCACTTATGATACACCGGCAAACAAAACAGATCCCTGCTCTCATGGAGCTTACATACTAGTAAGGGGAGACAATAGTAAATAATAAGCATAGTAAATATGTAAATTAATTAGTATGTTAGGTGATATGTGATATGGACAAAGAAAGAATAGAACAAATTAAGGGGGGGTTGGGAATATTGAAGTTAGGGGGTAAGGGACAGGTTGCAGTATTAA
The DNA here is from genome assembly GCF_949987535.1 of Balaenoptera acutorostrata. Lineage (NCBI taxonomy): Eukaryota > Metazoa > Chordata > Mammalia > Artiodactyla > Balaenopteridae > Balaenoptera > Balaenoptera acutorostrata. Next base: position 33,209,137 of record NC_080064.1, on the reverse strand, counting down.
GTAGCATGGTCAGAACAGGCTTCAGTGAAAAGGCAACATTGAGCAAAGATGAGAAGGGAAGGGTAGGATGTCTGAAGAAACAACTAGTGTAAAGGCTCAATGGCAGGAAGAGGTTGGAGTTCAGAAGAAGGGTCTGGGCTGGGGACGTGAATTTGGCAATTAAACAGAGATAGTATTTTAAGCTATAAGACATTATATGAGATCACTGAGGCAGGGACTCACTGAGGCAGAGAAAAGTGATGGTCATGCCTTTCACTAAAAGAAGCAATCAGAGAAACCCAAATTCTCGGGAAATCTAAGACCACAGAAACATGGACAAACATATATAAGGAACAGTGAGCATCCTCACTCTGTCCTCTGCCCATCAAAGTCATACAGGACTTAAGAGTTAGAAGCCAGTTTTTTTTTTTAAAGTAAATATACTAATAGAAAATATCTAGAGAAAATGGTATATATTCTGGATTAACAGCTTTACTTTTGATAGTTCACACAATGCTCAGGCAGTTGAATTGTTTGTTCTTACATTTAAGAGTAAGAAGTTGAACTTGACCAATCTTCAATTATGTTTGGAAGGATGCAGTATTTATAAATACAGTGAAGTACTATGAATCAACTCCTCCACTTCTTCTCTCAAACTTCCCTGCCTCAGTTTGGCCCGTGGTCACTTTCTCCCTGGTCCTCTTCGGTGGGCCTCTAGATGTGTTTTTCTGGGGCTATCTCAAAGACCCTCCCACTCAGCAGAAAGCACATTTTTGAATCTAATACTGTACATTTGGCAAATGGAAAGTCAAAAACAATTAAAATGGCAGCCACCAATCTTAATATATCTATCTTCAAAAAAACATCAACATGTATTAAGGAATTATGGTCTAATCTTCTTACGTGTAATAATGGAATTGCAGTTAAGTCTTAAAAGAGTGGTGGTTATCTTTTAGAGATACATCGCAAAGCACTTGTGGATGAACAAAAAAAGTATCATTATGAAATAAAGTCTGCATAAATATCTCCATAAATAATTCCTAGGCTTCCACAACAGCATTACAATTGTGATAAAAAAAAAAAACTTTTTGCAACAAAATACCAAAGGAATTGGTAAGGAAATAAGATTTTTGGCATAGATGATATAAACAAACATACAAATTGGAAATTAAATGACAGTCCATTGTCAGTATTAATCATTTTACATACTCTGTAGCAGGAGTGGCAAACTACAACCCTCGGGCTAAATGCAACTCAAACTTGTCTTTTAAATAAAGCTTATTGGAACACAGCTACACCCATTCATTTGTCAGTGGTTCTCAACTAGCAACTACCTTGCCCTCCAGGGGACATCTAGCAATGTGGGGAAAGTTTTGGTCGTCACAATGGATGAGGGGACTACTGGCATCCAGTGGCCAGGGATGCTGCTAAACACCCTACAATGCACAGGATGGCTGCCCATAACAAAGTATCTGGCTCCAAAATATCAGCAGTGCCAAGATTGAGATACCCTGATTTATATATTGTCTCTGGATGCTTTTGCACTAAAATGGTAGAGTTGAGTAGTTCTGACAGAGGCCATATGGCCTACAACACCTAACATATTTACTATCTGGCCCTTTATAGAAAAAGTTTGCCAATTCCTCTCTATAGAAAACCATAAAATATAAGTATCTCATGTATAGCAGATTATCTATCAAGTCTAGAAAACTCCCTTTAACATTATTTCTTCTAGAAATGAGACAACTGACATTTCTATTTATACCTCTTCTAGCCATATAAAGGGCTATAGTAAATATTATATTTTATTCTGATTCATTAAAGGGATATTTAAAACAGTGACTCTCAAAGCCAATCACAGATCACTGGCCTGTTGTGATGGTTTCACTGGCCCACAGTGAAATGAGAAAAATAAAGACAAATTTGGGAGATTTTCATAAAGCCAATTTAATTCAATGTAAAGGGCTGTTCTCTATGAATATATCCTTCCTGTACTTTTAAATATTAAAATGCCCTTTCTTTTCTGAAACAATGCGTATAATAGGTAGTTTTTTTTTAATACGGCAAAATTAATAGTTGTAACATTGGGTCAAACCATTAAAAAAAATTATTGGTTCTTGGAATCCAAAACTCAGAAAACCACAGATTTAGAGGCTTTTGCTCCAATTTGGGGATTCTTTGATGTTGAACATATTTCACATATCATTGCTGAAGGAATTTCTTAAATGTGTTTTGCAATGTCGAATAAGTGATGAACTACAGCTGAAGGCTTTTCCACATTCATTACAATCATATGGTTTTTCTCCAGTATGAATTCTCTGATGTTTAGCAAAGGACGAATCATGCCTGAAGGCTTTCCCACAATGACTGCATTCATACGGTTTCACTCCAGTATGGACTCTTTGATGGATAGAAAGATGTATTCTCTGGCTAAAGGCTTTCCCACATTCCTTACATTTATATGGTCTTTCCCCAGTATGAGTTCTCTGGTGTTGAGTTAGGTATGTGCTGTGGCTGAAGGTTTTACTGCATACATTACAAATATAGGGTTTCACACCAGTATGAATAATCTCATGTTGCCTGAGGTGTCTAATCTGGAAAAATGCTTTTCCACAGTCTTTGCATGTAAAAGGTTTCTCTCTGACATGAGTTCTCAGATGCTGGATCAGCCCAATGCTCTGGCTGAATGCTTTCTCACATACACCACATTCATAGGGTTTCTCCCCAGTATGAATTCTAACATGTTGAGTAAGAGATGATGGATGTCTGAAGGTTTTCCCGCATTCTTTACACTCATAGGGTTTCTCGCCAGTATGGATTCTCTGATGTGGAATAAGGGATGAACTTTGGCTAAAGGCTTTTCCACATTCTTTACATCTGAAAGGTTTCTCTCCAGTATGAATTCTCATGTGTTCTGTAAGATGAATGAGCTGTTTGAAGATTTTCTCACAAATATTACATTCAAAGGTTTTCATTCTTGTATAATTCCTTGAATGATTAATCAAACCTAAATTGCATCTACTTTTCTTTCTAGATATGTCATATTTATGGTGTCTTTTTCTTGGAGGATCTATTGGTCCTGGAATAACTTTTGAGCACACATTAATACTTTTCACACATCTGTTAGATTCTTGGCCGCTCTCCTGCGTGAGTGTTTTCTTGTGGATCAAGGGGATTTGCCCTGCACCCATCCCTTGGTTCTCCTGGTGGTTTTCTAACTTATGACATTTGGAGACCCTTCCCAATGTGGAAACCAAGGTGCTTCCTCTTGTGGACCTTTCCATCATCAGGTCATGGTGTAATTCTTCCCATGAGATGTCATTCTTTAAGACTGACTCTTTGGTTTCTGTTTCATCTTCCAAGTCTGAAAGAAATCCAAAAATATAAATAACTCATATTCACTGAATTTAAAAAAATAAAAGGCCACAGTGAGAACAGGAGGGAAAAAAAATAATATATACTAGGTACAGGAGGGTTGGACTGTCTTCAAATAGGATCCTGCCACCTAGAGAGCTGATATGAAAGTAACAAAGTGGTCAACACAAAGAAGCTGTTAAAAGTATGTAAGGTGGGGCTTCCCTGGTGGCGCAGTGGTTGAGAATCTGCCTGCCAATGCAGGGGACACGGGTTCAAGCCCTGGTCTGGGAGGATCCCACATGCCGCAGAGCAAATGGGCCCATGAGCCACAATTACTGAGCCTGCGCATCTGGAGCCTGTGCTCCGCAACAAGAGAGGCCACGATGGTGAGAGGCCCGCGCACCGCGATGAAGAGTGGCCCCCGCTTGCCACAACTAGAGAAAGCCCTCGCACAGAAACGAAGATTCAACACAGCCATAACTAACTAACTAACTAAATAAATAAAATTAAAAAAAAAAAAAAGTATGTAAGGTGCCTTTAAAAATTGGGAGGAGTTCATCCATGAGAATTGCAAGAGGAAATGGACTAAGAAGAAAGCATCACTGGAAGGGCAAATATCAAGAGATAAGAAAAGGAGATAAGAATTCTAACACGATATCATCTCGAGCTCATATTTCTATGACAAAATTTTATTTACTTAAAAAAATTTAAGTATCTCATACTCCGTGCATGTTAAAATAAAACATCAAATAATATAGAAATGCATTCACTGAAAAAGGATAGCCTCTCTCAATCTCATCCCCATTTCCTTTAATCTCTTAGGATTTTGGAATGCATCTGTTCAGACATTTCTCAATAATATAGACATGTGAATGTGTGCATTTGTGTATATATGGTCATAAATATACATTTCTACCCAAAAAAGGGGATCATGGAATACATATAGTTCTGCATCTGTTTTGTTTTTTTTTAAACTCAATTATATGTCTGTACATTTAGATTTATCTCATTCTTTTTAACAATTGTATTACATTCTACTTACAGACATATTTGTTTGACTTTACTAAAAAATATTCAGGTTGTCTCTGATTTTTCACTTTGTCATTATATATAAGTTTGTGTACACTCCTGTCAATGTTTCATAGGATTTACTAAAAAGAAAGTATTGGGTTATGGGTATGTGGGCTATCAGTGAATATGGGTGCCCTTCCCTGCAAACTCACTGGATTTTTATCAATCTTCATAATTTCTGCCTATATAAGAGGTGAAAAATGATTTCTTAATTTGTGACCAAACATTAATTACACTGTAAAATCTTAAAAGATAGAGAATATGTATTTTATCCATAGTATACATGATGCAGCATTTTTGGATGAGGGAGTTTCCTGGATTTTTACTCTCTATTCCTATCCAACCATTCTGGACCCTGTCATCCTAAAGCACCAATATTTCCTGTTCACGGCAAAATCTTAGTCCCCAGAATGTCTAACCTCATTTTAGTAATAGCGCATACAAAGTACTTGGTAATAGCTGAATAAATTTTGGAGTGGACTCAAAAAGCAAGTAGAGGGCTTCCCTGGTGGCACAGTGGTTGAGAGTCTGCCTGCCAATGCAGGGGACATGGGTTCGAGCCCTGGTCTGGGAAGATCCCGCATGCCGCGGAGCGGCTGGGCCCGTGAGCCACGGTTGCTGAGCCTGCGCGTCTGGAGCCTGTGCTCCGCAGCAAGAGGCCGCGATGGTGAGAGGCCCGTGCACCGCGATGAAGAGTGGCCCCCGCTTGCCGCAACTAGAGAAAGCCCTTGCACAGAAGCGAAGACCCAACACAGCCATAAATAAATAAATTAAAAAAAAAAAAGCAAGTAGAGATGTTTGGATTACTTACTACAGGGAACAAGGAGGCATTTAACTTTTCTTTTTAGGGTAAAAAAAAGATAAATGTGATATTTCAAGTGGTCAAATCTGGCAGTAACATTCAAAATGATTCAGAAAAAAAAGGAAGACATCAACAAATACAACTAGAAATTATAGTAATTGGCATGGGATGATGGGAACCTGGCTTAGCAAGGTATCAACAGAGATGAAGAGTAGAAGTGGACCTACCAGATAATATCAAAGAAGAAACCACGGAGAATGAGGGAAAAACAGTAGAAAGCATGATACATTCTTGCTGATACCATGACTTCTAGTCTCAGAGGCTAAAAGAACAGCAGGAGTCAGGATGAGAACTTTGTTTGGGAGAGAAGATAGCTTCTGTTTTTGGATGTGCTGGGCTTGAAGTAACAACAGCATGTCTATATAGAGATGTCCCAAACACCAGGGATATGTGAGAATAGACTTCATATGAACATATATGACAAAGATGAAAATATGGGGAATATAGATGTCAAAGGGATAGTTGAGACCATCATAATGCATTTGTGGGAGCTTGTGCAGAAACAGAACAGCAGTGTAAAAGACAGAGGCTCCTCAGGGATTGTGGCAGAGACTGTTGGCCATTCTGAAATCTCTTCTCCCTACTTCTGGACACACAACTATACTATATTTCTCAACCTTCCTTGAATTTGATTGAGTGAAGTGACAAAGGTCTCCCCCATTAAGTGAATGAGAGTGAAAAGTGATGTTAGCCATTCTAGTCTGGCCTGTAAAAACCACCCAAATGAACCCCTCTGTGCTCTTCTTCTACTTCTGGACAAACTTAGATGATGAGGAGGCCCTCGAGGATGATGGAACCACCATGTGGAAGGAATCTCTGTCCCTGAATTGTCAGGGGGAAAAGAACTGTCCACTGAACTAAACAGATCAATACATGAGCAAGAAAGTCCTATTCTGTGTGAGCCAAACTTTAGAGTCTATATACTATAGTAGTTTAGCTTAGCCTAACAAAGGCGTCAATTATATATCTGCATTAAAAAAGGAGACTTATGAGAAGCATTGAAGAAGCAATAAGAGAGATAGAGGAGACAAAAATTATTAAATTAGCTGGTGGAAGAAAAGATACCAAGAAGGTGGGCTTCCCTGGTGGCGCAGTGGTTGAGAATCTGCCTGCCAATGCAGGGGACACGGGTTCAAGTCCTGGTCTGGGAAGATCCCACATGCCGCGGAGCAACTAGGCCCGTGAGCCACAACTACTGAGCCTGCCCGTCTGGAGCCTGTGCTCCGCAACAAGAGAGGCCGCGACAGTGAGAGGCCTGTGCACCGCGATGAAGAGTGGCCCCCGCTTGCCACAACTAGAGAAAGCCCTTGCACAGAAACGAAGACCCAACACAGCCAAAAATAAATACAAAAAAAAAAAAAAAAAAGACCTAAAGAAGAAATACATGGCGAATATCTTTAAAAAAAAAAAAAGATACCAAGAAGGTGGTGTGGTCTATATAACCTAATGCTGCCCTGCAGGACAGCACCATAAGAACACAAACTGTGGCAGCTTCCCTGGTGGCGCAGTGGTTAAGAATCCGCCTGCCAATGCGGGGGACATGGGTTCGAGCCCTGGTCCAGGAAGATCCCACATGCCATGAAGCAACTAAGCCCGTGCGCCACAACTACTGAGCCTGAGCTCTAGAGCCCACGAGCCACAACAACTGAAGCCCCCATGTCACAACTACTAAAGCCCACGTGCCTAGAGCCCGTGCTCCACAAGAGAAGCCACCACAATGAGAAGCCCGTGCACCACATGAAGAGTAGCCCCCGCTCGCTGCAACTAAAGAAAGCTCGTGCGCAGCAACGAAGACCCAATGCAGCCAAAAATAAAATAAATAAATAAAAACTTTTTTAAATTTAAAAAATAAAAATGGGTTGTAATTAAAAAAAAAAAAGAACACAAACTGTGGAGTCAGAATGATTAGACAAATACTGATTCCACCAAGTAGTAGCTAAACGATCATGTACAGGTTTCTTAACCTAAGAGCCTTCTTTTCCTCATTTGTAAGATGGGGTTAAAGTAGGCACAGGACTCGCAGAAGCCAGCTTGGAAAACAGTGTCATTATTACTGTTCTTAGAAGTTGAAGAAGACTATTAAAAGCCATTGGATTTGGTAAGAAGGAATTCTGTGGTGACTTCTCAAAGAGTCGTAAATTATCTGAAATAAAAGTTAAATTACACAAGTTAAAAGGAGAATCAGAATTGAAGATATGGTCATAGAATAAGATTTAGGAAAAAATTTTAAATGGAATCATCAGAGAAAGTGAAAGTCATGATAAAATAACATAAGGATCTGGTGAAGGGTACTGTCTTTATGAGGAGAGATCCATGGATAACTGAATGTATAGGAGAAAGAAACTATGATCAGGGTAAGGTTTAGAATGCTGGAGAAAGCAAGAAAACCACAAATGTCAGGTCAGGAGAAATGGTGAAGGCAGCTAACCCTGATGAGAAAGGCATCTCTTTTCCTCTGACTCCAAAGAAACTAATGAGAAGAGGCAAGTGCAGGAAAGGGGGACAGAGTGGTAATCAGGTTTCTTGTGGGTCTCACCCGGGTGGCTGCAGCCTCCCCCATGGCCTGAAGAAGCCTTTAAGCCGAACTCTCTGGCAAACGTGACAAAGGCTCCATCTGCCTTGCTCTTACCTGGACTTGGACCTCCTGAAATCTCTCTCTCCATCAGCCATGGTTCTTCTCCCTTCTCCAACTGGGAAATCACACCAGGTTTGGAAAGCTGATATCCTGCTCATGAAGAAGAAGAAAACTACATGTGCTGAGGTCAAAGAGGCATCCCAAGAATTTAATGATAGTTAAGGCCTTCTGAAGGGTAGAGTAGAAAGACCAGGGCAGAAAAGACCACAGCAATCCTGACTTGATGTTCAGAAGGAACTAGAAATCTCTCACACAGAACCCAAAGACCAAGCATACCACTTAACTTAGAAATAAAGATTTTTATTCCAATAGGCAGGTTCTAGTTACAAGGGGAACCCATCCTTACCCACTGAGACCAGGTTCCCATAGTTCTCCAGCATCACCTCCCGGTACAGATTCCGGTGAGCAGGGGCCAGCTGCCCCCACTCCTCCTGGGTGAAGTCCACAGATATGTCTTTGAAGGTTAACAGTTCCTAGAACATCAAATATGTTCCTTTTTAGCCAGCGTTAGGAAGTTCTTCTAACCTTGTCTAGATGCTAACAGATTTTAGCCAAGTTTTCCTGGACACCCTCTTTTTTTTTTTTTTAAAGCAAATCCATCACAGGGGTGGAGAAACACCACTCAGCAGAGATTCTCCTCAGGCTAGACAGGTCTAGTCTATGTCAGTCTGTATGTAAGGACTTAAATTTATGAGGTAGCCTGTCACATGCGGGAGCCCATCTCTGATGCAGGAAAGGCTAGAAAGAGATCTCTTTGTCATCAAGCCTCTGCCAGTTCCTATGGACACCCTCTTGAAAACTGGCTGATTCTCTGCTGGAGGTTACAAAACAATGCAGGGAGTGTGTAAGCTGTCTTTTCCAACTCACAATTTGGTTGAAGGCAAAATACTCATGAACTATATTAAAGAAGGTCACAGAACAGTATATAGTAATTTAGGTTAAGGACAATAAAAATCAGGACTATTTGAGAAAGGAAAGCGTTCAAAAGGGGCTAAGGTCACAAGAGAAAACAGGGACCCTGGTTGGGCTGAAAGAATTGGTTAAAATGAGAACATTTCGGGACTTCCCCTATGGTCCAGTGGTTAAGAACCTGCCTTCCAATGCAGGGGACGCAGGCTCGATCCCTGGTCAGGGAACTATGATCCCACGTGCCACAGGGCAACTAAGCCTGCGCGCTCTACAGCCCGCGTGCCACAACGAAGAGCCCGCTTGCTGCAAGGAACGACCCCGCGTGCCACAACTAAGACCTGACGCAGCCAAATAAATAGTTTTTTAAAAATGAGAACATTTCAGCATGGATAAGACCCTTAGCTGGGTATTTGTGTTAGTAAAAAAAGTATGTGAGAACAGCACATTTTTAGAGGGAGCACAAATTCTGCCTAGTAAGGAAGATTCCTTGACCAAAGCAGACACTGCATTGTGAGGTACAAGAGCCTGTTATGGATGATCTACACAAATTAAATAACCATTTGGGTTATTTTTTAAAAATATTACCAAATGCAAAGAGAATCCAGAAGCCAGAAGGCTGAGATAATAAGAAATTCCTTAAGTATGGAATTAAGACTATTTTAATGCTTTTTATGTATTGTAAATAATTCTGGAATGCATTTCAGGCCTACTAGACACTAGCCTCTATATTTAAGTGATGAATTTGAGGAAGGTTAAAGACATGGGACTAAACCCTGTACCATGTGATTTTGGAAGTTATGATCACTCCACTTTAAAATTCTTCTGTTCTCTAATAATATCTCCTTCTATATTGGTTTTCTCTACTCTCTAATTCTCTTGAGTTTCCCTATGCTTCTGGGGTTTGGCTGTGCAGAGCTTTGCCTGCCGGTGTCACTGGTTTTCTGATGAGCTCATGTATGATACGCAGAAACTATTAAACTGCTCTTGGAAGTTCTCCTTCCTTTTCTTCTTAGCCTGTTTAGTTTGTGTCCTTTAGGACCTGTCAGTAGCTTCTCTACTCATTTCTCTATCATCTATAATTCTGCTCCAGAACATGACCAAAATCCTTTCTCAAAGGTCATTAATGAAGTGTGTACATCTCCAAGAATATCAGAACCTCTCTGTTCATTTTAAAGTGTTGCTTTAAATATTTTACAATGTTTATCTTTCCCCTGGATGACATCTTGAGATGCTTAAGTGCAAGAATTATATTATATACTTTTTCTCTCTCTTACACACACACACACTCACACACATGATTTTTAAATTTGTTGTATAAATGGCTAGAGGTTTGCTAGAAACAAGAGGGTTTCTGAGGAAGGTTACTACAGGTGGGGAAAATGCCTGTGAAACCAATCCATGCAGCCTGGTTTCTAACAGGCTAAGAAAATCCAATCCAGGAAGTCGAGTCAAAGAAAATCGAAGCCAGGGCTCTTAAAATCTGAGAAACAATTTCAAGAAAGTGACAGGAAACTCCAACCTACCTGGGATTCTGCAGTCAGGGACCCAGATGTCACTTCATCCTTAAAACTTTCTCCCCGGGTCTCATCAGCATCCTGAGATAGCAGAACTGGGAAAGGAAAAGAGCTATGAGGTTTGCATCTTCCCAGATCCCCCAAATAGAAAAACTGCCTGCAGACCTGCTAAATATGGCCCCTCTCTCAATACATTCAATACAATGAGGGACATTCAGAGCAACTCAAGAGCAGGCTGGAGCCTCCTTAAGGAGGAGGATCTGCAGTGCATTGACTGGGGGATTAATGTTTCCCAATGGACAACGCTGGTCCAAAAGCACAGACCTACCAGGCCATTCCTTTGTACAAAAATCCTCAAAGGTTCCTCACTGTCAAGAAAGAAAAATCCAAACACTTTACCATAGACTTCAAGATCCTCCACAACCAGTCCAAAGCTGCTTCTTCAAGTATTACCTGCCTCTAAACACCATCCTTCATCCTCTGGACACACCCACCACATAATCCTATTCACCATTCTTTGAACATACCTGGATAGCACCCACCTCAGTACTTTCCCCCAAGTCCTACTCAGTGAAAAACTGAGGTATCCTTCTAGACCAGTTCGAGTGAAGTTTTCTCAGAGACCCTTAATGAGAGGAAAGCTTCCTCTCCCCTGTATTCCTCCAACGCTTGGTTTTTATCTCTACACTGGTATCTATCTCAGGCTGCCTCCTATTATATTTATTTTTATACTTATCACTGTCAATTGAGTATTAGTATGAGTATATGCATAGAAACTGTATCTGGTTCATTTTTTCCCATCTGCTACTTAAGCACAACTAAATTATGCCAGGCTGCTAGAATTCAAGAAATACTGGCTGAAATTTGACGTATTAAAAATATGAACTAGCAATTAAGGCACATGAATTATTATCCTTGTATTTTTCCCTTAACTTTTTATCATGAATATTGAACACCCATATATCTAACACACTAAATGATCGTTAACATTTGCCATATTTGTTTCATCTATCTATATTTTTTTCTGAACCATTTCAAAGTTGCAGACATCATGATACTTCCTCCCTAAATACTTCAAAGAATCTTCTCCTGCATAACCATGATACCAATTATCACACTTCAGAGAGTTAACAATAATTCCATAGGATCATCTAAATATTCAGTCCATATTCAGATTTCCTCAACTGTTCCCAAACTGTCTTTTATCCTAGATTTTTTCCAGTTAAGGCTCACACATTTTTTTTTAAACTTTTTTTTTTTTTAATTATTTATTTTTGGCTGTGTTAGGTCTTCGTGTCTGTGTGAGGGCTTTCTCTAGTTGTGGCAAGCGGGGGCCACTCTTCATCGCGGTGCGCGGGCCTCTCACTATCGCGGCCTCTCCTGTTGTGGAGCACAGGCTCCAGACGCGCGGGCTCAGTAGTTGTGGCTCACGGGCTTAGTTGCCCCGCGGCATGTGGGATCTTCCCAGACCAGGGCTCGAACCCGTGTCCCCTGCATTGGCAGGCAGATTCTCAACCACTGCGCCACCAGGGAAGCCAGGCTCACACATTTTAAGTGGTTATTATTCAAAGTCTCTCTTACTTTAGACAGTACTTGCCTTTCTTTCATGACACTGGCATCGACTTACTGTATCCTCATGGTGGGGTTTCTCTTATTTCTCCATCCCCTGTATTTTCTTTAAACCAGAAGTTCAGCCTTTAAGATTAATTTGGATCAGGTTAAACATTTTAGGCAGGGATTCTTCATGGGTGATACCGTGTGCTTTATATTACATCACCCAGAAGGCACAAAATGTCAGGTTATCCCATCATTGGGACACTTGGTTAAGATAGTGATCACTAGGACTTCCCTGGTGGCGCAGTGGTTAAGAATCCATCTGCCAATGCAGGGGACACGGGTTCGAGCCCTGGTCCGGAAATATCCCACATGCTGCAGAGCAACTAAGCCCGTGCGCCACAACTACTGAGCCTGTGCTATAGAGCCCACAAGCCACAACTACTGAGTCCGTGTGCCACAACTACTGAAGCCCGCATGCCTAGAGCCCGTCTAGTCTCACCTGGTACTCTCCCTGCTGCCTTCTACTTCTGACCTACCCACCCAATACCTGGACAGGTCATTCATTTGATTCACATTTCCTCACTGTAAAATAAGGAAAATCAGGCAAGTCCTCCCAGCCCCACGCACCCATGGGGAAGATAAAAAGAAATAACATACACAACCGTGACACTGAAATATTAGTTTTAGGCTGAACTAACCACTACTACTTGGGAAAACCCCAAGCCAGGAGCAATAATGGAGAACTCCAGAGACCTTTTACCTAAGCAGATGCTTCTGCTCAGGTGCCCACTTTCCTTCCCACCCTAGCCGATGCTGCTCTGCCTCCCTCCCACCCAGCAGTCTATTCTCACCTTCTCCTTCAAACATCTTAGTCACGTCCTCCCACAGGGGCGCCCCCTCCGTGGCCTTCTTTGGGTGGTGCAACTTCACCCAGGTGCTGGCCTCGACGGGCAGGGTGAATAGGAGTCTCTGAAGCATGATGACTTCAGCGCTCCTTTCTGGCGAACTGTAGCTCAGCTCACAGGGCAGAGAGTCCTGACTGGGCTTGTCCACATTTGATGAGGAAACTGCCGGAAACTGACGGGAGGCTTCACAGTGGCACAGGTGTCCTCCACTCTCAGGAACCCGGCGAACATACAGCACCAAAATCCGGAGTCCGGACCTTTTTACTCCCTAGGCTCTCAAGGAACACGTCCCATCCTTGCGCTCCATCTGTCTCCTCAGCAGGCAGCGGGAGGCTCCAGGTGTTTATTCTAAATCGCCAAGTCTACAGGCCCCTAGCCATGCTGGTTAGAAAACATCAGAGTCAGCAAAAGGATCCGTAAAGTTCAATCACATGGTCAGAATTCTAGAACTTGCACTAATCACTGAACATTTTTTACAAAAGATACATGGAGACCGTGGATATACACAGTCCATATGGTCCAAAACACTGCGCTGGGGTCATGAAGCATAAAGGGATAAATAAAACCCAATTCTTTGTTTTAGGCAGCACTAGGTTTAAAGTAGTCTGAGATTTGGAATCAAAAAGGATCTGGCTTTGAATCCCAGCTCCTTCCCTTGCCGGCTGCGGCAAATCACGTAACCCTGCTAATCCAGTTTCCTCCTCCCGAAATGGAGAGGATAAACCTTTTCTCCAGGGCTGAACCGCCCGGCCCTGCCCTCGCAGCCTTTGTCTGAGCCCGACTCTGGGGCGCGGGGCACACTGCGCGCCACGGGTGACGGCGGGCGGGGCCGAGGCGGCGCTACCCGGCTTGTCCCCTCCCCAGACCCAGGGGAGCCCTGGCTCACCCCTCTCACCAGCTCGGGCCGCACGCCCTAGTCCTCCTGCCGCGACGGACCGGTCTCCGCGCAGTGCCAAGATGCCCCACGTAGCGCAGCCCGGCTGGTGCGCCTGCGCGGCAGCAGCCTCAGCGCGCGGTTCCCGGCGTCCTGCGGGGCAGCCTGCCAGCTCGCCGGCGCCTCCCGGGATGCGCCCCGGGATACGGTCCCATCACTCTCCGTTTGCACGCAGCTCGGGACCCGAAACCAGGGTGAAGCGGCCTGCTACTGCGGAAGGAAACAAAGCCTGTGTTCCCGTCCCCGCCGAGACTACTGAATAGAACCGGCTCCCCTCTGCCAGGCATAGACGTGTGAATGTTTCCGCCGGGAGATTTGAAACCCTTGACAAAGGGAAACATCTGTATCTCTTTTTTGTCTAAACAACGTTGGTGTAAAAGAATCCATACCACTTTCACTTAATATGTACGTAGAAAAGACTGAAAGTGGAATGGAATCCAGTGTTTCATTAGAAGAATACCACGGTCAGGTAGTTGTTTGTCCTAATATTCAATAAGTTCTTACGTTAATTGCTTTCCTTATATTTCTAAAATGCCACAAAATACGAAATAACTGTTACCTGTAATCTCACCAAGCAGAGTAACCATTGCTAATATTTGGTGCACAGACACCTACACACACACAATTTTTAAAATGCATTTTTATGTATTTTCTGCAAAAATGATTATACTGTAATGCTGTTTTATTTTCTACATCAATAGCCTACAAAAATAACAATTCAGAAAATAGAATAAAACTATGTGATTGCTGAACTTCCCTGATGGTCTAGTGGTTAAGACTCTGCGCTTGGACTGCAGAGGGCGCGAGTTCCGTCTCTGGTCAGGGAAGTTCCCGCATGCCGCGCGGTGCGGCCAAAGACAAAAAACCACAACAAAACAAAAAAACGCTAGCTATTATGAACTGAATGTCTGTGTCTCCCCACCCAGCCCTCCAAATTCATACATTGAAGCTCTAACCCCCAGTGTAGCTATATTTGGAGTAAGGAAGTACAGATCTTGGACTTCCCTGGTGTCGCAGTTGTTAAGAATCCGCCTGCCAATGCAGGGCACACGGGTTGGAGCCCTGGTCCGGGAGTATCCCACATGCCGCGGAGCAACAAAGCCCGTGCGGCCAGGAGCCACAACTACTGAAGCCCACGTGCCTAGAGTCCCTGCTCTGCAACAAGAGAAGCCACCGCAATGAGAAGCCTGCACCGCAACAAAGAGTAGCCCCCGCTCTTTGCAACTAGAGAAAGCCCCTGAGCAGCAACGAAGACCCAACGCAGCCAAAATTAAATTAATTAATAAAATAAATTAAAAAAAAAAAGTATAGACCTCTCTGGGCTTATGATGGGGTTACATCCAGATAAGCCCATGATAAATTGAAAATACAGTAAGTCAGAAATGCATTTAATACACCTAACCTACCAAACATCATAGCTTAGCCTAGCCTACCTTAAACGTGCTCAGAACCCTTACATTACCCTACAGTTGGGCAATATCATCTAACGTAAAACCTATTTTATAATAAAGTATTGAATATCTCATGTAATTTACTGAATGCTGTACTGAAAGTGAAAAACAGAATGGCTGTGTGGGTGCAGAATGGTTATAAGTACATTGATTGTTTATCCTTATGACTGTGACTGACTGGGAGCTGAGGCTCACTGCCACTGCCCAGTATCATGAGAGGGTATTATACCAAATATTGCTAGCCCAGGAAAAGATTAAAATTCAAATTATGGTTTCTACTGAATACATATCACTTTCACACAACCGTAAAGTTGAAAGATTATAAGTTGGGGACTGTCTGTAATTAAGATTAAATGAGGTCATAAGGGTGGGGCCCTGATCCTATAGGATTAGTGTCTTTTTAAGAAGAGACACCAGAAGGCTTAATCTCTCTCTGAAGGCAGACACTGAGGAAAGGTAATATGAGGATTTAGCAAGAAGTCACCATATACAGACAGGAAGAGAGCCCGCATCAGAAACTGATCCTGCCAAATCTTGATCTGGGACTTCTAGCTTTCAGAACTGTGAAAAAATAAATTTCCATTGTTTAAGCCACCCAGTCTATGATATTTTGTTATAGCAGCCCAAGCAGACTAACACACCAGCATATAGTATTTACAGAGTATGAAGCTTTGTTCTAAGTGCATTACATATTTTTTTAATTAATTAATTAATTAATTATTTTGGCTGTGTTGGGTCTAAGTTGCTGCATGCGGGCTTTCTCTAGTTGCAGCAAGTGGGGCCTACTCTTTGTTGTGGTGCCTGGGCTTCTCACTGCAGTGACTTCTCTGTTGCGGAGCACAGGCTGTAGGCACATGGGCTCAGTAGTTGTGGCTCACAGGCTCTAGAGCACAGGCTCAGTAGTTGTGATGCACGGGCTTAGTTGCTCTGTGGTATGTGGGATCTTCCCAGACCAGGGCTTGAACCCGTGTCCCCTGTGTTGGCAGGCGGATTCTTAACCACTGCGCCACCAGGGAAGTCCCGTATTACATATTTTAACCAATGTAGTCCTAATAACAACCCCTTGAGGTAAATGTTATTATTATTCCCACTTTGCAGATAAGAAAACTGAGGTTTGGAGAAGTTAAGTAACTTGCCCTGCATCATACAGCTTGCAAGTGGTGAATCCAGGCAGTCTGCACTTCTGTCTACTACTCAACAAAAAAACAGCATAAAATATAGTACAAAGTTAATGGTAGAGTCTAGGTAGTGGTACATGGATGCTCACTGTAAAACTCTTTCAACTTTCCTGTATGTTTGAATATTTTCATAATAAAATATTGGAAAAATATTGCTAAGAACGAACAACAAGAGTTATGCAGAACATTATAAATAAAACCACAGAAGTTACTGATTTAAATGGAGAGAATAATGATGTACACCATGTTCATGGATTGGAATAGAACATTCTAAATATGTCACTTTTCCTCCTTTAATGCTCCACAATCAAAATCTCAACTTTTCCTTTTATTAAATTAAATGATTCTAAAGTTTACCTGGAATGCTAAGTATTCCAGAATGGCCAGTAAAATTTTCCAACAATAAAGATGTCAGAATTGACCTACCAATATAATTGGTATAAATTGTTTTATCAATATAATATAAGGCACAATAATCAAAGTAAGATAAAACTAGTGCCAAAATATACTCATAAATTAATGAAATGAAATTGGGACCCCCAAAACAGACTCGGTAATTCATTTAAATTTAAAATATTATAAAAGTGGCATTACAAATTAGTGGAGTGATGATGAATTATTCAGTAAGTGTCATTAGGACAACTAGTTAGCCATTTAGGGAACTGTATTAGTCTGCTTGAGCTGCTACAACTAAATACCATAGAATGGATAGCTTAAACAGCAGAATTTTTTCTTTTTACAGTTCTGGAGGCTGGGGAGTCCAAGATCAAAGTGCTGGCAAGGTAGATTACATTCTGAGGACTCTTCTCTTGACTTGTAGGTAGTTGCCATCTTGCTGTGTGTGAGACCTCATGTGAGGTCTCACATGACCTCTTCTTGTATGCATATAGGAAGAGAGAGTGAGCTCTTTGGTGTTTTTTCTTATAAAGACACAAATCTTTTACTTAAGACCTCATTTAACCTAAGATCTTATCTCCAAGTACAGTCATATTGGGGCTTCAAACTGAATTTGAATTGGGCAGGGACACAAACATTCAGTCCACAACAGGAACAAATCAAGTTGGGTTTCTACTGTACATGTTACACATCATATACTTTCTGGAAAGTTAAGTTTTGTTTTAAAGTAAACTACTAAAATGTTCAAACAAAGGTGATTCTATGCATAGTTTTGTGATTAAGTCTCTTATATTTGCAAGGAACAAGTTCACCAGAATTGCTTTCTAAGTTAAAAGGATGATGATGATGGTGATGATGATGATGATGGTGATGATTATTGAAAGGATTCTGGAGTGTCTTTGGGTCATCATAGCCATATAATTATGATACTGGTGTGAGAAATGACAAATAAACCAATGGAACAGACTAGGGAATCAAAAAATAGATTCTAGTATATGTGAGAATTTATTAAATGACAAAGGTGGTAGCTCAATTCAGAAGGAAATGGGTGAATTGTTTAATAAGTGAAGCCTATGGAATTTTAGTACTTATCAATCTGGAAGAAAATAAAAATGGATCCCTATCTTAAACCATATTCAGAAATATTCCAGTTGTATTAAACTCTTACATGTAATAACAGAACAAAAATCTTGCAAGAAAATCCAAAAGAGTACATATACAAATAGAACAGTAGTTACCAGGGGCTGGGGAGAGAAGAAAATGGGAGTTGTTCAATTGCTATAAGGTTTCAGTTCTGCAAGATGATTAAGTTCTAGAGATCCACTGTACAACATTGTGCCTATAGTTAACGATACTGTATTGCACACTTAGAAATTTGTTGAGAGTAGATCTCATGTTATGTGTTCTCATCACACACACAAAAATAAAAAGGACTCAAGGAAACTTTTGGAGGTGAAAATAGATTCTATATAGATTCTGCTTTCTTAATTGTGGTGATGGTTTCATGGATCCATGCACATGTCCAAACTCATCAAATGTAGACATTAAATACTTGCAGTTTTATTGTATATCAATTATACCCCAATAAAAATGTTGAAAAAGTACGTATACAATCTATTAGTGGGAGAAACGCTTTTAACAAAAAGTCTGAAAACTTGATCAACATACTTGACTAGATGAAAATTTAAAACTTTTGTAGGCAAAAGATCACTTAAACAAAGTCAATATACAGATGACACATCTGAAAAAAATATTTGTAATGCAGATAGACAAAAATATGTATTTGACTCTAAAATATCATTTATTTTAAATACACCATTATTTATGTACTACTAATAAAGAAAAATGTTGCAATTAAATTAATACACAGTTTTTTATAGTGTAGAATTTTATTGTAAAGTTAATGAAGGAGCTCTTTCAGCCAGACTATTTCTAGGCATGGATTTTTATTATATCTCATGCTACTCTGTTTCTGTGCCTTTTTATGTACCTCATAATTTTTTCATTGTAATGCCAAACCACTCTGTAACTTTTATGACATTTAACATAGTAATTAAACTCAACAGTTCCAGTACCAACAATGCACATAACTTAACCAGTGCTTGGGCACTGACAGTCAATAACAACAATACCTCAACTACTGATTTCAAGTCAACTTCATCCTTGTAAAAAAAGTGGAGGTGGGGGGGGGGGGGAGAAAAAATTAACCCAGTGAGAAAATGGGCAAAGAACATGATGATTAGACAATTCACAGAAGAGAAATCCAAATAGTCAACAAGCATATGAAAAGATAGCCAAACATGCAAATGAAAAGTAATAATGATACATCACTTTACACCCAAACTGGGCAAAAATAAGAACTATAACAGCTATTGCAAGTGGGAATGCAGGGAGAGGATACTCCCATACATTGATTATAGAAGTGGACACCTGCCTTTCTGGAAAGTAATCTGGAAACATCTCTTAAAATAAAAAATACATACTCTTTTTACAAATCATTCCTACTTTGAGAATCTATCCCTTGGAAAAAATAGCGTTGTTACAAAGGACAACTGTACAAGAATGGTTATTGCAGAACTGGTTTTACTGGCAGGAAATAGGAAAGTAAATGCCCACCACTATGGAAACTGCTGAATAAATGATGATTGGCCCACACCAAGAACTTTAAAAAGGCCTTATAAACGAATCAATTGGAGCTATACCATCACTTGTTGGGATTTCCATGAGATATTTTTAAGTGAGAAAGTATTAAATTAAATCATGTGAATTTCTTGATATTTGATCAGTTTTGACATACAAAAAAGCAATATATGATTCAGACTAATAACTATCCTCAAAATATGTATATTTGTGTGTATATATACAGGTATATGTGTGTATGTAAATATACTAATTATTATATACATACTTACGTTTGTGCAGAGTATCTGAATGTAGGGAAAAATACATGCTACACTGTTAACATGCACAAATTAAACAAAAGGAATATAACATGATCCTAAAGCAGATCATTGTAACGCTGTGCTTGAACTGGGGATTTATGCCAAATGATGCTGGCTGCATTATATTGAAGCTCTCAACTCCCTTTATTTCAATAAATGTATTGAAAAAGAGAACAAATTTTTCTACTGTAAATAGGAAAGCATTACATGCCACAAAATAAATAAAAATACTGAATCCAAGAAGTTAAAATTTTAAATAAAACAATGAAAAGAAGAAATAATAACTCAGTCAATTTACAAAAGTACATATCTGAAAATAAGTTTCTCAATGCAAAGAATGGAATTGTTTATCAATTTAAAAGTAGGGAGAGATGTTTGGATTGATGTCACTTACCGAAAAAAAAAAAAAAAGATGGGCTTCTACATTAATGTTTCCATTTTTCAGGTTTGATATGAGCCAGCACTGGAAATCCTAATTCACTTGCATGCGTGGTATACAAGGACAAGATAACTGCATTTCTGATGGAGTTAGAAACTAACCAAAATTATGAGAAATTTTTGTTTAATAATTATTTCAATAGGACATCTAATAAAATATCTAGAATTTGATCTTCAAAATGTGTCAAGTTGTTTGATTAAAGATCAGAGATACTGGAGAGAGGGCTCCTTATCTATTCATCTCTGCCACCAGATTCAGAAAATCCCTACGAAGGCATTTTAGCAAGTGTTTCAAGTGTCTCTTCATAATCTTCAAAATATAGTCTCAGAGAGTAGTTCAGATGAGTTAATCAGCATATCATCCAAACAAAAGGAACCCAACTCACCGTTTTATTTTATTTTTATAGATAAAAGAACTTTTTTTAATTTAAAAAAATTATTTATTTACTTTTGGCCACGCTGCACGGCTTGTGGGATCTTAATTCCCCCACCAGGGATTGAGCCCGGGTCCATGGCAGTGAAAGTGCTGAGTCCCAACCACTGGACCACCAGGGAAGTCCCCCAACTCACCATTTTGAAGAGGTCCACCCCACGGCTCCAGTTACACAACATTGTTATTCAGTGCATTTGATCTTTCAAGTGGAAAACTGGTTTAAACCTTGCCTTGCAGGACTGCATTTAGATTGTTCAAAGGGTAAATCTATCTGGAGCCATTGCCAGTTAGGAACATGTTCTTACAAATGTGATCCAGAAAGATGAAGTCATTTTAGCATCTTGAAGAGATGTTGCTCTTCAGTGGTTTCATTCAGAACCAATGAGCTTCTGAATGAAACAGAACGTGTTTGAAATCATTGCCCATCTCTTCATGTATCTGAGAAAACGGGAGAATTCACTGACCCTCTCTTATAGGACTGATAATCTTAACAGCTTTGTTAGGTATTTATCTTAAACCTTCACGCCCAGGTTCTCCCTGTGCATAATCGGTAAATTTTATTCAGATCACCACTACTGTTCACATTTCCATTACAGTTTTCAGCCTTATCCTTTAGAAATACCATTTTCACCACTGATTCATGATAGGGTCAAAAGGAAATTAACATTATGATTAGTGACAGAGTGAGGCCCAATTTCAATTTACAATTATATAATCTTCTACATATTTTCCATCACAAATGATTGTCAACTTCCAGCAGGAGGAATCTGTGCTAGCACTCAGAATCATCTATACTATCCATGCTTCCAAGCACTTATGATGGTAAGTTTAGTTACAGTAGCCGACGCTGTTTGTGTCCTGTGCATACCCTTCAGACTTCCCAGTGTGCTTCAGCGATGCCAGCTGCCAGCATCTGCATCTCTGCAGCTGGGCAAGGAATTAACATTGATAACCCTCCCACTACACCCACCACCGGGGCTCAACCAGTGACTCTTGCCAGTTGGTTTGACAATGCCCAGTCGGTTCACCACTAGGTGGCATGATTCTGAGATTTGTATTATGCACTTTCCCAGAGTTTCAGTGTGATTAAGCTCCAGTCTCTTACAGAGATAACTAGCTTAATAGTGTATCCTTTACTGGCTATCTTCCTTTCCCTGTCTCATTTCCCCCACCCCCTATTGGTATTTCCCAAATAAACTACTTGCGCCCAACCCTTTGTCAGGATGTGTTTCTGAGAGAACCCAAATCAGTCACTGAATGTGTGAACAATGATCCTACAAGTCATGCAGTCCTTGTAAGGTGAGTGCCTTACCAGCCTACACTACCTTAATCCCAAGCAATAATATTCTTGAAATTCCATATTTAATGTACCAATTATATTTCTTCTAATACACATTAAAAATAAATACATAGAAAATTCATCAAGCTATACATGTATAATTTGTATACTTTCCTATATGTAGGATATACTTCAATTAAACAGTTAAAAAGATAAATATGTAACAATTAAAATTGTCTTTCACATAGAGAACAGACTTGTGGTTGCCAAGGGGGAGGGCGGTGGGGGAGGGATGGACTGGGAGTTTGGGATTAGTAGATGCAAACTATAACATATAGAATGGAGGAACAACAAGGTCTTACTGTATAGCACAGGGAACTATATTCAATGTCCTGAGATAAACCATAATGGAAAAGAATATAAAAAGGAATATATATATTTGTATAACTGGGTCACTTTTCTGTGCAGCAGAAATGAACACAACAGTTTAAATCAACTATACTTCAATAAAAAAATAAAAATTAAAAATAAAATTGTCTTTCAGAGTCACAGTCACCCCTGGTTCTGAGCTTCTGCTTCCAGTGAATTTATTCAGTTTATAAATCACCTTGCCACTCCACTTAAAAAATCCAGAATTTTGCTGGAGTCCTTTCTCCTCAAAGGAACAACCTTCACTAACACATGAGAGTCAATAAATGGCTATTCTTTCTTCTCTTGTCCTCTCTGAAACAATCCTCCGGGGTTCATTGGTTTCACTAGGGGGTGGGCACTCAAAGCTAATGCCCCTTCTCCATCCTGGGAGACAATGGGAGAGATTAAAGCCATCTTCTTCTTGCTTTCCTTAAACCCCTGCAATATTCATAAACCAGACTGAAGTCTTATGAAAACTTTTATGGCAGAGTCAGGGAAATTCAGAATTACAATCGTAATGAACTTGAATTCTCTTAGAAAGAAAGTACTTGACACTTTAGACTTCACAAGGACTGTAGTCACAACCCTCGTCCCACAGGTGCTCTTTTCCTTGAGGCTCTCAGTCCATAACTCTCTTCCCTGGGAAAACTGCACCCCTTTCCAAAGGAAGGGTCCCATCCTCTGGCCTTTCTGCCTTCTTAGCCCTTGTCTTGTGGTCTTAAGTGCTAGTTAAAGGGAGCAGATGGAACACATGTATTTAGCTCCACTCCCTCACAAAATCCCATCATAACTGCAGAAAAAAAGGATTTAAAACCAAAAGCATAAATCAAGAAGACAAGAAATGGATGAGTGATGATAGCTTTATGAGTTCTTAAAAGGCTGAATCCTAAGTGAGCAGTGGGGAAAGCCAAGAAGCAACCTGATTTACATTACAGAATCCCCAAAAGCAAACAAATTGGTTCCCTGGGGTACTTCTGGAAATGGGGAGTGAAAGCAATGTTAAACATAGAATATTGGTTGCAAATCTGTTAGAAGCAGTTAGATTTCCAGCATCTCTACAGTACTCCACAGTCAGGTGACTGTCCTTTATCTCTCTGTGGGAGACTGGAGGGTAGTTTAAGGAGAAGATAAAACAGAGGGGTCTCTGAACTGAAGAACACCAGCCACAGTTGAGGGCAGGGTACTATGCTGGAAATGGAGGAGGGAATGGGGCAAGGATACATGAAAATTTGCACACTGAACTTGAGACTCCCAATCTTCTTCCCAGAATGCTTCCACACAGGTCTATACTCCCTGGGTAGCAAATCTGAAAACACTTCTCCAGTGACTCCAATCAGCCGAAGAGAAAAAGATCTAAAGATACTGACATGGAAGGTTCTCCAAAGATATGGCCCAGGCAGAGCACTACCCAGTTCATTATGGGCAGCTCTGGTCCCACGGCACCGAGGGTCTCATGATCTGGGATTCAATCCACACCAAGGCCAGGTGGGGAAATAGTTACTTGCCAAAGAGGGCATAGCTTCGAAAACCATAATTGCCTTCTTGGTGGTTCTGTAATTGGGGCTTATAAGAGTGTCCAAACAGTATCCTGATCTGCTACTGATCTACTGAATCATGCGGGCTGAGGGAAGAAATGCCTGTAGCCTGAACAAAAGAAACATTTGTCACTCTGGACTCCACTTGAAGTAGGCAGTTTTTCAGGTCACCTCCAAAATCCGCTGTGTCAACACACCCAACTATGGTATATTTGCTTTACAAATCCAAAGGGACTCATCAAGTGCAGTACTTCTTTTTTAATACAGAGAGTAGCAAGTTCAACAGCTTGTTCTTTCCTTTAAAAGGGTCAGCCCGGGCACTTCCCTGGTGGTCCAGTGGTTAAGGCTCCATGCTCCCAATGCAGGGGCCACGAGTTTGATCACTGGTCATGGTGTGGCCAAAAAATAAAAAAAATAAAAGAATAAAAGAATCAGCCCAACATGCCTCAAATAATTCATTGATGTGGCAGGACTCCCTGTAGATTAGATTACATGATAGATTGCCTATTACTTCCTGCTTAAAACAATAATAATCATTTATTATCTCTCACAGTTCCCATAAGTCAGAAATACAGACAGGGCACAGTGCAGACAGCTTGTCTTTGTGCCATTATGTTGGAAGCCTAGCTGAAAGACTCAAAGGCAACGAGCTGGAATCATCTGAAGGTTATTTACTGCCACGTAGGCCTGGCCAGGGCTGTTGGCCAGAAACCCACATATGACTTCTCTATGTGGCCTGGGCTTTCTCAAAATCTGTTGCCTTGGTATGAAGGGCAAGAGTCCCGAGACAGAGAGAGAGAGCCAGGAAGAAGCCATATGTATTGCCCTTTTATAACCTAGCCTGAGAAGTCACACAGTGTCATATCTGCTGCATTCTATTGGTTGAGGCAGTTATAAAGGACTATTCGTGTTCAAAGGGAGAGAAAATAGACACCACCTTTCAGTGGAAGAATGCCAGTGTGGGATGGGGAATATGTTGGTGGGAGCCATCTTGGAAAATACAATCTACTGTGGTGAGAGAGCCAAAGCCTCTACAGATTGAACTATTGCATAGATCTAAGAGGTGGCATATTCCTCAGATGGGGTGGTAAACTCATACTGCTGTTCTACCAAGCGAAAGCAAAAAATTCCTTCTGATATTTTTATCAGGATAAATTCCCTCTCCAAAATTATAATGTTAATAGACATATATCATGTGTCAAACACTATCCTGATTAGATTCAGTAAGGAAATAACTTCGGAAAAGCACCTGTAATGAGTATCACCCAGTTTGGAGGTATTAACCTGAAGAAGTTAATGGTAATTTACTGTCATTCTCCCAAACCCATCCATCTTTTGCACCAGCTAGACTGAAGTTAAATGGACATGTGGTCTCTTAAATTCTCCCAGAGATGTAATACTTCTACTGATTTATTATTTTGATAGGGAAGAGCTCCAGGAGCTTCCTCTTCTCCACTCTTTTCTCAACAGTCCTTACTTCACTGGTCAGCAAGCCAATGTGAGAATTCTTTCAGTTGCTAAGGGCATCTTTTCCAACTAGACACTCAGAAATGGGGAAACTACTACAGGAGGGGTTTAAGGTTCCATTGGGCCTATGGTGAGACTGACTTAGGTCAAAACTCCATCATTACCTGATCTCTATATGCTTCCACTCTGAAAAGTGGCCAACATTATGGGTGCTCAGGACATAGTGATAGCTAACAGCTAGTGTCCAACTGTTGCCAAAGTGTTTGTGTAGTTTCCCTAGTGTATTGACCCAGGTAAAATGGTAATGGGTCCCTTTGGGGAAAGCCGGAAGTAAGATACACATTATACACTTACGGGGCATTTATAAGCTCCCTCCTCAAGGATACCTGGCCTCTCCATTTTTCCATAGGCTCTAGGTCTTTGAACTAGCTCAGGTCTAGCAATAAAATACAGGGCTACATTTTTATCTTGATGACATCTGTCTCCAAACCTGGAGAAATTTTGGCTATACAGATCAAGCAGGGCTTTAGTGAGCTGCTACTTGTCTGGGTCCCTATCCTCAATTAATCACCTCCAGAGATCTTGGTATCCATTCTGATTACCATAAATTGCAGGTGGGCCACTGTTAAAGGCTACTATTGGAAACGTCCCAACTCCACTGAAGATAGGGAGCACACTTTAGCATTCTTGGCCTCTAGAGAACACCTGCTAACTCATGTTTTAAGGAGTCTAGTACTTCTATAAGAAAGTATGTCTCAAGCCATTGGGTAAAGGGAATGCCTTCAGGGTTCTGCCAGGGACAGGCTGGGAAAAGGGATGACATATTTAGTAATTCATTCCAGAATTCCTTGAGTTTTGGAAACTTTTCTCTACATTATACAAAGGAATTTCTGTCTTCCCAGCTTTTAGGATTGGCCAATATAATGTTTAGCTTTATCTATTTTAAATATGCCCAGATGCTGCATCCAGGACATTAAATCTAAGATCTGCGGTAGGTGCATGCATGCCAATACATACCACCTGCCCCTAAATTACATCTTGTTCTTCTTGATCGAACACTCAATATTTTCATATGGATCCCTCATATTTTTGCCAATGACTGTATAAGTCCCTTCCTCCAGGTATTATTTGCTCCTTGATGTGATATGATGTACTCCAGATAAACTATGAGATATTCTTGCCAAAATATTTAATGTGAATCTAGACCTACTTTCTAGTTTCCAGGTAGATGAAAAATGTAGAACTTTCTATGAATTGGCTTCAAAAAGTCAATGTCATGGGGAAAAAAGGTAGAGGCATTGTTCCAAATGAAAAGAAATTGAATAGACATAATAACCAAATGCAATGCATAAACCTAAATTGGATCTTGGTTAAAAAAAAAAAAAGGAACGGAAGACATTCTTGGGATAACTGGCAAAAA
The DNA here is from genome assembly GCF_949987535.1 of Balaenoptera acutorostrata. Classification (NCBI taxonomy): domain Eukaryota; kingdom Metazoa; phylum Chordata; class Mammalia; order Artiodactyla; family Balaenopteridae; genus Balaenoptera; species Balaenoptera acutorostrata. The sequence continues at coordinate 33,182,464 of NC_080064.1, read as the reverse complement.
TTAAAAATGGACAGAATTTTAGGTGGTATTGAATTATTGTTAATCTTCATTGGTATGAAAATGGTATTGTGGTTATACAGAAGAATATATCACTCAGAAAATGCATGCTCAAATATGGCATGAAAATGTTATGGTGGTTATATAGAAGAATATATCACTCTTAGAAGGTGCATGCTCAAATATTTAATGGTGAAGTATCACTATGTCTGCAACATACTTTCAAATGACACAGTGAAAAATGTTTTCAACATTAAGTTTGTGAGATTTCTCTACGTGGTTGTATATAACTCTGGTTTGGCAATTTCCATTGCTGTTTAGTATTCTATTACATAAATATACTACAATTTCTTTACCCATTTTTCTGCTGATGGACATCTGGATTGTCTCTGGTTTGGCAATATCATGCATAATGATGAACATTCTTACGCTTGTCTTTAATGCTCATGTACATGCATTTCTATTTGGTGTATACCTAGGAGTAGAATTACTGAATTATAGGTATATCTAGGTAGCAACATTAGTAGATAATACTAAACCATTTTCCAAAGTAGTTGTATCAATTTACACTCCTACCAGTTGTGTGTTCCCATTGCTCCACATATTTGCCAACACTTGGATTATCTTTTTTCATTTTAGCCATTCTGGTAGGTGTTTAGTGATGTCTCATTGTGGTTTTTATTTGTATTTCCCCAATTACTAATGAGATTGGGCATCTCTTCATATGTTTGTTAGCCATTTTGGTAGCCTCTTGAAGTGCCTAGTTAGGTCTACATTGTCTGTTTTTCCATTAGCTTGCCTGTCTTTTTCTCGTTTTGCATTTCTTCATATATTCTGAATACAAGTCCTTTATCATGTGTTTCAAATATTTTTGCTTACTCTGTGGTAAGCCTTTCTACTCTGTTAATGGAATCTTTTGATAAACAGTTCTTAAATTTAATCTAATCAAAGTATACAGATGGCAAACAAACATTTGGAAAGATATTCAACACTACGTATTAGGTGATTGCAAATTAAAACAGCAGTGGGGTACCACTACACACCTATTAGAATGGCCTAGATCCAAAAACACTGACAACACCAAATGCTAGTAAGGATGTGGAGCAATAGGAACTCTCATGCATCACTGGTAGGAATGCAAAATGGTTCAGCCACTTTGGAAGACACTTGGCAATTTCTTACAAAACTAAATATACTCTTATCATATGATCATGCTCCTTGGTAATAACTCAAATGGATTGGAAATTTATGTCTACACAAAAACCTGCACACAGATGTTTATAGCAACTTTATTTATAATTGCCAAAACTTGGAAGCAACCAAGATGTCCTTCAGTAAGTGAATAGATAAAATAAACTGCGGCACATTCAGGCTCTGAAATACTATTCAGCACTAAAAAGAAATGAGCTAACAAGCCATGAAAAGACAAAAATGCATATTACTAAGTAAAAGAAGTCAATCTGAAAAGGCTACAAACTGTATGATTCCAGCTCTATGACATTCTGGAAAAGGCAAAACTATGGAGACATTAAAAAAAAAAATCATTAGTTTCCAGGAGTTATGTGGGAGCAAGGGATGGATACGCAGAGCACAGAGGGTTTTCAAGACAGTGAAACTATTCTGTATTATAATATAATGGTGAATACATGTCATTGTACTTTTGTCAAAACCCAAAGAATATACAACACCAAAATGCACCATAATGTAGATTATGATAATGATCTGTTGGTGTAGGTTCATTGTTTGTAACAAATGCACAGCTCTGGTGCAGGATGTCAAAAGTGGAGGAGGCTAGGTGGGGGACAGGGGTATATGGAAACTCTCTGTACTTTCTGCTCAATTTCGTTGTGAACCTAAAACTGCTCTAAAAAATATAGTCTATTAATTGTTTTAAATAGTTCTACCACAGGACTTTTCGGAGCCATTACTATTTGTTTTCGTTTTGTTTTGTTTTGGTGGGGTTTTTTTTGTTTTTGTTTTTGTTTTTGCCACGCTGCACAGCTTGCAGGATCTTAGTTCCCCGACCACGGATAGAACCAGGACAACCAGGTGCAGTGACAGCACCGAGTCCTAACCACTGGGCTATCAGGGAATTCCCTTTTTTTTTTTTGGATATTATATTCTAGATGTATTGGTACAAGAAGTGATACAACATGCAGTCTTTCCCAAACTTATTTTAGCGTTTTTGTGCTACACCTGTTAGCACCCCATGCGCCTCATAAGCTGTTCATGAAATGCTCCTCCGAGCGGCTCCAGTCTCCCCACCTCCACTACCATGGCCCTCATTCAGCTCTTGCCCTTCTCTGGTCCCCTGGTCTTGTTCTCTCAAACACACTGTTGTCGGCAATGCAAGAGTGAGCCGCCTGAAACTCAGATCTGACCATGTCACTCCACTGCTTACAACGCTTCAGGCTAAACTCCTTCCTAGGGTGAAGGAAGCCCCCCGTGATCTGACCCAAACCCACTTGAGTCTCACCTCTCACCACACCTTGACTCACATCAGACCTTAGAAACAGAACTGCTTGTGCTTCCTGGAATGTTCTGTGCTCTTGCAGGTTTCTGTCTCTTCCTTCACATGGTACTGTCTGGACGACTCTGCTCCTCACCCCCACCTCACCCACTGGTTAACTCCTCCCTGGCCCCCAGGACTCAGCTCAAACACCTCTGACCTTAGGAAGGCTTCCCTGACCTTCCTAGCTCCCATAAAACATGTAAAAGAGATTCTAAGTCTGTTGCCCCATGATTCTGTAAGTTTCTTGAGAGCAGGGACTACGCCAGATTCATTTTTTTCTTATCTCTTCTTCCCAAATTCTAAAAGCTGATGGGCCCCAAGGCTCAGTCCTCTTCTCCTTATGCTCTCTCCTTAGGTGACTTCATCTGGTCTCATGGCTTTACATACCATCCACACCCTGATGACTCCCAAACCAATACCTCCACCGAACGATCTCCAACACAGACGCCTACCTTTGCTGTCATTTTTTTCCAGATCTCCACACGACTGGCTCCTAATTCAGGTCTCAGTTCCAATGTAACCTCCTTCTGACTGTCCCATCCAAACGGTCCCATACCCACTCTCTCCTCTAAACTTGTCTTACCTTGTATTATTACTACCTGAAATTAAATAATCTATTTACTTGTTTATTGTCCATCTCTCCTACCACAATACCCCATGAGATCAGGGAGTTTTGATTCATTGCTTCATTCCAGAGCCTAAGACAGTGCCTGGCACATTGTAAGCACTTATTGAATATTTGTTGAATGAATTAATACCTAACATAGGCCTGGCACATAATATTTGCTAACATTTGAGTGCAAAGTGCCCTGTGTGCTAAATGCACCACAGGAATTGCTTCATTTTACTTTAAGTATTACCATGAGTCCCATTTTACACTAAGACCCAGGGGCTGAGTAGCTTGCCCAGGTCACAGAGTAAGAAGCGATATGAATACTGGCAGCCTGATCCAGAGCTGACTTTCTTAGCCACTGTGCTATCCTCTCACTTACACCTGGAAGTATTCAAAAGGTGTACTCAAAGGAAGGGCGGGTGTGGGCTCAGCTTTTTATTGGTGTGGGGTTGTGGGGGGGAGTGCTTCTAGTTCTGATGTTCTGGGACTCCAGCAGGTACAGAAATCCAGAGTTCCCTCCCTCACAACTCTAGACACCTCTGGAGAAAGGCCCCCTTTCTGACTGCCTGGGCCTGGGCCTGGCCCCTGCGTATGTTCTGTACAAAGTTTTTTGTTTTTTAATGGAAACACAGTTGATTTACAATGTTGTGCTAATCTCTGCTGTATAGCAAAGTGACTCAGTTATATACATATATACATTCTTTTTTTATATTCTTTTCCATTATGGTTTATCCCAGGAGATTGGATATAGTTCCCTGTGCAGTAGGACCTTGTTGTTTATCCATCCTAAATGTAATAGTTTTTAAAAATACGGAAAGTGAGGGAACTGCCCCTGGAAAGCAGAAAACCTGCGTGGAACTCACCCTCCTCCAGGAGTGACACAGTGAGAGCAAGCGAGCGGTCCTTCCCTGCAATATTTATTAAGGAATTTACACATACACAGGAGAAAGGCAACCAGGAGTTGTGGTTCCCAAAGATGAAATCTTTTAAGCAAAGTTTCCTTGTTTTAATTTTCAAGTGGGGTGAACGATGACTGAGAGGAAAGCTGCCCAGGCACTCTGCCTCATACACCTGGACAGGTGGGGAGACAGAGCAGCCTGGACACACCGGCAGGAGAGAGCGACTGGCAGGGCGGAGAGGGGAAAGGAGGAAGGGAGCTACCAATGAGATTGTACCTTTTTTTAACTAAAGAAAAACTGGCAACAGTTTTAGGCTGTTGATAAATTAACTCCTCTCTGTTGCAAACCTAAAACTAAAAAAACAAAAACAAAAATACCGAGAGCAGATGGGGAGGGAGTGGGAGGCGGAATACACACACACACACACACAAGCAGTACACATGTTAAGCTCTGCATTCCCACGGGAGGGGCTGGTCCTCCAGCCACAAAGTCAGATCCTACTGAAGGCAGGATGGAGGCAGGGAAACGGGTGTGTGTTTTTGTGGGGAACCTTCATAGAGTCTTTGGTACTAATAAAGGCTGGCCGAAGCAGCAAGTCCTGAAGCCTCAGATCCAGAAAGCAATTCAGGGCAAAGTAGAGTCATATTTTCGCTCGTCCTCGTAGGAGGGCGTTTGCCTCACGCCAGGGCTAGGGCCAAACTGCTCTAAGACCCAAGGACTATTTAATTTGATTTCATTACTTTCTTCATTCCCATAAATCAGGGGAGCATCATGCCTCTGTTTATAGCTTATCAGACCTTTCTGAGTCTGATAGGAGGTTTCACCTGGTGGGAAAGGTGCTCAAAGGTGTGCACATTGATCCTGCAGTCTAAGTGCCTTCTGCCAACAGTTACTAGGGTGCTGGTGCCAGGAGAGGACCAGGGCTGAGGCTGGGGAGGGAGTCAGGAGAGCTGGGGGACAGGCACGACAGAAAACAACAGAGAGGTCCGTGTGTTTGGGATGGGGCTGGGCTGGGCAGAATGCCAAGTCCCAAGTGACGGATTGAGCAGTTTCTAAACCAAACAGAGAGAGGTAGGAAAGGGGATGGGGGTGGGGGAGCAGTTGGGGAAAGAGGAAACACGGGGAGAGAGGCGCTGAGGATGGTGGTCGCCATCCAGGTGCGTTGTTTTTATTTCCACATCTGAGGGCTGAGAGTCTGATTTGCTGCCTGTCCGTTCCCGCCGTTCATGGACTGTCCGTAGCTCAGCATGCCGTTGGCGCCACAGAAGTTCATCCCAGCCATATGCTGGGTCATCTGAAAGGGAGAGGGGAGACTCTCAGACCGGGCTGTGGGCCTGCAGCCAATTAGAGCAACAGGCAGGGAAGGAGTCCTTCCGCCTGCGGGGAGGGGAGAGTGAAACAAAGGGGAGCTCTGTCGGGGTACATAACTGCCCTCAACCCCCTCGGATCATTCCGAGGATACCAGACCACGAAGATGAAGGACTTTCCAGAAGGGAGATGTTGTCTGAGACTACTGCTCAGGAAGGGGAAGGGGGAATCCTGGAGCGAGTCAACATAAAAGCAGCATGGGAGGTTAGTCTCTGTTTCTTTTCCAATCTCTCATACTGAAAAGAAGGGGCCTGTTGTGAACTGGCCGTGGCCAACCCTGAGAGTAGAAAGAGAAGCCCCCACGCTGGCGCTCCTGTCTTATCTCCCGCAGAGTCATTACCGACAGTGTCAGGGAAAGTTCTCGAGCAGAGAGAAGAAGAAGAAGAAAAGGAAACTGGACCATTCAGAATGAACAAAGGAAGGCAAAAAAAAAAAAAAAAAAAAGACGAACATGTCTTCAGGTCTTCAGTGTATGAGAAGGGAAATTGCTGGGAGAAAAGAGTCGGTGGCATCAGGCCTGGGTGGGGTTGGGGTCTCTTTATGAATTCAATTGAAAGCCTGGCCTCTGGCAGTGAACAGAAGAAACTATTTCTCAAAGAAAAATGCCTTAAATTTCCCAAGCCTGGTACATTTTCTGTTTAAGTTCTTTTCCTTTAGGAGAAGGTATAACTATTTTTCTTCCGCCAGCTTTTAAAGAAAATTTCAAATTTACAGAAAGGTTGAAAGAATAGTACAATGAAATCCATATATCGCTCCTTAAATTCACCAGTTGTTAACATTTTTGCCTTATTCTCTCTCTGATATATACATATATGTCACCTTTTAAACATTTTGATGGGCACTGAAAATTGCACATATCGTGACATTTCACCCCTTAAATAAGTCAGGAATCATCTCATAAGAAAGAAGATTTTCCTAGAACCACATTACAACTAATATGTCCAAGATGTTTAATATTAACACTATATTCTAATATACATTACATTTCAATTTTACATCTCTTTAGTCTCCTTTAATCTAGAAGAGTCCCCCCGCCATTTTTTCCTGACACTGTTTTAAGAGTCCAGGTTGGTTATTTTGCAGAAAATCCTTCAATTTAGATTTATCTCATGTTTTCTTATGATTGGATCCAAGTTAAATATTTTGGGTAAAAATTCTATGTAAGTGATAATGTGTCCTTCTTAGTATAAGATACCAGAAAGCACATGAAATTAATGTGCCCCACTGTTGATAATTCTATGTTTGATCACTTATCTTAGGTTGTATCCATCATATGTTCTTTCACTGTACTTAATAAGTAATCTGAAGGGTATTTCTTTGAGAATGTGTGAATACCCTGTTCGTTCTACAATTATTAGTTGTCATTCTTCAGCAAAGAAGGCTTTCCCTCCTTCTATCCCACACCTACTTTTTAAAAATATCACTATGGACTCATGGATTTTTTTTCTTGTCTACAGAGTCTAAAAGTTTACTGGGATACGTTAGAGTTGACCATTCTGAGTCAATTTTTCCAGATACACAGTGGGTTCTTTCAATATTATATTCAAGTCTTTTATTTCTAAGAAATGGTCTTGTATTATAGTTTTAAATATATTAATTCTGTTCCACTATTTTGTCTTTTTCTTTGGGAGTCTCCAAATGTATTTATGTTAGGTCTTCTTTGCCTGACTTCTGCATTACTTTCTCTCTGATTCTTATTACGGCTCTCTATATTTAGTTCTCTTCTCTGAGCTGTTTCATGCCTTTCCTCAATGCCAAATATATTTTCAGTTGAATCTATTCTCCTTTGACTAACTTGTAATTCAGTCTATTTCTAAGATAATTGTGTCATTTTTCAATTTGTTTCCTGAGTTCAGTAAACTTTCACTTCACAACTTCCAGTTTTTTGTCCATTTTGGTTCTAAGTTTTAAAATTTCTGATTCAAGCTGTTTTGTCTTATCTGCAAGTGTTTGTTAAAGGACATTTAATTCAGATTGGTGGACTGTGTAACAGTTTTCTTCTACTTCGTGACTGCTTTTGGGGGAGAACTTCCACTTCCTGAAATGTTTTGATTTTCATTTTCTATTTTCTTCTCATAGTAGTTTTGTATGAATGTCATCTGCCACTTTCTGTTTAGTTTGTAGTGCTCTATTTTTCCGAATCAGCAATAATACAGACAGGTGAGAGGGTCTGGGGAGACTACTAGATTTGTTAGTACAAGAGCGCCCTCTTCTGTTAGTATAGTGAAATGATTATTTGGTGGGAAGGAGAATGGTGGATCTTCTGATTTTGTGATTCTCTTTTCCACTTCTCATTTCTTACTTCCCCTTCACCACCAGGTCTCCAAACAGCACCCCCCCCTTCTAGGTCATCCCCATCTCTCCTAGACACAATGCTTTTCCAAAGCTACCACTCATAAACCTATATATTTCAAGTCCCTTGTTTTTGATTCTCCAAGTAACCAGAGTTCTACTCCACCACGTCTCAGACCTCTTCTCCGCATGCCTCTAATCAGGACAGGGCTTTCTCTTTCTAAGGGGTGATTTTATCTATGCTCTGTCACCTCTAGCCCCCTGCTCCCTCTCCTCTTTTCACATGGTCTCTCTGTGATGCTGGCTCTGGTGGATTTCGGTGTTTATGCGCCTACTGTCATGTAATTTGAGGTTTGTAGTATTCTATTAGATGCGGTAGTCGTGAGTTATGGGTGCTTTTATTTGCACTCATCGTTTCTCTGTATAGGTCGTCTTGGTGAATGTGTGGAGAGTTTTAGAATTAGGCAGTTCCCCTTATTCTACAGGAACCCAAAATGCCTTAGAAAGTCTGAGGTTAGACAGATCTTCTGTTAAAAAAATAAATAAATGAAGCAAACCCGAGAATATCTCTTGGCAATATCTCATTTACGCTGCAAGGATTCAAAGGGTAAGGGAGAGACACTAAGTGAGACGGACTTGAGGGAGGCTCAAAACTCTTGTCCTGAGTGAAATGGAGCAGCTTACCTGAGTAAGGTTCCACTGCAGCTGCTGAGCTGGCTGAACCCCGTACACAGTCTGGGGCATAGCTGCCAGGCCTGCCATGTAGCCGGCCTGCTGGGTGGTCATCATTCCGTTTGGCACACCCATCATGGATGCCTGCATGCCACCCATATAGCCTGCAGGCATGGCCATGGGGGCAACCATACCAGAAGCTCCTGGCTGAGCGACCATGCCTACTGGTGGGGGCATCATGCTCCCCATTAGGCTGTTAGGAGGTGTAACCCCAGGGAAGCTGGGGTAGGCTGTGGGATATGCCATCTGAGCAGGAGCCATGAACATTGCTGCCAAGAAAACATACACACAGATCTGTTAAAGAGGAATGCGTACGAGGTGAGTCCGAACTCTCACTGGCTGCTCCTTTCCAGCTAGAATTCCTCAGGATTACTCAACTCAGAATGCTCTTTTACACAGCAAAACGGTTAGACAGAGCCCCTAGAAGACTTGCTATGGCTTCCAGCGGGCTGCTGACCCAGCCACTTCCCCTTTAGGGTCCAGATCCGGACCCTGAGTCAGACTTCACAGAGCTGTGATGCCAGACCCCACAGAAGTATGGCTCTGAGTTACATTAATCTCTATCTCCTGATACTTGGTAGCTTCACAAGGAATGTCATGTTCAGGTTTGTTTGGAGTATGATGTCCTGGCCCCCAGAGCAACTGCCCCTGTCACAACAAATGATTCCTGCATGTAAGGCCTCACGTCTCTGTCTGGCACATTGCCATGACCCCCATGAACTCTACCTTGGGCAGGCATCTGAGGCGTCTGGGATCCATAGAGTGAAAGGATGGAGTCTTTAGAGAGCTGCTTCTTGCCTGTTTCTTCTGATTTGCTCCCTGGCTCTGGAAACAGGTTTAGGTTTTCGGGAACAGAGCCGGCACTCCCCGCGGTTGGCATGGAACCTACAACCTTAGGGCAAAGAGGGCGGGGGGTGGGGATTGGAATGGTCCTCATGGGGGTCTCTGTAAGGACCTCCTGCATCTCTCTGCTGCTTCTAACATTTGCAATAAGAGTTCGTGGCTCAAGTTAATAGCTTCCTGACACTTTTACCATACAAATATCTGGAAACACCTGATAGTTAAGCTCTGGTACAATTCTTTGTTCTTTAGCAAAACAATGTGATTTGGTGGAAAACTAACACATAAACAAATAAAAATGACCTACAACTGATGCATCCAGAGAGAAGTGAATTAAGATCCCAGTGCCACCACTTACTAGTTGTGCAACGAGAAGCTAGTCACATTAACTTTTCTGAACTAACATTTCCTCATCTATAAAAGATCCATTTTGCAGGGTTGTGGTGAGTATTTTAAATCATAAATGAAATATGCAAAATGAGATACAAAATCACCTAGCACTGTGCCTGTTGTACACAGCAGGTATTCCACAAATGGTAGCCATTAAAGGTTTCAAGTCTTTCCTACTTACAAACTCTCTGGCAATAACTCAGGCTGAGGAGCTGACCTACAGGATCAGCCTTTACAACCTGACACACCTTCAACAGAAGTCCACTCAAAGGGCCCACTCTTTTTGGGCAGGAGACAACATGGAATGAATAGTAACCTTAGGCTGTAACACAGATGATAGCGTTAAGGGAAGAATCAAGAAAACCAAAGTCCAGTTCCACCAAGGAAGCATGACTTGGTTCCATGATTACATTATCAAAATCACCCTTTCCAGAATGCTCTTTAATCCTGAGGCACCCACAAGACTCACCTTCCTGGAAACTGAAGAAGAGGGAGATGGAACAGAGGCCAAAAGATCTAAATCCTTCTCTAGGGTATTACTGGTCTTACTATTTGCAATGGAGCAGGACACAGGAGCATCTGGAAAGAGAGATCAAAGTTAAAACGTAGCACTGCTCATTAAGCCCATTCCTTCCTTCTATTCTAGACACAAAGCAGCGAAGGCCCACATGCTCCATCAAGAACCCAGAAATCTATGTTCTGGAACCACCCAGCTTGGATGGGGCATCTCATAAGAGGCCTCGCCCCACATTCCCCAGAACAGTCTGGAGAAGCCTGTAGCCCAGCTTTCAGGCAAAGGACAGCAGAAACCCAGGCTTGAAGGCTACGTTAGCACCACCACAAGGGGGCTGGCTGGCTCCTTTTGGGCTATTTGAGGGGCAAAGCTGTGTAGGATTCATTTTCAGAGGGAAATGGAAAGTATAGACATTAGAAGCCGAAGTAGCCAATAACCTAAATCAGCAGGAATGGACTGAAACAAAGTATAGCCATCAGTACTGTGAAAGGTAAGAATAGGCTCTATTTCTGAAAGGGGTAGAATCACTAGTTCAGGGTTTCAAAAGTTTGGAGGAAAATCATGATCACAAGGTAATGGGCCGTCTCAGAAACAGGATGCACCTGGAAAATGAGAGGGATGGGGGCAGGGCTCACAGGTGCTGGTTTAGTGAAACTTGCTAACGTTTAATGAATGCTTAGTTTGTGCTGGGCAAGGAGTTAAGAGTTTTAGAGGCATTACCTCATTTAATCCTTCCAACATCATCTTTGAAGTAAACTCATATCATCCTCACTACATAGGTTAGGAAAGTAATGTTTAGAGGTTAAGTAAGCTACCCAAGGTCACATAGATAGTAGGTGGCAGAGTTGGGACTTTGGCTTCAATGGCTATGCTCCACCACTACTGTACTTAACCACTACTCTATCACTGTACATTTTTCACAGTACAGTGAAAAATGAAACACCTCTTAGAACAACTGCTCAGATGTAAAACAACAGGAAGAACACGAGGGAACAATCTTAGTGATGAAGCCACCAACTGAAGAGTCCCATCTCTACCTATCTTCCCAGGATCACAGAGAATTCATCAAAATTTGTATGATTATGGGAGTGGAAAAGTCTAACTCTTACCAAGGCCCAACAAATCCATGACAGGTGCTGTGGATTTCGGGGAACTTTTCCGAGGTAGCTGTAGATCTTCTTTTTTCTGTGGCTAAGGTGAAAATACGTTATAGAAAGAAATAAGCAGGTGTTTTTGAACCTTCTATTCTCCTCTCTGCTGTAAAGCCACAGGGGTTCTTGTGGCTTGGCTGCTGTTATTCAGAGAGTTACCAAAGAAACACAACTCAGGAAGCGTCGTGTGAAAAAATCAAGTCAGGAGGCACAGTGCAGAAATCAAACCTAAAGTGAAAAACAAAGCTGTCATCTGTGCTTATTTGGCTTTCTGAAGAGACAGATCTTTCTGAAACCAAGACAACCACAGATCAGGGTATCCAACAGGAGCAGCAGTTTCTGGTCCCAGGAAAAGCCAAGAATAAAGGCAGGTGTCCTATGGTACAAGAGCCAACACATTTCCCAGTGATTAGAAAACCTTTAATACCGAAAAGGAGCTCAGTTAAAGGTTACCTAATTCACTCTGCCAGTATCACTAAGGAATGTGTTCTGCAGACAGTGCAATTCAGAATGATGATAGAAGACTCTTCCTTAAGCAAATAGTAAAAAGTCCTCTTTCCCGAGAATCTAAACTCCTATAGTGGAGCATCTACTACCACTGCCACAATATGTCCTATGGGAAAAGAAAGGTGTCTACTTCCATATGACAGAGCAAGAATACAAGAAGGGATGGTTTAAAATGGATGAGGATAGCCTGGCTTCTGGACTGTTCTTAACCACAACAGGAGAACGAGGTAAAGAAGGTCTAAGGAGAGAAGGACTAATGTAGCATCTGCTCAGAAGGTGTCACAGAGCCTTGGCATTCTGCCCTGAAACGTGCCTCTTGCTCAGATGGGACAGATGCAGTTCCTAAGCTCCCATCTGGACCCCAAAAGAAGTGTTACAGAGCAGATCAGGCAGCAACAAGGCAATGAGAAAGCAGCAGAAATGTCAGCGGGTGATCTAACCTAAACGTGGCCCCCCTTTAGTCCCAGGTGCAATGGTGAGATACGCTATCAACACCACCCCACCCGTCCCCTCCACATGTGAACACGCCACGTGAACAAGGCCATCCACACAGTACACATACTTCCCCACTTACCATTTTAACTTTCTCAAAAACAACAGGTTCCATTTTTTTCTCCGGAGCTGGTTCGCTCCCTCTTTTCCACTTGTCATCTTTTTCTTTCTATGATGATTTAACAAAACAAGACAAAGAACAGGCCCCATGGTGACTAACAGTTCAACAAATTATAACCTCAAATGGCCCAAAAGGACACAAATATCCCTACTGAATCTGATGTAGGAGTCTGACAGACTCGGGGTTTCTTGGTGTGGGGCATGAGCGTTGGCTTCTTCCACCCTGGCCTCAAGGCTGCAACAGGCATCTTTCAAATTTCTTAAGCACCTCCCTCCTTGTTCTGCCTAACACACTTATGACCGCTAGTGTGGACTGGGTTATCTACAGGGGTTAAACCATTTCACCGGTTTGCTGCCCCTTTTTGACCCTAGTTTAACTTGCTCATCTTGGCACAGGGGTGAAAACTGTTCATCTTACTCGGCATACAGCCTTTGTGATTTTCTAACTTCCATCAAAAGTTCTCTCCCTCTTCATCTCCTTTTTTAAAAATAAGAAAATAAATCAAGCTTAAAGGTTAGAAAAACAAAACCCAAGAAAATAAGGCAAAAATGAGTAAAAGGATTCAAGTATCCCTTTTAGGGTGTCCTGAATGCATCACCTGTATAAAACCAAAAAGCACATCAAAACCAGAATATTAGAAAGTCTTTCTCAGTTTTTGTTACTTTCAGAGGCAGTTTCATAATACTTGCACAGATTATACTGTTACTGGTCACATTTTTATCATTAAAAGAAATCTAAATGCATAACAGAGCCACAAAGTAAACAAGAACACAGGCATATAATAGGAAGTATAGGCGGCGGAGGTGGGGCTCGCGTCGGGCCCGCCCGGGGAGCCGCAGGCAGTGGTCGAGGAGGCGGCGCGGACCGACAGTAGCGCCCGCGCTGCGGCCCACGGGATCGCGCCGCGACCGTCCGGGCCGGCCCCGAGGAGCGCCCGCCGCCGCCGCCGCCGCCGCCGCCGCCGCCGCGCGGACCAAGGTTATGAACGTGATTTCTGATGAAACTGGATTGGAATAATTTTCATGATCTTTGTATATTTATATATATTTTAAAATTTTGCATTTGACTTAAAGTGCCATGAGAAAATTTGCGTATTGCAAGGTGGTCCTAGCCACCTCCTTGATTTGGGTACTCTTGGATATGTTCCTGCTGTTTTACTTCAGTGAATGCAACAAATGTGATGAAAAAAAAGAGAGAGGACTTCCTGCTGGGGATGTTCTAGAGCCAGTACAAAAGCCTCATGAAGGTCCTGGAGAAATGGGGAAACCAGTCGTCATTCCCAAAGAGGATCAAGAAAAGATGAAAGAGATGTTTAAAATCAATCAGTTCAGGCTTCCCCGTTGGCGCAGTGGTTGAGAATCTGCTTGCTAATGCAGGGGACACGGGTTCGAGCCCTGGTCTGGGACGATCCCACATGCCGCGGAGCAACTGGGCCCATGGGCCACAACTACTGAGCCTGTGCGTCTGGAGCCTGTGCTCTGCAACAAGAAAGGCCGCGACAGTGAGAGGCCCGCGCACTGCGATGAAGAGTGGCCCCCGCTCGCTGCAACTGGAGAAAGCCCTCGCACAGAAACAAAGACCCAACACAGCCAAAAATAAATAAATTTATTTTAAAAAAAAAAGGATAAAATCAATCAGTTCAATTTAACGGCAAGTGAGATGATTGCACTCAACAGATCTTCACCAGATGTTAGGTTAGAAGGGTGTAAAACAAAGGTGTATCTAGATAATGTTCCTGGATACAAGGAATATTATCACAACAAGTGTGGTGATTGTTTCCCACAATGAGGCTTGGAGCACACTTCTGCGAACTGTCCATAGTGTCATTAATTGCTCACCAAGACACATGCTAGAAGAAATTGTTCTAGTAGATGATGCCAGTGAAAGAGACTTTTTGAAAAGACCTCTAGAGAGTTATGTGAAAAAATTAAATTACCAGTTCATGTAATTCGAATGAAGCCATGCTCTGGATTGATCAGAGCTAGGTTAAAAGGAGCTGCAGTGTCTAAAGGCCAAATGATCACCTTTTTAGATGCTCACTGTGAGTGTACAGTGGGGTGGCTGGAGCCTCTCTTAGCCAGGATCAAACATGACAGGAAGACAGTGGACTATCCTATCACTGATGTGATCAGTGATGATACTTTTGAGTACATGGCAGGTTCTGACATGACCTATGGTGGATTCAACTGGAAGCTCAATTTTCACTGGTATCCTGTTCCCCAAAGAGAAATGGACAGAAGGAAAGGTGATTGAACTCTTCCTGTGAGAACACCTACAATGGCAGGAGGCCTTTTTTCAACAGACAGAGATTACTTTCAGGAAATTGGAACATATGATGCTGGAATGGATATTTGGGGAGGAGAAAACCTAGAAATTTCCTTTAGGATTTGGCAGTGTGGAGGAACTTTGGAGATTGTTACTTGCTCACATGTTGGACATGTGTTTCGGAAAGCTATACCCTACATGTTTCCAGGAGGCACAGGGCAGATTATCCATAAAAATAACAGATGACTTGCAGAAGTGTGGATGGATGAATTCAAGCATTTCTTCTATATAATTTCTCCAGGTGTTACAAAGGTAGATTATGGAGATATATCACCAAGACTTGGTCTAAGACGCAAACTCCAATGCAGACCTTTCTCTTGGTACCTAGAGAATATTTATGCCAATTCTCAGATTCCACATCACTATTTCTCTTTGGGAGAGATATGAAATGTGGCAACAAATCAGTGTCTGGATAACATGGCTAGAAAAGAGAATGAAAAAGTTGGAATTTTTAACTGTCACAGTATGGGAGGTAATCAGGTTTTCTCTTACACTGCCAACAAAGAAATTAGAACAGATGACCTTTGCTTGGGTGTCTCCAAACTTAATGGCCCAGTCACAATGCTCAAATGCCACCACCTAAAAGGCAACCAACTTTAGGAGTATGACCCGGTGAAATTAACCCTGCAGCATGTGAACAGTAATCAGTGCCTAGATAAAGCCACGGAAGAGGACAGCCAGGTGCCCAGCATTAGAGACTGCAATGGAAGCCAGTCCCAGCAGTGGCTTCTTCGAAATGTCACCCTTCCAGAAATATTCTGAGACCAAATTTACAAAAAAAGAAAAAAATAAGGATTGACTGGGCTACCTCAGCATCCATTTCTGCCACATTCTTAAGTAGCAAAAAAGGAAAAGTGCTTTCCTCCTGTAGGATGTAGGGTTTATCAGCCATTAAAACTTAGACTGCTCTCGCTTTCACTAGCTGTGAACCGGCCCTCCTGTCCAAGGATATGAAACTACGTAGTAGCGAGACTGTGCACACTGATGTTTACAAGATTGGAAGAGTCTTCCATCAAGAATCATTGTAAAGAATATTCAGACTGAAACAATCTACGAAAATGTGATTTCCAGAGAGCTGAACCTTTTATGGTTTGCTTGCATATCAGTAATTTCTGCTGAATATGCTTTTATAATGAAGAGACGTCCAAGATTTTTTTTCTGATTAGAACTGGTAGCCAGTGTATTAAATATTGATATAAAAATAAATGAAAAAGAACTGGAACCAGATTCAGAATCATGAAAACATTTTTACAACAATTTAAAAAAACTATATTAAACAGGGTTTAAAGGAAATTAAAACAGAACTATGAGAAGTACCATTTGTTATAGTATAGTATCAAATTTCTATATAGATTTTACACCTCAGTGGGGAAAAATAACTGATTCCGATGACATTCATTCTGTTTTCATCTGTGGTAGTCATGGATGCTTTTCTTTTCCCTTGGGGTGCTGAAATTGAGCTGAAAAAGTGGCTCTTTGAACATAGTTTTAATTGCTTTCTACAGTTTTTATTTAGTTTGTGGGCTGTTGGAATTGTAATTTTTAATTTCCTTCAAAATATGGAGATTTAAAATAATGTCTGGTCTCACTGAACAAGTTTGATATCTCAGTTGCTCTTGGGTCAACTGGCTTATAGACTTTCTCTCACACACACAAATTTCTTATTAGATCTTCAACTTCCTAACTTGATTCAACTGATTATGCTTAATACCCAAGATTCATACTACTGTACTACAGATTCGTTTTCACAGCAATAAATCTTCTGTTCTTTGTTTATGATTCCACTCAACAAAAGGCCTGTAGAAGTGATTTATTATTTGGGTATTTGGAGATGATACGTTTGATGGATTTTTCGAAAACTTTTTTCACTCCATACTCAGATGTGCTTCATTGTCAAGTGCATATTTACATTAGGTTCTTGAATTGTAATGTCGATCTGCTGCTTTTTTTAAAAATAAAATTTGACTAAAAAAAAAAGGAAGTATAGCATACACATGAAAAATGGTCAGCCCTGCTAATCATCAAAAAGTGAAATTTAAAATTCATTTTGGGGGGAATTCACTGGAGGTCCAGTGGTTAGAACTCTGCGCTTACATTGCTGAGGGCCCAGGTTCGATCCCCGGCTGGGGAGCTAAGATCCCTCAAGCTGCAAGGCATAGCCAAAAAAAAAAAAAAAGCACTTTTTGAGGGAGAAAAATCTTAATAATAATATCTAATATTGGTAGGGATTGAGTAAAACTACCACTCTTACCCAATGCTAAGAAGACAGTATAAAATAGCACAACTTCTAGAAAGTATATTGGCAAAAGTACGAAGAGACAAATACTGAAACCCTTTGCCCTAGATAATACAATATTTTGTAATGTATCTTAAGAAAATAATCCAAAACATGGAAAAGGTTATATACACCAAGAACTTCATCCCAGAATTTTATATGCTGAAGAAAAACTTAACCTTTATGCCACAGAGGAGAATAGTAAAATAAACTGTGATCTAGTTACTCACTGAATAAGATTCAACAATTACAAGTTGTGAAAACTAACAAGTAATGTTACCAAAAAAAAAAATGATGTGTTAAGTCGAGTGAAAGCAGGAGACATTCTATATAACTGTATTATAATTACACCTCCAAAAAGTAGGAAAAAAATGGGAGAACACACCAAAATGATAATCATTAGTAAAGATAAGAGTAGGCATGGATTTTCCACTTTAACTTTCATATTATCTATAAAGTGGTATTATAATCATGAAGAACACATGCAGCTATGTCTGTTTCATGCATAGTGTAATGCTTTAATACAGAACACTTTATTTCTTGAAGTTAAAAATGTCTTACCTGTCCATTTAAAAAGAATACTCTTTAATTAACAAAGGCAGTTTCTTTTAGATTTGATAATAAATGCCTTCACTTAGCAAATATTAATTCTTGGCATATAAATCTTTGCAAGAATATTTTTAAAAAATCTAAGTACAGGGGCTTCCCTGGTGGTGCAGTGGTTGAGAATCTGCCTGCTAATGCAGGGGACACGGGTTCGAGCCCTGGTCTGGGAAGATCCCACATGCCGCGGAGCAACTGGGCCCATGAGCCACAACTACTGAGCCTGCGCGCCTGGAGCCTGTGCTCCGCAGCAGGAGAGGCCGCGATGGTGAGAGGCCCGCGCACCGCCATGAAGAGCGGCCCCCGCTTGCCGCCACTAGAGAAAGCCCTCGCACAGAAACGAGGACCCAACACAGCCAAAAAAAAAAAAAAAAAATCTAAGTACATCAAATAAAAAAGTTTGAAATAGCTCTTTGGCACATAGGAGATATTTCCTTCCTAAATGAAAACATTCAGTGAGTAAAACAGGCTGCTTTCATGGGGTACGGTACACCAGCAACCTAATTACGAATGAACACTATCTCCATATAGCTACTCTTTCCTTTTCTCCCACCTTCTGAATTACCTCAGATACCTTTTTCTGACCTCGTCTGATTTCATATGTTCTGGTACAATGAGTAGAGCTATGCAGACAGACCATAGTTTTCTACAAATGAAAGGAAACGTTTGTGCTTTGGTTTCAAACCCTTTTTGATGATGCCATCCAAGCCGTAGCTGTACACTGGGTTAATTCTTTCTTGGGACAGTTAGAATAACTTCCAGGTCCCTTTTCTGGATGACTGTGAGGTAAGAGTCCTTCATACTAAGTTGAGAAGGAATTATCTTTACCTAACTACGCGTATTACCCTGCACTTGCCTACACTGAAATTCACCTCCCAGTTAGTGTTCCTTTTCACACAAGCTCAAAAGATCAGTCTGGAGCTGATTCCAATTAGCTTGACTTTAAATTACCTGGAAGGGCTTAGAGCCCTGTGTAAACTTAATGATTTCACTGGCTAGTACATCTTCTATTAACATAAACAACAGATAGAAGATAGAGGATAGCTAGATAGGTCCTTGGCTAGAACTGGAGAATCCCATATTCTCCATACTTCCTTGGTTAGAGAAACAGTCAATTATTCCAAAGCAGATTTACTATAGAGTCTTGTCAAAGGCTTTTTGAAGGTCTAAATAGTCATATTTATTGGTTCCTCTCTAGTT